>NC_060119.1:1267246421-1267558921 GCF_021461395.2 Schistocerca americana
TGGTTACAGCTTAGCTTATAAATCACATTACAGGTTTCACAGGTAGCCCTGCCTTTGATGGGATAGGTGATGTTAGTGACCGGACTGGAGTAGGTGGTGGTAGGAGGATGTATGGGACAGGTCTCGCTTCTAGGTCTATTACAGGGGTATGAGCCATGAGTTAAGGGATTGGAAGCAGGGGTTTTGTAAGGATGGACGAGTATATTGTGTAGGTTTGGTGGACAGTGGAATACCATGATAGGAGGGGTGGGAAGGGTAGTGGGCAGGGCATTTCTCATTTCAGGGCACGACGAGAGGTAATCGAAACCCTGGCGGAGAATGTAATTCAGTCGCTCCAGTCCCTTTTCGCCTTTCACTATCGTCGTCTTCCTCAGATTTCATCTCTTTCTGTCCCCCCTGTGCATCCATTTCGTACTTTTCACACATATTTGGGTGTATTTTTGCGTAATTTTTTGGACGGAATTCTACTTTCTTACATATTTTTTCGCGTTTTTGCACCACCATGGATCCTTGCTCTTTCCATCTGCGTCAATACAGAAAAGTTTCCTTATCCCTAGCCAGATCCCAGTCCCACATACTGTTCCTGTGTTGTTGCTTGGGTCATGAAATCCCCCCCTAATGGCCTTACCATCGAATTACCCATCTCTGGTTGCCAACCCCCCTCCTGCAATGACCTCCACCTGTTGAGATTCTGCCAATCCTTAGCCCTCACCAACATAGTACTGCAAAACCGTATCAACCAAACCCAATCCTTCTTGCAGTACCTTCTCTCCATCCGCCAAATTCTCCTGCTCTGTAATCCCAGATTCCTGGAACCCATTACACACATTGGAACTCTTGCCCTGCAGAAACTTGAGCAACATGCACAAAGCCACCTCAAAAAGCTCTCCATCCTGCTCACTTCCTACTCCCACCTTGGAGTACCACTGTCCACTACTTCTACAACAACCTCCCCCACGCCCCCTCATAGCTGATAAACCTTGTCTCTCAGACCTACTACACTTACCCCACCCTCCGAAATTCCTTCCCACCAACATACAAAACTCAAATCTTAAACAGACCCGCAACAAAGTCATGATCCTTTCCTCCAGAAGCCTTAGTCCCACAGAAACATCAGTCCTTTGCAAAGACCTCGCCTTTTGCCCCACTCCCAAATTCAACCATGCAGGACTAGTTAAAGACCTGCTCTCCTTCTCTTGGTCCCTACAGTGGAAACACTTTTTCGCCACCAACTCGACCAATCAGACTCAACCAAAGACCAACATTGAACCTTGCCTAACTGTGTTCACTCCTCCATCCAACCGCAATCCACCCCCACTGCCTCCAAACCACCCCCTGTTAACTTTCCAGAATTTCTTATCCTCGAACCTTGCCTCACCATCATTCCCCAAATCCCTCAACAAGCATACTAACATTACATCCGCAAAAAGAACCACAGTCCACCATCTAAAAACTGATCTCGATCCTACCTGCACACATAGGCTCCACCACCGTAGTTTTGAACCACAAGGATTACGTGGAAGAAGGACTGTCTGCTGTCAGATACTTCCACCTACAAACCATGCCACAGTGATCCCATTCCACCAATCCAGCAGGATCTCCAGTCACTAATCAAATCCTTCGGCCCATCCCAGAACCTCTGCCCAGAGTCCATCTCTCTACTTACCCCTACCACTCTCCACATTCCCACCTTCTACATGCTTCCTGAAGACCATGAACCCAACCAGCCAAACACCCCATTGTGGCCGGTTACTGTGCCCCCACTGAGGGAATCTCTGCTTTCATAGATCAACACCTTCAACCTATTACCCGGAACCTATCCTCCTAAATAAAAGATACCAACCATTTCCTTGACCGACTCTACACAGTTCCTCTCCCTTTACCACATGGTGCCCTGCTCGTCACTATAGATGCCACCTCCCTGTACACTAACTTTCCTGATGCCCATGGCCTTACTGCTATCGAACACTACCTTCCCAGATGCCCTATGGATTCCAAACCAAAAACCTCCTTCCTAGTCTCCATGACTTACTATATCCTCACCCACAATTACTTCTCCTTTGAAGGCATTACCTACAAACAAATCCGCGGTACGGCTACGGGCACTCGCATGGCACCATCCTATGCTAACCTATTCGTGGGCCATCTAGAGGAATCCTGCCTAAAAACCCAGAATCCTAAACCCCTCACCTGGTTCAGATTCACTGATGACATTTTTTGCTATGTAGATTGGAGGTGAGGACACCATATTCACATTCTTCCAGAACTTAAACAACTTCCGCCCCGTTTGCTTCACCTGGTCCTACTCAACCCAACAAGCCACCTTCCTGGATGTTGACCTCCACCTCAGAGATGGCTACATCAGTACCTCCATCCATATCAAACCTACTAACCACCAGCAATACCTGCCACCCATTTCATACCAAGAAGTCCCTTCTGTACAGCCTAGCAACCCGTGGTCTTCGCATCAGCAATGACGAGTAGCACCTATCTGAATATACCGAGGGTCTCACTGAATCCTTCACTGACCGTAATTATCCTCCCATCCTTGAACAAAAACAAATCTCCCATGCTTTATCTTTTCAGCCTCCCACCACCTCCCACAGTCCAGCCACAGAGGAACATTCCCCTCGTAACTCAGTACCATCCGGGACTGGAGCAACTGAATTACATTCTCTGACAGGGTTTCGATTACCTCTTGTTGTGCCTCTTGAGATGAGAAATGTCCTTACCCACTATCCTTCCCACCCCTCCTACCGTGGTATTCCTCCGTCCACCAAACCTACACGATATACTCGTCCATCCTTACACAAACCCTGCTTTCTATCACTTAACTCACGGCTCTTACCCCTGAAATAGACCTAGAAGCAAGAACTGTCCCATGCATCCTCCTACCACCACCTACTCCAGTCCGGTCACTAACATCACTTATCCCATCAAAGGCAGGGCTACCTGTGAAACCAGTCATGTGATTTACAAGCTCAGCTGCAACCACTGTGCTGCATTCTATGTAGGCATGACAACCAACAAGCTGTCTGTCCACATGAACGGCCACCCGCAAACTGTGGCCAAAAAACAAGTGGACCACCTTGTAGTTGAACACGCTGTCAAACATGCAACTCCTCATCTGAATGACTGCTTCACAGCCTGTGCCATATGGATCCCTCCCACCAACACCAGCTTTTCTGAATTGCGCAGGTGGGAACTTTCCCTGCAATACATTCTACGTTCCCGGAACCCTCCTGGTCTCAACCTTGGTTAGTCACTGTCCTCACCCATCCAGCCCCCTTCGTTCCCATTCCAGCACTACACAGCAGTCATTTCACTGCCACACCCAGTCTTTTAATTTCTTTCATTTTTTATTTCTCTCCTTTCCACTACTTACCCCCTCCCCCCTCCACACCTTCCCTCCTACCCTCCGTCTAAACTGCAACACTTCACTGTCTGCCACTCCCACCACACTATCCCTCCCCCTCACTGCCCCAGCCTCCTCCTTACTCCCACCCAGTCGCCACTCCCTTCATGCACTGGTGCTGCTGCTCGCAGTGTAGTTTCAGCTCTCTGAGACTGCAGATGTGTGTGCAAGTTGCGCTTGCGTGTGTGTATGTGTGTGTACTGCTGACAAGGGGCTTAATGGCCAAAAGCTGTGATTGTGTGAATCATTTTATTGTGCCTTTCGCGGCTCAGCATCTCCGCTATATGGTGAGTGGCAACTTTCCTTCTCTCGTATTACTAGTACCGATTTCTGCGCACTTAGATGGTTCCATTGTTATTTACGAATTTGCAATAAACTCTTCATTTACAGTTCAAAGTACACTGCAGGGCCATTCCCCAATTGTGTCTTGCCGACATGTTTGCAAATTTGACAGCACTTTTCTTTTCTTTCCCTCTCTCCACTTACCTCACTTCTATGGAATTCTTTCACATTTTTGCGCGTTTTTTGCCAAACTGTACAGACCAACCGTTGCTGCCATCGCTTGCATTATTTTAATCCCAAGCACAGTAGATTCTGTTTTCTTCAATGACATTCTCTTTTTGCTTGTCCTGTTTTTAAGATTTTGTCTGTTTTCATGTCTTTTCCCTGAACTTTCTCAATCAATATTTATTGTTTTAAGCTTTTCCTACTACAATTTTCTTTGTGTCATACAGTCCAGTTTCTTGTGAAGTTCTTGCCCACGCATTACCTCTTGTTAACGTGTCTGTTCGAATGATTTTTCTACGAATTTTTATACATTTTCCCCTTTTAATACCATCTTTTTCCTTGCTCTTCTTCCTTTTCTCCCTCATCCCCTCCCCCTTCCCTCTGCTTCTAATACTCCAACCCCTTCCCCCCTTTCTCTTACACTTTGAATCCCATCTCATGTTCAGTCGCTTCAAAATCCTGCTTTTGCACTATCCAAAGGTCCCACATTCTGTTTCTTGAGACCTGCTTGTCCCTGGGAGTTCCCCAAAGGCGTAACATTGAGAGTCCCCATTTCTGGATGTAATCCTACTCTACACCAGTCTCTTTTACAGTCTTTAATACAGTAATCTACTGTACCAATTTGTCTAATCTATGACCTATACAACTCATTTGCCAATTTCCACTCCACCTGATTTCTCACCTTCAACAAAATCCTGCAGACACTTGCCCCCAATGTTTCCTTGAATGGTATCACCCACCAAGTCAACTTCAAATTGCAACAACAGGCCATACTTCACCTCAATAAGCTATCCTACCTTGTACTAAACTACCTCCTGGGCCAACACATCCAATTCTGGTAATGCTGATCCCTCCAAAAAACAACTTAAGAAGACACTCTTGTATCTCAGTACTACTGTAGTCCTAAATGCATTGATCGGCTACTTAGACATGGCTATGATTTTCTAAAATCATGCCCAGAAATGAGTTACATTCTGTCTGACATTGTGACAGCCACACCTATAATTGCTTCCCCCCCCCCCTCTCCCCTCCCCACCCCACCCCAAACACACACACACACACACACACACACACACACACACACACACACACACACAAATCACGATATCCTGGTTAGACCCCATGCTCCTTCTGTACAAATTTCCCTATCCTATGGCTCCTATCCTGTGACAATGCCCACTGCAAGACTTGCCCTATGCACCCTCCTACTACCGCCTACACCAGCCTCGTAACTGGCAAAACACATATTATCAAAGAGAAAGCAACCAATGAAATGACGCATGTCATGTACCAATTGTTATGTAAACACTGTTCAGCCTTTTACATTGGCATGACTACCACCAAGTTATCAGTCAAGATGAATGGACATAGACCGAGGGTGCACACTGGCAACAAACAATATCCTGTTGTAAAGCACATCATTCTAGAACAGAAGAGTCATGACCTCGGTGCCTGTTTCACCCCATGTAATCTTGATCCCCCCCCCCAACACTGCTATCTCAGAACTGTGCAGTTGGGAACCACAGTTAAAGGTCCTTGATTCTTGCCACCCACCTGCCCTTAATTTACATTAATTTTCTTTGATCTCAGCAACACTTAGCTTTCTACATCTTATTTTCTGACTTGCTTATCCCTCCCCACCTCTACCACATATAATTCATTTATGCTTGCCACTATTGTTTGCTCTTGCACAATGTTTTGTCAGTAATCTCTGTCTCGCTGATTACTCTACCTACCATCTTTAAGCTCTCAGGTTTTCAAACCTCATCAAGTGCAGTCCCCAACAATTAGCCAATTACTTTTTCTTTCTCATCCCATATCGCTAGTCCCTTCCAGCTTCTTCCTTACCCTTCAACAATTCTGCCATGAGAAGGAGCCATTTGCTACGAAAGGTTGTAGACTCCCGTAACTCATGTGTATTCTCCTGCCACTGTTTGGTAAGTAGATTTTTTTTACCTATCCTATTATATTATACAATTTATTCAATGCAACATACAATGTTAATTAAATAGTCAACTAAATACAGAGGGATTACAATTACAACAAACTGGAACCATCATCAATCAGAGCATGCTGTAGAGAAGGTGAGCCAGAGACTGTTTTATTGGCAGAACACTTAGAAGATGCAACAAGCTTACTAAAGAGTTGGTCTACACTGTGCTTGTCTGCCCTCTTCTGGAGTACTGATGTACAGTACGGGATCCGTACCATATAGGATTGACAGAGGATATTGAGGAAGTTCAAAGAAGAGCACTTCATCTTGTATTATTGCAAAATAGGGAAGAGACTGGCACGTATGCATTATGCAAAGGTGCTTTTCACTGTAGTGAGATCTTTTCACAAAATTTCTATCAGCAACTTTCTCCTCCAAATGTGAACATATTTTGTTGACACCCACCTACGTAAGGAAATTGTCATTGTAATAAAACAAGAGAAATCAGAGCTGGTGTGGAAAGATTTAAGTGTTCATTCATCCTGTTCTTTGCTCAAGAGCAGAATGGTACAGAGATACCCTAGAGGGGGTTCATTGAGTCTTCTCCCAGATACTTAAGTGTCAATTGCAGAGTAGTCCTGTAGATGTAGAAATATCTATGGAGTGAGAATTCAGGAGAGCAGAACAGAATTTTTATTTCCAACAAATATTGAGTCCAAAAGTTGCATCAGTACTGTGCAGCAGACTCCGAAAGTATTACGTTGCTCGTACAGTTTGTAAAACTGAATAATGAGGGGGATGACTGACTGCTGTACATAAACTCTAGTCTTATCTGCCAATGAGCATTGCTCAAATATGTAAACCTTCAACAAACTGACTGCAACACATTCCCTCACTACTGATTTTATCCAGCAATTGTTTCAAATATATAGCTATCAGTCACTTAAATTAGCCCTACAATTTTATACTTTCATTGCACACTGTCTCAATATCAACCCTCACACAAAACTTGTCTTAATTAGTAGTGTGATAAATATTATTTGCCTTTCTTGACACATACATACAAAAACTTAACATATCCTGCTTTGACATACAGTGTGTCCAGTGAGGAAGTCCACGATTTCAAAATTAAATATCTCAAAAATTAAGATCGGTAGACAAGTGAAAAGAATAGATGTATTAACTGTGAAAGCCATAAGAATTAGGTACCGAAGTTTTGCAATAGTTTGTAAAGTTTCAAAAAGATTGCACTGGAAGCTATGGAGCTCTTTACAGCAATAGCATCCATAATTAGGCTTGTCCTCTGCAAGCCATCTTTGCAATCACATCACAATCTTTTCTAAATGTCCACAAGTCACAATACGGAGGTGATACAAACCACCAATGAAGTCTGCCAACACTTCCTGTAGTGTCTCAATGGAAATGGGCTATGATGCCACTCAGGTAGCCAATTCGAGCTTGTCCATCGTGGTGGAATGGTTTCAGTAGACTGTGTCTTCCAATATGTCCCATACAAAGTAGTCAAAAGAAATCAGATCAGCCGAATATGGAGGCCAATCCGTCCCTGCACTAGTCAACTTACAATAATCCAACACAACTCCTGAAGTATTCATCAAGTAATAAACATCTTTTCAGTGCAATGTAGTCTGGTCCCAGCACTTTGCGTCTGTCGATCCTCAAATGCTGGCTGTGTGGTGACAAATAGTTCCAAAATTGCAACATAGTGTTAACTAGGGATCGTTCCTTGCGCAAAGTAAGGGCCAATAATGCCTCTGCTGCATACCTAAGCCCAAACAGTAACTTGGAGCAAATACAGTGGTTTCACATCGCCCTGATATCTGAAATACCAAAATCACCAGTTTTGTTTATTCACAACTCCATTCATCACGAAGGGTGCTTCATCTGTGAACCAGAAGCAGCCAACATCAAATCCTTCATTATCAATCACTGTGAGAACATCGTTCTGTCACACAACTTGTACAGGCGACCTGGTAGCTTTGGGTTTTGAAATGAAACGTGTGTAGGCTCTGTCTCAGTATTTCTGCATGCTTGATCACTTCCAACCAGTCCCTGCTGTAATGTTTCAGATGGATTTCCTTTGATTTTGCTGAATAATTCCAGAATCTGTGGCAACATTTTCAGGAGTAACTAAACTGCCTAGGGCCAACATTCCCCGTTGGATCATCAGTCAAGCTGCCTGTCCATTGGAATTTGGTGAAGAGGTTGCAAATTGTTTCAGCATCGAGTTATTTTGAAACATTTGTGTCTGAAAACTGTGCCTCATTGCCACAGGACTGTGTTCAAACCTGTGGTATTCCAAAAACTTTCAGTGGACTACATGATTTTAATGTCTTCCTTCGGTACACTAACCTCCTGTCATGCTTTAGCAGTGTAAGTGATCACTCTGAGCAGCAGCGCATTATTTATTGGCGCTATGTATTGCAATTACAGCACCAGCAGTTAGCAAGCTTTTTGAACTATTTTGAAACTCTTGTACAAAATTCTTGCAGATCTCACAATGAACATACTACTTGTTGCACTTATCCATTCATTTCAGATTTTCAGAGATTTAATTTTGATACCAGGAACTCCTTCGCTGGGTACCCTGCATTACAAACTCAGAAGCAAAAAGAAACTGTTCGGGAACTTTTCTGGCAAAGGGAGTATTTATGTTGATTTATAAAATTTTCACATATAGGCTACTGACAGTAGTATCTTTTTGACAGTTGTAAAGTTTTTAATAAATGTGAAAACATAACTAGAACATATACAACAGCAACTAAAAGCACCACACACACACACACACACACACACACACACACACACACACACGACATTCCAATAATTCAAGGTCCCCATTATCGTCACTTTCATTAAGCACATTCCTAAGCTTGAGGTTCAGACGAAGGCATCTGTCCACTTTCAACTTTGAAATCTAGTAGTTTTGTTAAGTCACCATGTTTCAAGGTTGATATTTGCCTTCCACTACGTATTTGAGCACTAGATTTTGCAAGGCATCTACAAACTGTGGGGGAGTGACTGTGATCTTCCTCGACATGAATTGCAGAAAATCTGGGGCCTCCGAGGACTCCAATGTAGACTATTACTTTAAACAAGAGTTTCTGGCAACCTGATTAAAACATCATTGTAAAATTACTGAAATGTACATTGTTACCATGTACATCAACTATCAGTTTCACAGTGAGGTCTGTAAGATTATTAAAGGTTTTCTGTAAGGCTTTCTGTAAAACCTGACACCCACCAACAGGAGAGAAAACAAACAGTTTTATGTTGGTAACCATAGATAACAACTGAACAGCAAAGAGGGAAAAAAAATTGTGCTTTGTGGTTGGTTGGTTTGAGGGAAGGGACCAAACAGCGAGGTCATTGGTCCCACTGGATTAGGGAAAAATAGGTAAGGAAGTCTGCCACATCCTTTCAAATGAACCATCCCCGGATCTGCCTGAAGCAATTTAGGGAACTCATGGAAAACCTAAATCAGGATGGGCAGACGCGGGTTTGAACTGTCGTCAACCCGAACCCAAGTCCAGTGGGCTAACCACTGCACCACCTCGCTCAGAGTGTGCTTTGTGATTCAGGCCCATATGGACATGAATATCAGAGAAATCAGTGGGACACTATTTCATCAAAGTTCATAGTTATTCAGTTAGTAAATGTTCATATACACAATGTGGGCCTACAACACAGATAAAACCGATTCATGGTAAGATCAACAGATGCTGGGAGCATGCATACCTGCTACAAACTCAAAATCGGCAACAACTGTGCTTTAGGCCCTTATGGTTCTCGGCACCTCGATATTTTATTTTTCTGAAAATTCACATAAAAAATTCTGATATACGATTACACTAATATTGACAAGACGGAGAATTATGATATTATGATCATTTACCACAAAACTAATTACAGTTAACACAATACACGACGTGCTGATGATCTACACACACACACACACACACACACACACACACACACACACACACAAACTGTAAATCTCATTATTCAGTAGACTGAAAGAACTTTAAACCCATTTCACCAGTGACTGAACTTACTTAAGCTGCCAATTGAGCTTCTTCGACTTGAAATCACAGAGAATGTGGATGTATTCATTGCAGTCTCATCCACAGTACCTGTACCAAAGCCCACAGCACTTATCATTGAGAAATTTGGTAATCCTGAAACATACGAGAAGCAACTGACAGAAAACTATGTGAAGCTCAATACATGCTCATGAGGTTAACTGTTGCTGTTGCTGAACTACACATTTTTATTGTATACTCTAATTTGAAAACTGACAGCACATATATTTTGTGCACAATATTAACAATATTTAACCAACCAATCAAGTGCACATATAATTTAAGCCCATAAAAGAAAGTTTTAAAACACTCTTTCACATTTAGCTTTTTTAAATATTATACAATTGTTATTATGCAAAAAGATGTGAAATTGAATAAATGATGTATACCATGTTACTAAAAGTCATTCCTAATATGGACAAGGAAAGATGCAATGTCCATTCAAAACAAAAGGAATATTTGTGTTTTGAAAAGAATTGCATTTATTCATTTACATCAATGTTATCATTTCAAAAATATCCCCATTAGAAGTTATACACTTACGACAGTGCTTTTTCCAACCTCTGGAACACTTTTGTTTTCTTTATTTTTGAGAACTGAAAAATGTCATATCAGGCTATTTCTGGAAAGTATTGAGGTGGGGGCATCATTACAGTTCTGTTTTTGGCCAACAATTCATGAACAAACAACGAAGTGTGAGTAGGTGCAGTATTGTGGTGTAAAAGTGATGAATTGTTTTGCCACTTATCTGCTCATCTTTCCCAACTTGCTTCATGCAAATGATGTTTAAGTAGTACTCCTTACTGACTGTTCAATGTTG
Organism: Schistocerca americana; assembly: GCF_021461395.2. Classification (NCBI taxonomy): domain Eukaryota; kingdom Metazoa; phylum Arthropoda; class Insecta; order Orthoptera; family Acrididae; genus Schistocerca; species Schistocerca americana. The sequence continues at coordinate 1,267,257,197 of NC_060119.1, forward strand.
TGTCGAGACCTCATGGTGCACTTTGCCATTACAATTGAATAACACATTTAGCATATGCTTCTCATTTAATCACACTTGCCAAGTTTTTTCTGGTCCTGGCAACCCAGAATGCTTTCACTGGGATGACTGAACCTTAGTTCCAAAGTCGTATCCAGAACTCCATGTTTCACCACCTGTTATGACACATTTCGCTTGTTCTCAATCATTACTGACAATCTAGTGACTCCTGAGCAACTTACATTAGTCACTGTTTTTAGCTGAAGTTCAATAATTTTGCTGTCACACTAGGGTCGTGCCCAAAACTTCCTAAAAAATTTCACAGCATGAACCAATTGATATTCCAACATCATCAGTGACTTTTCTGATTATGATATGGTGACTGCTGATAATCATTTCTTTCACTTATTCAACAATTTCATCAGTCAACAATGTGCTGAGCCATCTGGGACACTCATCAGCAGCCTCTCCATGGTCTTCTTTGAAACACTTACACAACTCATAAAAAGCCTTGTTTTACTCCTAGTGGACTCACCAAAAGATACATTTAACATTTCTAAAACTTTCCTGCACAAATAATCACTGTTTTATTATAAATGCAAAATTAAAATTTTTGACAGCTTACAACAGACTAAATTTCCAATACAGTTAACAATTTAAAGATACTTTTCATGCATATTTACCGATAACACAGAAAAAATGTGAGACTCTGAACAGGCAAAATTAGGGAATTCCCATTACTTTCTGAACACACCTCGTATAAGGTCTATGAAATTACTGCTAACTTTGAGCAAGTTTAACTTTACTTCAATTTCTGTGCCTATACGAACTCTATAAAAACACGAATTTCAAACAATCAAAGCTAGAGATTCATTCAAATTATTTTTTGTGCCTCTAGCTCTATTCAAGTGCTCCAGATATAGCAGCTGGTAAACTGATGCTCCTCTTATGTCATAAATATAGTACATACATTTTTTCAGTTTCATTTTGGAATGACAAATCATTCAACAGCATACACAGTTGAAAATTATCACACCAATTTATACGAGGGTGGTTTGAAAAGTTCTTGGAATCATCAAGAGAGGTCAGCACTAGCACAACGAGTTGTTCATGTGATATTCATTGGACTGTTGCCTGTAAACACGTGCCATGTCAGTGCTCTTTGAAGAGAGCCGTGGCAGTGACGGGGCTCTCTTGTTGTTGTTCTTGTTGTCGTCGTCGTCACATAGTGATTTGCGAAGATGGAAATAAAATTGAGATTCAAGCAGTGATTAAGTGCTTCATAAAGAAAGGTATGAAAGCAAAGGACATTTATGCCAATTTCCAGAATCCACTGGGGGACTCCGCTCCTTCATATTCAACTATTGCCAAGTGAGCAAATGAATTTAAATTTGGTCAGGAGAGCTCAGATGATGATCTGTGTAGTGGTCGGCCAACATGTGTCACTACTCTAGAAACCACTGCAAAAGTGCACAAAATGGTCATGGAGAATCACCGATTGAAAGAGCGTGAAATTGCTCACGCTTTCCAGATGTCATTTGAATGGGTATATCACATTTTAACTGAAGAATTAGAAATGAAAAAAATTATCTGCAATTTGGGTGCCGTGACTAGATGCTGGATCAAAAACACTTGAGAATGGACATATCTGAACAATATTTGGGCTGTTTTAGGAGAAATGAACAAGATTTTTTGCACTGGTTTGTGACCACAGATGGGACTTGGGTGCACTACTATACCCCAGAGAGAAAACAACAGTCTAAGCAGTGCAAACATGCTGACTCTCCACCATCAAAGAAAGCAAACACAATTCTTTCTATGGGAAAGGTCACGGCATCAGCGTTCTGGGATGCAAAGGGGATTCTGTATGTAGATTATCTCCTCACTGGGCAAACAATTATTGGAGAATACTATGCTAACCTCCCAGACAAATTGCAACAAAAAATATGCGATAAAAGGCCAGCTTTAGATAGGAAGAAAGTCATCTTCCATCAATACAATGCACGCCTGCACCCATGTGCCACTACCATGGCAAAACTACAAGAACCGATGAACAAATCAAGGAAATGTATGATGAGATAAAAAATTATTCAGATATTGAAGGGAGACGAAAATTTAATAGTCATGGGTGACTGGAATTTGAGAGTAGGAAAAGGGAGAGAAGGAAAGATAGTAGGTGAATATGGATTGGGGATAAGAAATGAAAGAGGAAGCTGCCTGGTAGAATTTTGCTCAGAGCGCAACTTAATCATAGCTAACACTTGGTTCAAGAATCATAAAAGAAGGTTGTATACATGGAAGAATCCTGGAGATACTAGAAGGTATCAGATAGATTATATAACGGTAAGACAGAGATTTAGGAACTAGGTTTTAAATTGTAAGACATTTCCAGGGGCAGATGTGGACTCTTTACCACAATCTATTGGTTATGAACTGTAGATTAAAACTGAAGAAACTGCAAAAAGGTGGGAATTTAAGGAGATGGAACCTGGATAAACTGACTAAACCAGAGGTTGTACAGAGTTTCATGGAGAGCATAAGGGATCAATTGACAGGAATGGGGGAAAGAAATACAGTAGAAGAAGAATGGGTAGCTCTGAGGGATGAAGTAGTGAAGGCAGCAGAGGATAAGTAGGTAAAAAGACGAGGGCTAGTAGAAATCCTTGGGTAACAGAAGAAATATTGAATTTAATTGATGAAAGGAGAAAATATAAAAATGCAGTAAATGAAACAGGCAAAAAGGAATACAAAAATCTCAAAAATGAGATCAACAGGAAGTGCAAAATGGTCAAGCAGGGATGGCTAGAGGACAAATGTAAGGATGTAGAGGCTTATCTCACTAGGGGCAAGATAAATACTGCCTACAGGAAAATTAAAAAGACCTTTGCAGAAAAGAGAGCCACTTGTATGAATATCAAGAGTTCAGATGGAAACCCAGTTCTAAGCAAAGAATGGAAAGCAGAAAGGTCGAAGCAGTATATAGAGGGTCTATATAAGGGCGATGTACTTGAGGACAATGGGAGATATGATACTGCATGAAGAGCTTGACAGAGCACTGGAAGACCAAACTCGAAACAAGGCCCCGGGAGTAGACAACATTCCATTAGAACTACTGACAGCCTTGGGAGAGCCAGTCCTGACAAAACTCTACCATCTGGTGAGTACGATGTATGAGATAGGCGAAATACCCTCAGACTTAAAGAAGAATATAATACATCCAATCCCAAAGAAAGCAGGTGTTGACAGTTGTGAAAATTACCGAACTATCAGTAATAAGTCACAGCTGCAAAATACTAATGCGAATTCTTTACAGATGAATGTAAAAACTGGTAGAACCCGTGACTTTGGGGTACATCAGTTTGGATTCCGTAGAAATGTTGGAACACGTGAGGCAATACTGACCTTACGATTTATCTTCGAAGGAAGATTAAGGAAAGGCAAACCTACGTTTCTAGCATTTGTAGACTTAGAGAAAGCTTTTGACAATGTTGACTGGAATACTCTCTTTCAAATTCTGAAGGTGGCAGGGGTAAAATACAGGGAGCAAAAGGCTATTTAGAATTTGTACAGAAACCAGATGGCAGTTATGAGTAGAGGGCCATAAGAGGGAAGCAGTGGTTGGGAAGGGAGTGAGACAGGGTTGTAGCCTCTCCCCAATGTTGTTCAGTCTGTATATTGAGTGGGCGGTGAAGGGAACAAAGGGAAAGTTCGGAATTGGTATTAAAATCCATGGAGAAGAAATAAAAACTTTGAGGTTCGCCGATGACATTGTAATTCTGTCAGAGACAGCAAAGGATTTGGAAGAGCAGTTTAATGGAATGGACAGTGTCTTGAAAGGAGGATATAAGATGAACATCAACAAAAGCAAAATGAGGATAATGGAATCTAGTTGAATTAAGTCGGGTGATGCTGAGGGTATTAGATTAGGAAATGAGACACTTAAAGTAGTAAATGAGTTTGGCTATTTGGGGAGCAAAATAAGGGTTGATGGTCAAAGTAGAGAGGCTATAAATGTAGACTGGCAATGGCAAGGAAAACATTTCTGAAAAAGAGAAATTTGTTAACATCGAGTATAGATTTAAGTGTCAGGAAGTATTTTCTGAGAGCATTTGTATGGAGTGTAGCCATGTATGGAAGCGAAACATGGACGATAAATAGTTTGGACAAGAAGAGAATACAAGCTTTCGAAATGTGGTGCTACAGAATAATGCTGAAAATTAGGTGGGTAGATCACATAACTAATGAGGAGGTATTGAATAGAATTGGGGAGAAGAGAAATTTGTGGCACAATTTGACAAGAAGAAGGGACCAGTTGGTAGGACATGTTCTGAGGCATCAAGGGATCACAAATTTAGCATTAGAGGGCAGTGTGGAGGGTAAAAATCGTAGAGGGAGACCAAGAGATGAATACACAAAACAGATTCAGAAGGATGTAAGTTGCAGTAGGTAGTGGGAGATGAAGCAGCTTGCACAGGATAGAGTAGCGTGGAGAGCTGCATCAAACCAGTCTCAGGACTGAAGACCACAACAACAAGAACAACAACAACAACAAGGTATGAATAGTTGCTGCATCCACCTTATTCACCTGATATGGCTCCATCAGACTTCCATCTCTTCCCAAAACTGAAAATTTTTCTTGGTGGGCGAAGATTCACTTTAAACAAAGATTTGATAGCTGGAATTGGCAAATATTTTGCAGGCCTGGAGGAAACTCATTTTCGAGATGGGATGAAGGCACTGGAACATCACTGGACCAAGTGTATTAACCTACAAGGAGACTACATTGAAAAATAGGAAAGTTTCAGTGATGTAAGTACTTTTTTTTTATTCTGTTCTGAGAACTTTTCAAACCACCCTCGTATTCACATATTCTAGACACAGATGGAATCACATTACAGTAAAACACTCACTAGGGTCATCATGCACTGGTGTAGACGACTTCTGCTTCTGTTTCACACCGTAAGGTTCAACTGGAAGTGCGTAACCATTCTTTACGCTATCTTGAACCCATGCAGGTAGCACACAAGGGAGCTGCCACTGTGATGCGTACTTGAATTTTTCTCCATAAGGTTCTTGGATAACCAACATATGAGTTTGGTCACCTATAAGTTTGCCTGAATACTCACCACCTATGAAAATAAAACAAAACACACAAATTTTACATATTTCCAGAGTTCCAACAATGACGTGTGCTCTAATAAGAACAAATGCCCGCAATTGTATATGTAACTTGAATGTAAAGCAGTGTTATCTGATGATGTGTGATGATGTCAGACAATTTTCTGTATCATCATCTTCAATGTTTGATGCATTTTCCAAGAGACTGAAGATACTAAATTCACACAAAAATTAATATGAAATTTTCAGCTTCAGGTCATAAATGGTATCACAACATGTTTTGAGTTATTAGCAAGTTCTCGTCTTCATGTTATATAGCAACTCAAAGTGTAACTGAATTGGTCAGGGGAAGTCCTACCGATGCATTGTTGTGTGACCTGAAGTTGAAAAACTTAACTCTTTCTGGTGAGCAGACATCATTGCACGTTAATCACCTAAAAGCATAACCTCAACACACCACACAACGAAACACCCATGGCCCCCCACTTCCTGTCATCTGCTAAACAGCACAAGAGATTGCCACTGAACCTGGGAAGCAGTGCACTGCAGTGTGATGCATATCCTGTAGTTCGAAGAAACTGCCAATAAGCAAGTAAACATGCACGTTAGCGCTGTTCATAAACAACATTAGTGTTATTCCTGTACCTTTCAACATAGCTCTGGAACACCTGGAGAAATTTCAGCCATACCTAGTATGCCTATAGTGTACTGGAAAATAAAGCTGTCCTCTACAGGAAGCTTGGTTTGTGCTTAAAGGTGCTTAAATAGGCATAGTCCCATTAGGGCAGCATGCCCTCACCTCCCTCAAACCTTAGAACTGACTTCCAGTTACGTGGAGATCACAGTTTAACGTGGACAAGATTCCCCCACTCCCATTCCCTCACACTCACCAAAAACTACTGGGAGTGGATGTGGGTGAGATGCACAGGAGGTGACATGTTAGTGTTATGCTGTATACAGATTTTATTTCTTTTCCTGTTCAGTATAAGGTTTGGATAATCAGTAACTTTGCACTGCAGGACAGTCAACTAGTAGCCTCAGTATATTTGTAGATACGAATTAATATCATTAACCACACAGTAAAATTCTCTCTCTCTCTCTCTTGTGCAGTATCACGTGCCAAAACCTTTTTCAGTATCTTGAATTGTTCATCATGTGAAAGGAACATTATTTTGTACTAAAGTGGAATTTGAGGGCAGTCAGTGATACTTCAACTTTAAGACCTCAAACATTCGTGAAGTAGTTCCTGACAGGGAATAGATGTAGATGTATTAAAAATTAACATGTGAAAATTAGATTTTCTTTCATTCAGTGATGTATCAGTATTTATACTGACTAGGCGTAATGCCCTAAAGCCATCAGCATACAGGACGGGGTAGCTAACGTTGATGTGCACGTAGACCTGGCACGTGCTGGGTGACATGTCTTTGCACTCTCAGCACTCTCCAGTGGCAGCTGTCAGATTTATCTGGCTCACAAACCAATACAGTTTGTTCACAAAAATGGATGCACAGATAATTTGTTCATTAGCTCTCTTAAAAAGAACATTTCCTTTCCTGACCATATGATAGTCATGTTGCTCTGTCTGTGGTATACATAAATAAAACTTTATATATCTAAAAACAAAGATGATGAGACTTACCAAATAAAAGCGTTGGCAGGTCGATAGACATACAAACATGTCTATCGACCTGCCAGCGCTTTTGTTTGGTAAGTCTCATCATCTTTGTTTTTAGATATATTTTTCCCGTGTGGAATGTTTCCCTCTATTATATAAATAAAACTTTACATTTGTGAATGTGTAATAAGACAAAAATGAAAGATACGTGTCCACTCAGTAAAGGCATCAACTTATAAAAGTTCACCAAATCAAACAAACATATTTCTGAAAGAGAATGCACTCATATTTACAGAACATCATACCTTACATAAATTACATCCATTATTTTTATATGAAACTCCCACAACCTTTTAAAAAACACGAAGGTGAAAAAAGTATTAATACAATGGCACAAGAACCCTCATCTTATTTGTTCTCAGTTCCTTATTACGACGTCACAACCTACTACGCCATTTGACAACTTGCGTGGTATCATACTTCTTGTTACTATAATCGCCTAAATGTTGCTCACAATTATATAACAAATCCTAATAAGAATGACCAATTTTCATGAATTTTAATTGAGTCCTTGCTTTAAAAACAGCTTACTATCATTACATATGAGTTATGACATGAAAATTCTTTAACCACCAATATGACGTTTCCCATCATTTTATTACAAGAAATCTCATCAATAGTGATTTGTTCTCATGACATTCAATGTGCTGGTGCTTAAAAACATAAAACCCATCGAATATGGGCTTCCCCTGAACATGATAAATGCAGTATGGCATCTTGCTTTCTGCTTGTGATGTAGGGAGCGTTCTTGCTTCCTATTGGTTCTACTTTACATGGCACAGTGCCAAAATATCGCAGAACTTACTTTGTAACAATCGTTACTTATATTATAATTTAAATTGGTAGATAAAAAAACTACTCACCAAGCAGTGGCAGGCGCACGCACGCACACCAAATGGTTTAACTTTTACAAGCTTTTGGAGCCAGTGGCTCCTTTTTCCGGCACAAGAGTTGAAGGAGAAGGAAAAGGGATGAAAGAAAAGGACTGGAGTGGTTTAGGGAAAGGGGGCATAGTTCAGAAAAGTCATCCAGAACCCCAGGCCAGGGGAGACTTACTGTGAGGGGGAGGGGAGGGGGGAGGGGGGGGAGGGAGAGAAGACTAAATGTACAAATGGAGGACTCTCTGCAAAACAGCCAAAACTAGAAGACGACATACTGAAATGGATTCAAGGACACCATCAAAATGGATTTGGAATTAATACAAGAATGATTCAAATGCCCACTTGTAAACTAATGCTACAATGGAACTTGACAGACTAAGGGTGGAGTTAGTTCATGCTACAGGTTTATCAAGCATCACGGACTCAGCAAGCAAATCGAAACCAAAATATCTCCGAAAGGGCCACAAGAGTATGAAGAGAAAATATTATCTTTCCATCACTTTATTCTTCAACATCGAAAGAAAATCAATGTGGGAGTAAGCTGAATGGTGAATATAGACAAAACTCCTCTGACGTTTTATGCGCCGAGTAACAGGCCTGTTGCCATGAAAGGTGCAAAAACTAACTAAAAAACAAGTGGACATGAAAAAATGCACTACAATGTTGTCCTCTTATGTTGTGCTGACAGTGCTAAACTTAATCCAAGACCATTTTCAAGAGCAAAACAAGCCAAAACCTTCAAACAAGCCAAAACCTTCTAAAATACTGCCAGGTGGTGGTGTTCACTTACAAAACAAGGTTTAGATGAATGAGGCTGGTGTGAAATTATGGATTTACAGAGTATGGGAGAGAAGCAAAGGTGTTTTATTTGAGAGTAGTTCTCTTCTTGTGCTAGATCAATTTAGTAATCATTTGAAAAATTCTGTGAAAGAGAAACAGACAGGGAAATCTAGAGCTACCTGTTATTCCACGAGGACTTACTTGACAACAACAATCTCTTGATGTCTCAATAAATAAAGCATTTGAAGTGCACGAGAGGAATGGAACAAATGGATGATACCCAACACGGATTTATGCCAGAGGGAGCTTTAAAAGACCTACAGTCAAACAAGCGTATCAGTGGATAAAACAGTCTTGGTCTAGAATGAGAGAAGACATTATTGTTAAATCTTTCAAGAAGTGGGATATAAGTAATGCTCTTGGTGGCAGTGAAGACCATCTTATGTATGAAGCGGATAATGATGAGAGTGGCGAGGAAGAAGGTTCAGATGATGAATTAAGGGATTTTGAAGATCAGTTCAGTTTTATAATGGAAGTTTTTTTTCTGGCTTTGTAATCTAATAACAAAAATTGTAAAAATGTTATTGTTTTAAAAACTGCTTAAAGATTATGGTGTGTCATAGTCCATAAAATACAGTATACATACACACAAGTTTTCCTTCACATGTGTTTATTTATGTCAATGAATATCAAATAAAGTTAAGCCTGCTGTGATTTTAGTGTTCTCTGTTCCAGCAATCTGTTACATTTATGGCAATGTGCCTGTCATCACAAAGCATTAAACACCACTAAGGGCTGCAACAAAGACTAAAATGCCATCGCACAACTGTTCACTGAACACATCCCGTTAATTGTGGTGCCGCACACAGCAAATGGAGTAACCTACAAAGGCTATAGCTGGTAGAAGCATGATACTTTACGCATTCTGTCGATAGGCTCGGAGCATAACTACTGCAAGCAAAATTAATGCACTGTAGTGAATGGCATATGAGGTATAACTATATAATTTAAACCTCAGTGGAATATCAACAATGTAGGAAAAGACAGGTTGCTACATACCATAAAGATAACACGATAAGTTGCAGACAGGCACAATTAAAAGAGAATCACACAGAAGCTTTTGGCCACAGCCTTCATTGGAAGAAGAGAAACACCATTCATTCAGCCTAATGCCAAATCCAGCACCTTGGGCCAGTATGAAACTATCATGTGGAATGGTAGCAGCAATCTGGAGTGGGCAGGGAAGGGATAGCAGTGTATGGGTTGAGGAAGAGAGGAGTGCTGTCTGGCGGAGTGAGCAGGGACTTTCTCCTCTGTATCTTCCCAACTGCTCTGCTTTTCCACTCTGTTTTCCCCACCTCCCAACCCCACAATCTCCTGACACTGGGCCTGTTGGTTTTCTGGTCCCTGCACATTCCACCCAAGAGTGCTCCTCTCTTCCTCCACCCATACACTGCTATTCCTTCCCCTTTCCAATCCCTGGCACCTCCAGATTGCTGCTACCATCCTACGATAGTTGCATTCTGGCCCAAGCTGCCAAAGTTGGCAGTCACATGTGTGTGAGATGTGCTTGCTTGTGTGGTTCTCTTTCTTCTGACGAAGGCTGTGGTCATAAGCTGATGTGTATGTGTCTTAAATGTGCCTGTCTGCAACTTAGCATGTTATCTTTATGGTAAGTAGCAATTATCTCCTCCTATATTGTTAGTATTCCCACCTGGAGCTTCCACTGTTTGACCAAACCTAAGTGGAAGCTGTGGTCACTCCATTTGCCATGTACACCAATCACATCAGTCATACTTTGGAACAAGGCGCCAAATAAGCTTGCTATTTATCACTCTATATGCTACAAACCACTGTATTAGCGTTATGTCACCACACTATGTAACTGTTAGCTCAGGCAGAAAACAAAGAACCAAGATGTAATCTAGCAGTTTTCACTGTATTTCACAGTTTTCAGTTTATTTCACCAAACAGGCTATAAATTTTTGGTATTTTCGAGGTGAACATAAAATGAAAGAATTCTCAGAACTGTGTTTTAAGGTATAATTTGTGGCAGTACTGTGTTGGGAAAATGGCTTAACTGCCTCATATACCATTAGCAAAAAAGAATCTTTTCACAATTACATGCCCTACAGTAGTACTAGTAGTAAAATCCACTTTTTTCCCTTATAGGTCTATTTTATGAAGTAAAATTTTGAAATCTCTTTCTTGTTTGTTTATGGATTTGCAACTTGGTTATGTAAGTTGACATTATTGAGTGCTGGTGAAATTGTTACCTATCAGGAGGAGAATGAAATTCTTGCACAGACTGATTTATAGCTTCTGTGCTTGTTTGTACTTTACAATCCAGTAGTTTAGGAATTACAGATGTTTTGTACGCTATAGCCTGAAAACATATTACATAGTGAGCAAAACAAAGTGTGTTAGTGTGGTGCAGGGTCGGCGATAACTGTTGGGTGATTTAACAAGTCATCAGCCAATAACAGCTCACTAGCCGGAAATTGCCAATGTTTTCTTGACTCTGATCAAGCGTATTCTTAGAGACTTTGTGTTTGAATTCGAAGGCTTGATTATCAAAAATGTCGCTGAATACAGTATATCAGAAATACAAGCAAAAAGATGAGAATGAGATATAAGTGGCACAAGACAAGGCGATGACTGGGCTCCTTCATCAAGTATTGACTCGGTCTGGAACATTTAGCGTCAACTCTCCTGTTTTACCACTGCTGATGCAACCCATCAATAGTTGTATCTTAATTGCACGGTGAAGCTAAACGTTGCAAGTTCCGTTGGCTACACCGATCTTGGATTACGTCAGCATTTTCTCTCTCATGTTGCCCCTCTCCACAACAAGCTAAAATAATACCTTAACTTCATCACCATCTGCGGTGCCACATATAACTCGCTCAGTCACATGAAATATTAATAGGAAGAAAACAGGACGAAGTCAAGTGAGAACTGAGGTGAACCTTACTGGGGAGAAACGTAAAATTGTGAAATTTTTAGCACTAATCTTATGGGTTTTCCACAGGGGTTATGAATTTATGGTGTAGAATTGCAAAAACTGTACAACCGGAGAACGTAAAATCAAAGTTTCACTGCGACAACCGAAAATTCAGTGAGAGGTTATGTCCAAGGATGGCATAACTCCACAACAGTGGAACACTTGCTTCTTGCCGAGTCACATACTATCACTTATCAATACCTGTGTTTCAGAATCTTTCATTGCTTATGAAATTTTAGTGGTGCACGTAGGAAAGGAAGTAATCCTGTTATGGCACCCAGAAGAGCATCAAGTTGTTATGTCTCATTCAAATTCAAGCATGTTGCATGGAATGTAACAATGAAAAGTGACTTTCTGCTTCTGATTGTACAAACATAAATCAACTGAATGACTATACCTCAATGTTTTAAGCAGTTTATGAAGTGTGAAGACTTCGGTAAATCATGTAAGATATCCCTTTTCTTTTTTAATCAATACTATCATTTAATGACAAAAACTATCAGTCAGGCATCTTCAGGCAATAAACTTTGTAAGAAATTTCACAACAATATACAAACATTTGACTGATGACCAAATATATCGTGTTTGAAGTTCTAGTTTATTTTTACACTATTCATTTCAAAGGTAGTGCCTTCTTTAATTTAACAGTAAATATTAAAGTACAAATATGAATTATTGAAAATAAGCAGCACTTAATGTACAGTGAGACAGGATGGCTAGCCTGTAAATATTTTCAAGGATGCAAAATTCCACATGCTACTGATGCATGCACTTAAAAGAAGGAAGAAACTAGCTTTCTGAACCAACTGTTTCCTCTTCGGAGAGGGGGATATATATATTAAGGGGAGATGCCAGAGAGAATACAAGATCAAAACTACTTCATGTGAATCAGCAACTGTCAGACAATAGGACAAAGTGACAAGTAAATATGGATTAAAATGAGGAGGAGGAAGAATGACAACTGGAATTAAGAACTAGGAGAAAAGTGGAAAATAAAGATGAGAACAACCAAAAAGAGAGTGATGGGAGTGTAGCTCAAAGGCATTCACAGGAAAAAGTTAGTTTGTTGAAAATTTCAAAAAGTATGCCACAGCATGAGAATGAAGTCATTGTTTATTCTGGCTGTCATAATCTGAACTTTAATATTTTTACAAACATCAACTGATTCAATTCATTATAAATTATCCCAGCATGGACTCATTTTCAGTGAACATGACAAAGATTTTGGCCAAATTGAAAACTAAATGAGAGCCACATGTACGTGCCTGATTGCTAGCTACAAGTTGCTAACAAGGGAACCTCCACATCGCAACCCCCTCAGATTTAGTTATAAGTTGACACAGTGGATAGGCCTTGAAAAACTGAACACAGATCAATTGAGAAAACAGGAAGAAGTTGTGTGGAACTATGAAAAAAATAAGCAAAATATACAAACTGAGTAGTCCATGCGGAAGATATTCAACATCAAGGATAGTCTGAGCTCAGGATCGCCGTGGTCCCGTGGTAAGCATGAGCAGCTGCGAAGCGGGAGGTCCTTGGTTCACGTCCTCCCTCACGTGAAAAGTTTAATTTTTATTTTCAGATAATTATTATCTGTCCGTCCGTCCGATGCGAAGTAACTGCGCCGTAGTACGGGGACGCTATACCTAAACAAACATATGTTTTGACGGAGCACAGGGAAAACTGTGCGACTGTGAAACTGTTGCATTCATTTGTTGCAGTTTATGTGACAAACTCTTACGTTTTCATCACTTTTTTGGGAGTGATTATCACATCCACAAGAAAACATAAGTCGGGCAAGGTAGAAGAATCTTTTTACCCATTCGCCAAGTGTACAAGTTAGGTGGGTCGACAACATATTCCTGTCATGTGACGCACATGCCGTCACCAGTGTCGTATAGAATATATCAGACTTGTTTTCCTGTGGAGGTATCGGTTGACCTATGACCTTGCGATCAAATGTTTTCGGTTCCCATTGGAGAGGCATGTCCTTTCGTCTACTAATCGCACGGTTTTGCGGTGCGGTCGCAAAACACAGACACTAAACTTAGTACAGTGAACAGAGACGTCAATGAACAAACGGAGAGATCATAACTTTGCGAAAATAAAAAAAGCAAACTTTTCACTCGAGGGAAGACTTGAACCAACGACCTCTCGTTCCAGAGCTGCTCACGCTAATCACGGGACCACGGCACTCCTGACCTTACATTATCCTTGATGTTGCCTATCTTGCACATGGACTACTCAGTTTGTATATTTTGCTTATTTTTTTCATAGTTCCACACAACTTCTTCCCGTTTTCTCGATTGATCTCTGTTCAGTTTTTCAAGGCCTATTCACTGTGCCAACTTATAACTAAATCTGAGGGGGGTGCAATGGGGAGGTTACCTTGTAAGAGCAACAACAGAAGACTAAGTGTCACGATGAGCGAGGCTGTTTTTGAAGATACAGCCAACGTGAATGCTGTAACAACAGTTACTGTTCGATCTGCAGATCACAGCAGAGAAATTCTTTGACACAACAGCCAACTTGGATCTTTATCACTTTTCCTCTAAAAGATCTTCAATAGAGAGTAACACAGAGGTACTATAAATGATTCATTTGAATTCAAAGCTCATGTAAAAACATGGCTGATGCACGAATAGAACCATAAATTTGCAAGTTTGCATTTTGCTCTCTACAGATGTCATTCTGGTGACACGACATGTCAAACTGACAAGTTCATTCTTTATCTTAAGTGGTGACATCGTGCAAATGGTCATAGCAGCAGCAGCAGCACTGAAGCATTTTCTGAGCTATTCCACTGTTCTCGGTATCGGGGAGGGTATGTAAAGACAATCCTTAATGTTTCCTCAATGAGAAAAGTCACAGGGCACAAAGTCAGGCAACCTGGGAGGCCAAGGAAACAGAACCACATCATCATCACAATGCCCAATCCAGAGCAATGTGGAAGTCCTTCGTTTAGGTGTTATTTCGGTTATAATTTATGCACGAGCTGCAGATAGTACAGTTTGAAATGTAATCACTGTGGCAGAATCTTCCAGACAGTCAGATGCAGTATTCAAAGTGCATGGAACAATGATTTCTTTGGACTGGGTACGAAACTTACTTTCACCTTCTCTGCAGTTGCATCTGGTCCATTGGTACTTTTTTGTTTACAGTGTTAATACCAAGACACAGTTCTCTATTTATGTGGTGGTTATTCTGCACAGCTCCTTTTGAATGCATGCTGCACTGTTGTAACAGATAAACATCTCGCATATTCCAACAAACAATAACTCTTTTCTTACTTTGTCACCATTTTGTCAAGGCACTGCACCCATAACACCAACTAGTGGACACAACGCAAACTCTGCGAGTTTTACAGTTCAATTCAAGCATCAATCATATTTATACATTTAATATTTTGAAAAATACAGAACTCTGAAAACGAATGAATCATTTATAGTCACTCAGCATAAATGACATTATACCATTTAACAGCTCGGAAAATGCTGTATTCTCCCTTCTTTTGTTTCCACGAGAGAAATTTATGGATATAATATAATAATACAGTTTCCAAGGTTTAACAGTTACTAAATTTGAAACCATTTTCTAATATACCTTTAAACTTAAGTCATTTATGTCAGAAGTATGAAAATTTCACTGGTATCACTTTGCTTCTAAGGCCCTTATAGGAATACTATAGCAGTATCACACTTCATTCACATAGGAAGACTTTTCACACAGAGGACACATATTAACGATGAGATGGTAGAACAAAGATAAAACATTAATAAATTGCAATACCTTGAAATATACATACCATTACTGTTTATAAGCTCTTTAATCGTGTCTCTTTCTTTGTGGGGTAGCCCAGATGATGTCACACACAAGTTGTGAAAAATTGGGCACTTATAATTCATAAATTCGTCATCCGTTGCATGGACATTTCTGAGCTTGCTAGCTTCCCACACTTCCAGCACCCACTTCTCTGTCATGACAGGTATGCCCTGCTCAGTTGCTTTCTGAAACAATTGACAGGCATTTAGTACCGAGTGAAAATTATCAAAACGTTAACAGAAGTGTCCTCTACAAAATCTTAAGTATTTCTAAACACCAACTCCTGTCACAATAACCAAAATCACAATCACATGTTGCATGTTTATATGCATAAAAATACAATAACAACTTGTACTGGCTGACTGAACGCTACATCCCTTTTCATATTTGCAATGTAAGGTTACAGGTAAAGAATCTGAAAACAAGATGTGTTCTCCATTAAGGATTGATGTAATGAAACAGATGTGAATGAAAATATTCTCTAAAGTTCCTGCAATTTCTATCAACACAGTGAAAAAGTTTTCTGTCAGGCTGTTCCAGCCAGAGCACCTGCTGTCAGGCAGCTGATTCCCGTCAGTTAAGGTGGGTAGGGTGCAGGAAAGCAGCTGACGTGCACAGGCAGTCAGGTCGTAGCCTGCACAATCTTACGGCTCCGGTCGGGCGCATGCAGACAGGCATGGCCTAGTGCCTCATGCACGAGCAGAATAAGGGCAATAGGACCACATGGAATGTAGTGTACAGCAGCTGTGTCCGCCCAACTGAGCTTAGTGGCACCCTGGAGAGCCCATGCCCTATGGAGCAGCCTGTCCATACAGACAGCAGAAGTATAGTGAAAATAGGTAACTGTTTTGGATGATTGCAGTTAACAAGGAATTATAAGCGCTTTTGCTTATTTCCAAAGTTTTTCAAAATATACATAGATAATGCCCCAAAATCTGGAGGAAAATATGCCCATGCAATTAGGAAATAACACTATGTATAGCCTATTGTCTGTAGACAAGTGACTGTAGCCAAGAATGAAGAAGACTCAAGTTACTGATGTGGAAAATTAGAGGAATGCCGGAAGTGGCATATGAATATATTAGAACCCACAGTACGTAGTCATAGGAAAGGAAATGTAAGTCTTAGAAACAGAGAAGAGAATTGTTAAAAAAATAATCTCGTATTAAATACAAGGTATCACACTGACAGTATACGGCAGGGACAATCAGGACATACAGAATAAAACTTGGAAATCAAGCATCGTAACTGAGCGGATACATCTAACATTATGAAATGGAGGTATACGAGTTTTGTGGGAAAGCTTCGAGTCATATGCATCAGAAGTGTGGGCACTGACAAAGAAAATGACAGGAAGACTGTACTCGATGGAAATTACTTACTGAGGTGGTGTTGCAAAACCACATACCAACAGGGTGAATAATCAAGACATCAAGTAAATGACCATAATAAATTTAACATTGACTACAGTGGACAGATACAGATAGGGAATAGCTGGCATGGTATAGCAGTATGAAGAGTACAGATGGTAACACATCTCAAAGTGTGGACACGAATAATTTCAGGAAAGTGGGAAAGGACCAAGCCTACGAAGGATTGGAATGCAGGAATTGCAGACACCATAAAGGAAAGACAGCTGACAGAACATATCAATATAGATAAAGGGCTATGAAGATTGGGTTACAATAAACAGCAAACAATGCTGCAAGACAAATACTGCAATACATATTGTACATTCTCTAGAATATGGATATGGCTGACCAAGACAATCATTGTACACAGTATTTAAAGACAAATATGACTAAGCATTAAATAGATTGAAAAATCATAAAAATCTGGAACTGAAAATTTTCATGCATAAAAGGAGAAATTATACACAATTCTGAAGAAACACTTATGACATGCATTCCTAAGTCCAGCATGGCACTGAAATGCAATTAGTACACGGCATTCAACTTCCTATTACAAGTCTAAAAAATGGTAACTAGCATTAACTATCATCACCTGCAAAAGTAAGCAGAAGGTCCACGAGATGACTAGTTTACGCTTCAAAAGTAATTTGGAACACCAGAGGTAATATTCACATTATGGTTAATGGCTGAGAATTCTTTGATGTTCAGCAAATTAGCCTTCATGCACTTCACATATAGAGAGAAGGCACTCAGCAAAGTCCATCAAAATATTCAAACTGATGAACAAAGGGATGGATTATATGGACTGAAGAATAATTCTGCATGAAACAGAGTGCCATTATATGTGAAGAAAGAGTGCAGACAAGGCTAAGAAAAAGGAATGATGAAGATTTGGTTCAACACCATTGCTATTCAATTTGTACACAAACAATGCAGTTATGTAATTTTAGAAGCCAGTGGCAATGGGGCAACAGTTCAAGGGGAACCAAAAAGAGGAAAAAACACAAATGACAAAATGCACAAGGGACAGAAAAGTAAATGTAGTCATGCACTTTACAGGTAAAAAACTGACATTACTACATCCAAGTACATGGGAAGCTGTCTCACAGCAGACTGAGCAAGTGCAATGTATGTGAAAGCACAACAGCCCAGGTACTAGAATCACTTCTCCAGAAAAGCAAACCACTAACAAACAGCATCTTCCTGAATCCTGGGACAAAATTCTTCCTCAGCTAAATATGGAGTGCATGCCTGCAAGGAGCAGAAACTTTGACTTGAAGGAAATCACAGTAGGCTTTTTGTGTGTGTTCCTGGAGATTAAAGGTGAAGTACTGAGAGAAACAGGAGAGCCACAACAATTACTGATAAGCAGAAACATTGTTACAACCAATATTAATAATGATGTCAGTTTACTGCTCAGAGAAAACTACAGAAAAGGGCAGAACATTGTATGATAGTTCATGACGGAAATTAAAGTTAGTAAAAATGAGCATCAGTGGATTAGCTGCGGACGTAACTGTAAAGACTAAAAGGCTAACAAGGTAGGAGAGCAATTCCCACTAAATACCCTACACAGCACAATATAGTATTGGTGTGCACGTAAGGATATCGCAAAAATAAACTGCATGTTTAAATGCGAACATTTTTAGGTTAGGCTTTACCGTGACTTACCGACATTAAATGAAACAACAAGTTCACTGTTACCAGTCACCGTTTTATTTATTTCCACGACGCGTTTCGAAGGTTTAAACCTCCATCATCGGGTAGATTTACATTAGTAAGTATTACATTTGTGTGTGTGTTGTGTTACGATTTTTGGAGGAACTTGTGGCACTGCCTAGTGGAGAAACGAGACACTATTTCAGAATATGGTTCAAGGAACACATGGCAGCACTAAAAAACAAAAAATATCACACATCACCAATAGCTACCCACCTGCATGAAACAAAACACCATGTTAACAACACATGTATTAACATGCTACACATCCAACCAAAAGGCAGAAAACTAGACATCCTTGAAACACTCCAAATATACAAACATCAAATGAAACAACCAGAATCTATCTTAAATGACAATATTTGCAATAGTATCATCTCCGTTTTCAGCAACTGCCTACACTCTTAAAAATGCGCACGCGCGCCCACACACACACACACACACACACACACACACACACACACACACACCCCTAATATTTACCATAAATATTGACAGCTGCCAAGAGTACAAGAGATTGACCTCATTCACAGATAATTCATCACACCAACAGCTTGTACCCCTTGTCAGCTTAAAACTGTATGTACATCAACTACTGGCACTTAACCAATGTATTACCCCAACCTTTAGGCAGCTAATATATGGAACATGCAATCTTAAGACTCCTTGCCATATAAATGTTTCCTCTCATGTAATCTCTCTCTCTCTCTCTCTCTCTCTCTCTCTCTCTCTCTCTCTCTCTCTCTCTCTCCCCCCCCCCCCTCCCTCCCTCCCTCCCTCTTTCACACACACACACACACACACACACACACACACACACACACACTTTTTTCTCTCTCTCTACCTCTCCTTCTGCCTCCAGCCCCTCACTTCACATCTGTTTATTAACCCCAATCAAAGAGTGTAATGTATGTATGATTTTACTGTTGTAGCCAATATGACCATTGTAATTACAGTCTGTAACATTTCAACTAATTGTTATCAATAAGTATGAAGTTTAAGCCATTTTAACATTTCACCTGATTGTATAAACGAGTACGAATGTTTGCTGTTTTAACTTGTCAGAATTGGATTTATATACCACCTGAAGTACACACACATCTATTTGACACCTCAAAACAAACACCGCCAAATGCTTAAAGCAATTAATCTGTAATAATATTGTTATGATGTATATTCTTTGCACTTTGCGATTATGTCTTCACTTCTGCTATACGAACCTTGCACCCAGCTGATTCCAGACGCCTTATTTGTTTACAAATGTGGCAGTATACATGTGATGTGTTACGACAGCAAAAGGAACCTGTGATCACTGAAGGTACTGTAGTTTACTTATTTAATGTTTACCATTAGATATCAATTTAATTTTTCGTCAAAAGTAATCCTAAACCATATTCTGAAATAGTGTCTCGTTTCTCCACTAGGCAGTGCCACAAGTTCCTCCAAAAATCGTAACACAACACACACACACAAATGTAATACTTACTAATGTAAATCCACCCGATGAGGGAGGTTTAAACCTTTGAAACGCGTCTTGGAAATAAATAAAATGGTGACTGGTAACAGTGAACTTGTTGTTTCATTTAAACTGCATGTTGCAATATTAATCTACGAGAAGTTATATTCTCAAAGCAGGATATAATCAAGGGCTTACCTGGTACTTCTCTGAAAGCACAGAATGTGCAACAAGATGGGTGACACTCTGTCTTAGTTTGTTGGTAAAAACACCTCCCATGAACTCTACCAGTTTTGTAATTTTTTTCTGAAATACAAGGCATTATATTTTACATGCAAGCATTGTAACTGCTGAAATACACAGAATAAATATTTTCCTTGTACCATATATTACTACCTTTGGTTCACCATCAAAACCAGTGGTGCTAATTAGGAGTCCCCTCATTCCCACAGTGTAAATTGCAGAACGGCCTTCAGGTATTGAAATTCCTTCTGTGAGGCAAGTTAGAATGCAGCGTGGCCCAACTATTCTGCTAAAACACCAATTACATATATTAGTTATGCATAAGCTGAAGACCAAAATGACGGCACAGTCACAGGAACACCCTAGCAAAATGATTTCTACGTTACAAATGTCACAAATGATTAAGTGACAAGAACAGGGGAGGAGGGGGTGGGGGGGGGCAGCATTTAAAGGCAACTGAATATGAGTTGGGGGCGGAAAACTATCCCTACCTTACACCTTAGATTTCATTTCAAGATCTAACATGGCAATATTAACTGAGCAATTATACCACAATATGTCACGTACACTGCACTCTGTGTCATCTGAATTTTTATTAAATAAGCCACATATAAAAATGGAAAATTTTTTCCTCCAACAATTCTAATGATTAACAAACAAGGTAAGACTTCACTTGTTAAAATGAGGCTGAGATCTTCAACACTTCTAGTAACAATTAGAGTTAGGTTGACAAAACACATTCTATGTTTATGAAAATTTCGTTCACTTCATGCAAGTTATGATGGACCTTGGGGTCACACAGCTGACACTTCAAGGACTATCTGGCAATGAGAACAGAAATGGATTTCTTATAAACAAGTGTGGGATCCACATCAGGTGGGACTGACGGATGACATCGAAAAAGTTCAAAGATGGGCAGCTCATTTTGTATTACTCCAAAATAGGGGAGATAGTGCCACAGACATGATACATAAATTGGAGTGACAATTATTTAAACAAAGGCTTTTTCGTTGTGACGCGATATTCTCATGAAACTTCAATCACCAGTTTTCTCCTCCAATTGCGAAAACTTCTGTTGGCACCCACCTACATAGAGAGAAATGATCATTTTTGAATATTTTTAGCATGGTGCAGCAGTCAGTAACTGTAAAATGTAATTATATTAAATTTCAGCCTCCAGTTGCATAAGCAAAGAAACTTTACCTAGGTTCCAGCTATAATAACGTAGCCTCCTTCAGAAATGTCACAATATAAAATTAAAACATGCCAGATACTGGCCTTGTCAAACTTAAAATACAGTATATAGTCATAAGACTGCATCACTTCTACTAATGACAAGGTCAATATTTGGCATGTTTTAATTTTAATTTTATATTGTGACATTTCTGAAGGAGGCTACATTATTATAGTCGAAACCTAGGTAAAGTTTCTTTGCTTATGCAACTGGAGGCTGAAATTTAATATAATAAGAAATAATCATCACGACAAAATATGAGAAATCAGGGCTAATTTAAATTTAAGCGCTCATTTTTTCCGTGCACCGTTCGAGAGTGGAATGGTAGAGAGCGCTTGAAAATGGTTCACTGAGCCCTCTGCCAGGCACTTTATTGTGAATAGCAGAGTAATCATGTAGATGTAGATATTACAATGGATAATAAAATTAACAGGAACATATAGGTTCACATGCAAGTTTGTGCCCTTTACTCGTGTTTAAATAAAATATAGTCATAAAAAGGGAATTAGTTAAAAATGCTAAAAGTTATTCACTGGTACTTATGGCTCAGTTACTGCTAATAACAACAGGAAAGTAACCATTCTAAACATGGCTGTCAAAGTTCTCAAAAAAATTGAGTCAGTTTCACAATATATATTAAAAAGAAAAATAGATATAGTGTCAAAACTTTAGAACTTATTCTGATAATATGACTGGCTTGATCACTAATTAAAAATAGATGAACCAGCCTCTATGAAAAACATAAAAATGACAGGCAATAACTTAGCCACAAGTCTTGCCAACACACCAAATCTTTAGAACTTCAGTATTTTCCTCATTGTCGTTTAAAATGTTGGACAAATCATACCACGAACAATTATTGTGGCCGTATCCAAATATAAAAATTTAATCAAGTAAGGTGCGTAGCACCAACACTGGTACACCGTAAGCACCACACACCGGTGTTTGCTGTTGCACCAGGCTGTATGTTTGAGGACAACGGCCTGTTCTCAGTTGTGGTGGAGCTGCTTCTTTCCATCTGTGTGAATGGAATGATGTTCACAAGGCCAAAACTGTATGCTTCACCAGCCTTAATTTGTTATTTTGTATGTCAAGTCACACATTCTCCCATTGCCACTTAACAATCTTCAACAATGAGGTCACAGCATTGAAGGATATAGCATTACTGTCTTTGCGTACGTCCCTTGCTGTCTTGTCAGCTCGTTCATTTTCCAGGATTCCCACATGGCTTGGTACTCGGCAGAATGAATGGTCTGTAGGGCACTTAGGAAACCAGCAAATAAGAAAGTCATTCCATCAACTGTGACTAATCTGCTCCAGTGCCTTTGCTCTGGAGCTTTGTGCCAAAGACTTAATTTGACTGGAAGTCTAGTCCTAAATGCACTGACAGGCAAAACTAGATTCATCAGTCTAAATTAATGTTAAACATCCTCTAAAAATTTGTAAATGGCTTGCTTTTGCTCCAAACCTGCGTTAAAACATTCAGATCCATCATATCAAATTCTCCAAGCTGCTCCTTTGTTCTAACCCAGACACTCTCATTGCCCTTCAACAATTTACAAACACTTGTCCTACTGATGGTCAGACACGAATATTAAAGGCTGTAGAGTGGGGGACTTGCCAGACATGTGTGTGCCACATCATGAGGAACTTGCAATGGATGGTTGATGGCAAGTGCAATGAGGCTGGGTATAGGGCTTGTCTTTAAAGCTCCTTTTACCAGTCTAATGCACTCATCATGAAAGAGTCCAAGGTCTTTAAGTATAATGGTTGTGTACAACCATAATACAGTACAGCCATAGCTACACAGTATAAACAATGATTATTGTTGTGTGCCCCAGGATCTAACAGTAAATTACTTTAAGATGTTAAGTACCTTTAGAACACTTACTTTGAGATGATTCACGAGTGAAAACCAGACGAGTTTCTTATCAAAGATGAGGCCCCAAAACTTTACTGATTACTGATAAGACAGGAGTTGTATCCCCCACTCACAGTTAGGGCTTATTAAAATCATAACTTATTCAACTGAAAGTGGCAGAGGCTCATTTGGCCAGGGAAAAATTGAAGACCTTGTATTTTAGCCCATAACTGTTTTCTTAAGGTTCGTTGCAGTTGAGCATTCATCTTGAGATTAAGACTAATAAAAATTGAAACATAATCCATAAAAAGATAGAATCTGACAGGGTTCCTGGCTGTGGTTACTGTGTTGGTGTTGGCTATAGCAAAAAGAGGAACACAACACACCCGCCTGAGGGACACCATTCTCCTGATTATGTTGGTCTCAGAGTGCACTGTCAACTCTACATCTACCTCCCAGAAAGGAACAATGATATATGATGGGTAGACAAGCCCCATTCAGTTTCAGATATCTGATCTCCATATGATGTTATAGGCCCCTTTGATGTAACAAAATATTCTCATTAACTGCTACCTATGATGGCAGAAAAAAATTTATCCTCTTGTACCACTGCCTCAAGGAATATTAGATTGTCAGGTGTAAAGTGGTACATTCAAGGTTTCAGGAGGAAATTACTTCCCTCCAAGAATCAAATATTGTCGATTCGACCAAATTCTATTAAAACATGAGGAGACAGTCTTCAATGCAATATTCAAATGTCGCAACATGGCTTAGTACACTTGGTCCTGGGATTGTATTAAGAGCCACAGATAGCACATGTTCTAACTCATACATGCACATGGGATGACTGTATTCTCCAGTGTGACTGGATTTAGGAGATAAAGCCCCACTGTATCTTCAAGTGATACTGAAATGAGTTGAAATGTAGAACCTTGACTAGCATTATATGTAATTTGCTTGAAGTATTTCACCATCGTCTGGGCTAAAGTGTCTGGGGTGTAATGCTTAGAACACCTTTGTCGTGTATGGTCACACATCACATTTCCTTTGTATTTACTTCCATACCTTTCCTCATGATGTGGAATGGTTAAAAGTTTTTATTACAACCTTGTCATAAGTGTTTTCTTCTCCCTGATAATAGCCCAAGCTTTTGCCCGAACAATGAGAAAGGCTGTAATATTGTCAGCAGATGGATTATGTTTGAACTTTCAGAATCTCGCCGAGCCCACCTACGGTCTAAATGAAATTCCTTGCTCCAGCATAGAACTTGCCATGTGCCAGGTTTAACAGACAACTTTGGAAAGGAGATGTCAGTAGCCCTGCTGATGATGGTATTTACATACTTTACCATTTCCTTGGCAGTGGATCTACATTAGAATACAGTAAGGTTGCTGTTCAGTGTACCAGTGGCTTTGTTAAATATTCATGGGTGGCATTGGATGCAAGTGGGAAAATGGTCACTGAAGTGTAAATCCTTCCCCACTTCACAAAGGACAATATCAGTTGTGGGAGAGCAGAGTGATAGGTCAGTGACTGTGGATGGTCAGTTCGCAGTCCTGAAATGTGTTGCTTTCTCTTTACTGAGATAGACATTTGACATGAAGAAACTCTCCAGTACTCCACCCCAGCACGCGCGTATTGTTAAAAGCTTTAATTCTTCCACATGTGTTGTTAAACTGTTCACATTCCATTGCATTATAGTAGCCATAAATAAGTGGCAGCTTTCTTTTGTCCTGTCTCTCTTGGTGGCACACACAGAAGTAGAATGACCTCTCACTTCAAGAGCATATGTAGCCAGTTCCATTTCAGAACTATCTTTGTCCATTGCTATTATACTCTAGTGCGGTATGCTTCATAACTTACATTCATAGCACCACATTAGAATGGGTACAGAAGAGCTGAATCTCAGTCAAATAAATCCAGCTTTAGAATTTTCTGGAAGGATAGACGAACTGACAGAAGACAAATAGCTGTCTTCTGCGATTCACATTCTCTTTGTCATGTTTCAAACTTCTGTTATCCCTTCCTTATCCCATTCTTGTTAAAGTGCAGCTGCCTACCTGTCCATTATATCTCTCTACAACTTATGACACTTTTACTTAAGTCTTAAGTTCTCTCTTTTTCTCCTGTTATAACACAGTGATCAAAATTATTAAGAATTCAGAAGTTTGGTTGAGTTGCAAGACATAGTACAGCAGAGCTTGTTAATCCAGCATGCTCAGGGATCAGTTAATGCTGGATTACTAAATATGGTGGGTTATCAGGTCATTTTTAAAAATGTGGTTAAAAATAAAACAATAAAAAAGCAAAACCTGTAGTCTTTAATTTATGAAAACAAGTACCTTATTTTTCAAATACAACAGGAGATATTAGAGTATTAAAAAAATTAAAAGTATGTACAAGGTATGTTCAATAAGCAATGCAATACATTTATCTCTGAAAACAGGTTGGTTTTATTCAAGATTCCAATGCACCAATTATTCCCCACCTTTTGGGCTATGAAATCCGATTTTCAACATAATGTTTATTCAATGTGACTGGGAGGGCCTGCATCCCAGCACGGTACCATTCAACTGGCTGACATCGGAGCCAGGGTCTCACTGCATCAGTAACCTGCCCATCATCCATGTGCTGCTTTCCATGAAGTGCACCTTTCATTGGGCCAAAAAGATGGGAATCAGAGGGTGCAAGATCAGGGCTGTATGGGGGAAGAGTAAGGACAATCTAATGAAGTTTTGTAAGCGCCTCTCAGGTGCGCAGACTTTTGTGACACCTTGTGTTGACATTGAGAAGGAGAAGAGTGTTTCCATTTTTGTTGTGATGAACACCCAAGCCCAACACTGCAAAATTCGCAGCTGTGTGTGGCTGGCTGGACATGTTTGCACTACCTTGTTCTGATGATGACAGAAGCCTCACCCAATGACTGACTGCTTTTGTTCAATGTCAGATCTTGGTAGACATTCTGCAAGTGCATACGAATATCTTTGATGCTCTGGTTTTCCACCAAAACAAACTCAATGACAGCACTCTGGTTGCAGCACATCTCCATTACAGACAGCATTCTGAAAGCTATGTATAGTGCTGCCACCTATCTGAACGTCATGAAACCATAGGGGTGAAGTGAGAATATATCATGATGTCCCAAGACAAATTCTGCATTTTTTCAACCTAAATTGATCAATAAAAAAACATTCATTGCTTTATTTATTTAATGTCCCTTTTATTACTTTTTTATAATAACAAAATTAAACTGAAGTTGAATACTGTACAGCCCTATTAAAAGAATTTAAAGCTCCAAGTGCTAGAAAATTTTAATGGTATAAATAATTTTTGTATGTCAGTTAAGGAATAAAATAAGTACCACTTACTTGAATAAGAGCAAGGAAAATCTAATTAATAAAAATTGTTATCAAGAATTTGATGCACTTTAATTTGTATCACTGTCTTTAGGAACAGTAGATACTCGACGACGTTGAAGACATGGAATATGTCGGACATGTAAGGACCAATGATGATTTATGTGAAACTTTCTTCAGAGTCCTCTGGAACCTTACGGAAATGCTACCTTATTTCTTGGATTAAGGTCTTTTTCGACAAAAATTATCTTCTTCATCACTGTTTCTTGCACCTCCTGTGACTGAAAAAATTTTACTAGATCATGTCGTCACTCAGCAAGTAATTCATACAAATGTCTGTCAATGTCAATCTGTTTGTCAACTACTTCTGTTGAAAGTGCACCCAGTTAATTAACAGCTGTAGAATTTATCACTCATGCAATTTCAGAGCTATCATCTGTGGACAGAACTAATTCCTCATGAAAAAATTTGGTCTTTTCAATTAACAATGACCCTCTTATCGGCTGTCCCTCTGCTCTCTTAGAACCGAACCACCTATACAAAACTACCTGTAGTTCCTAACCTATGCTTATTTGGAGTCTGCCTAACATCTAGATTTTTAACACAAGCAGACTGCGACAAATTTTTCAAGCTGTTGATTTTTTCTTTCATATCCTATATAGTTGAAGATGCACTATTAAATTCACTTACAAAATTGTTTCAGTTCTCACTCTTCTCCAGCCTTCTCATGATGTCCAGTTTTAGGTGGGTAGGCAACATCTTGTGTTTTGCCATTTTAGGTGCACTTTTGATCTGTATAAAAAACATTCCTGTATGTACGTACTTTTTACTCTGGTGTAGCCTACGAGGCAGTCATCCAAGTAGCTAAATATGATACTGTACCAACAGTTATTTTTTCAATAACTATTAAATATAACCCCACACACAGATGCAACTGGATGTCTGCAGCAAACCTTCGTAAACTCACAGGCACTGCGTTTCAGTTTGTTATCTCTAAAGACTGAATGGTGCTGCTTTTTCGTGGAGTGCCCTTCCAAACTGTTCACAGTAACAGAATGAAAGGCAGTGTTTCTGAATGCAGGAGGTAGAGAATCAGTACAGGAGATGAAAAGGTGTAATAGAAATAGTCGACGATATAAGTACTACTGACTAGTAATCACTCCTTTCACAACACAATTCGATCATATCTCTCTCTCTCTCTCTCTCTCTCTCTCTCTCTCTCTCTCACACACACACACACACACACACACACACACACACACACACACACGTGAACTGTCGCATACTGACACAGCCAAGAGTGGTCGTGAAAGTGATTAATGTAAGTCGTCAAACATTCTTCATGCAATGCACGTATTTGTGTACAGTTAATTACACTAACTGAAATATCTGTAATTGGCCTCTATGAAACTTTCGGTTTTCTCCTGCACTGGCCTAAGTTCTCATTTGTTTACACTCTTGGCTGACTGACACACACAGTGTTAGCACTATTTGAACCTAGACCTTACAGATTGAAGTCCCGTGTACCCTAATTTGTAAAATGGTTGTGTGTGAGAACAATAAGAACTAGTGTTTAATGTGCCAAGAATCAGGCAGTTCTAGTTTTGTGTAGGGACAGTCCAGAAAATATCTTGGCTGTTTTTTCCAATGAGGAACAACTAGTGTAAAGTAGGTATAGAGCTTTGAATTGGTGATCAAGAACAGTGCATATAACTTAGTGAGCAATGACAGTAGTTGAATGATGACGTACAAATCTGATTACTTGTACAATTTTAAACAGGAATTCACTGGCATCCACTCATTTGCAATGAAATACCACACTGCAAGCATGATCCAGTAGTCATATAATTGCAAATAGGAGACTGAATGAGCATACAGAAGCCAAAGCTGACAAAAAGAGAGCTCTGAAATCAAAAATGGTGCTAATTGTTTGGTTATCATTCACAGTGCTACCCAGACAGCCATATTTTGAAGTTCAAATGCCACTGTGGTTCAATTGTTTAAATCACTGAAATGAAATTTCTGTGAATTGTAGAATAATTACATCATGTGCATACTCTTCACTGCAAACCAAACTGACCCCTTTCTACAGGCAACTGTTTGAACATTGTACTTGGTTACAGTGCTGCTGTTAGTACACATAAAGCAACATTTCATTTTTATACAACCAAACCACCACGTCACATTATTTTCACTAAACATTGCCTCAGTTTCGCAAACTTATTAGACAAGAGAAGATAACTTTCTTGCCAATTTCAAGACTTTCTTTCTTAACGAAATACATCCGTTTCCAGTTTTTTATGTTTAATTGGAGATTAAACAATACAGATAAAACACTAGATATAATGCCTCCAGACAGCATAGGTGCATCCAGTAGAGTTCACAGTTAAGCGATATACTAGAAAATACCTCCTACCTCTTTTTGTAATTTCATTAACTGTATGGAGACAAAAACACTATTACCTTACACATAATTCTATTATATGCAAGCCATAAAACAATATGATTTCGAAGGTACCATATTATGGAGTTTCTTCTTTCTCTTCAAAATTAGTAATTTCTGTTATACTCACACACATTTATTATTACACAAATGTTCATAAGCGACACCCTCAAATTCTGAGAAGACAAAAACATCTTTCTTCACAGGGGTTAGCTTCACACAAGAGTTTTCTGTGATCCATTCTGGATGTAGAGATTGTTCAACACAGCTCTGAAATTGAAAAACAGATGAAAAGCAATGCAGAGTGGGGGAAAGAAAGCATGATAAATTTTGGTTAGTTATTACAGAGGCACTCTGTGAAGCAAATACCAATATTTATATGCTACGGAACTTTACAGGTAATTTTTTTAGATAACCTCAAAATAAGTGTACGTCTTTAAGAGTTTAGTTAATTTTGGCAGGAATGAAAAGTATTTAATTACCAATATTGGATGTTGACTTTATCCCATGATGTAATAACGTTGTTGTGTGTGATATCACAAGCACAAACAGGGAGAAAACAGAAAACTGACAACATTTTTAATGTCTATATTTTTCGGAACATAGGTTGTGGTGGCAGGCGGAAGCTTGAGGTATAAGTTAGGCTGAAACATGACAACTTAGTTGTGAGTTGGCAAAGCCAACAAATGTGAATACAAAGTATTAGTTGTGGTGGTATAATGGTCTGTAGTGTCGTCCAAGCCCATAATATGTTAATGTTTGACAGTTTGGTTGTGTGTTGGCAAAATGGTACTCTGACAAATCTCACTTTTTTATACAAAACCTTAACAGCTAATTTCTTTTAACCTTTCTCTGTAATGCTTACCTGTAGATCTGGGTAGTGGAAATACATTGAGAAAGACAATTACACTTATCTGTACAGGGGGAAACAGTTTTTAGATTTTATCTGCTGACAATGAGCGATTATCTATATCCTGGTTTCAGGTAGTGTAGTGCATCTACTTTGTAATTAGGTGAATCAAGCCAGATACTCTGTATACTGTACATCCTCTAGCATTCATTACATACAGTAACAGACATCAATGACAAAATGAACATTTTCAAGCCTGACTAATGGTTCTCTCTTGGTAAACTCTGCACGAGTATCTGCCAATATAATTTAACAGATAACCACTAAAGCATTGGAATTTCAGGTACAATGCTCTTATAATGAGGATTTATGACTTTAGCTCTGAACAGCTACTTTAATTTCAGAGTTCCATGCTTTCCTCAAATCATTAGGCAAAATAAAAATGAAGTGATAAAATAAGCTTCATAATATTTAGAACTTTAGTCAGAATGTTTTAAAGCAGTGAAGATTTGTTATCAATCTCCAAGGAGTACATGGGTTGAAAGTGGTTATACAAGTTGTTAAATTTTTTGTGTCATTCTACTGCCATGACGTGTTAATGGTATTGTGGTATCGATTCTCAAACTAAATACTGAGAATCAAATTAAAAGAGCATTGTGTGTGTGTGTAACTACTGTCTAACGTCTGCACCATTTCAGTGCAGTAATGCGTTCATTGTAAATAAGTATTGTAGTAGTTCTATTATATGTTTATTACCTTATAAACAAATAAAAACATTTTTTTTTAAATTTTAAATTCAGTGCATTAATGTAATCTTAGTAAATGAGTGTTCGTAAAATGATTCTTTAATATAGTGTTCATTAAAAAAATTATGATCAGTCCATTTGGGACCTGTGGAATGTACATCAGCTTATTTGTCTCAGTTGTAAATATCTGTCATGTATTATTGTTTTTCTGACATGTTCTACATCCTGGAGGACCTCCTCACTACAGACCAATTGGAATGAAAGTAAATCTAACTTAATCTAATAATTAAATTATTATGCCAGAGCAGTTCCCAACAATAGCTCGTGGTAATCAATTTCTCCCCATGTATGTAATTTGAAATTAATGTCTTACAGGCACTCCAATAATAATAATAATAATAATAAGTCTAAGAAAGGAAAGAAATAATAATAATAATAATAATAATAATAATAATATACACTATAATGATATGTTCCATGGAAGGGGGAAAATTAGGGAAACACTACATATGAATGTATCAAGCTCACAAATGTCCTATGGAGTAAAATACAAGATGATTCAAAGTCCACACACAAATTGAAGGAGCTAACAATACAACTTAGGAATAGGAACTTAATAGTCTTCTTCTTCTTCTTCTTCTTCTTCTTCTCCCCCCCCCCCCCCCCCCCCTTCCTTTCATTTCCAATTACCTTTATACTTCCAAGCATCAGGATAACCTTACTCTATCAATTTCTTCCATTCTGCTTTATTGTTGCACAATCTCTTCATGGTCACGATTTTTCCCCCCTTGTTTTTGTCCCAGTTTCTCCATTCTCTCCTGTCACTTGATGTGAGGTCTTCATCATCCAGCTGTGGGAGGTGATGGGTTAGCTCCGGAACTAATCAAGTACAGAGGAGAAAAAAATCATACAGGAACTTACTTTACTGTTACAGAGAGTGTGAGAGGAGAATAGCATCCCACAGAAATAGAAGAACATAATCACGACAATGCATAAGAAGGGGAACAGTTGTGACCGTGATATTTATCTATCATCAGTAGTCTATGAAGCCTGTACTGGATGGATGGATCTAAAATTGTTGCGCAACAGACTGTGTGGTCATCAGCATCTTTCTCAAGACCATTGTACTGGTTCACAAGTACTCGCTCTAGCAAAATGAGCAGCAGGGGACAAACTACAGCCACAGTCTTAGATCATCCCTCTCACAATCTACAGTACAGCTATTCATACTGTCAACATATGTTAATAGTATTAATAAAACAATGTATGCTGTTCTGATGGCTGGTTGATCATTTAACTAACAGGATGAAGCAGCCATCCAAAAACACATTAAAACCTTTGTCCAACTAAACTGGACAGGATTCGGGATGTCACACAAAATGTCAAAAATTTTATTGTTATTGATTCGTCCTCAGCTAAAATTGAGGGTTCGGCTACTGGCTTCCCTCTTACTAGCATACAAAACACATTATGTTAAAGCACGGTGCACCAAGAGTGTGACGCCATGTAACACTGCATTCCAGTGGATCTTCACACGCCACAGGAGATAAGCATGTGAACGGACAGATTATTATTATTATTATTTCTCTTTCCCGTCTCAGACGTTATGTCTGGTTAAAAATGGAAAGTGACGCAGACCTTGATCAAGCGTGACTTCCTTTTAACTGTACTGTATATGTTACATTGCATTTAGGAACTTTCGGGTAATTGAACATGTATCAATAATTACAGATTTCTGTAAATGTATATATACGTTTGGATGTAGCTGTATTGCGTTGATGTACTGGTGGATATTGTGTGGTATGACTCCTGTAGTTGATAGCATAATTAGTATAATGTCAACTTTATCCTGATGCCACATGTCCTTTACTTCCTCAGCCAGTTGGATGTATTTATCAATTTTTTCTCCTGTTTTCTTTTGTATATTTGTTGTATTGGGTATGGATATTTCGATTAGTTGTGTTAATTTCTTCTTTTTATTGGTGAGTATGATGTCAAGTTTGTTATGTGGTGTTGTTTTATCTGTTATAATGGTTCTGTTCCAGTATAATTTGTATTCATCGTTCTCCAGTACATTTTGTGGTGCATACTTGTATGTGGGAACATGTTGTTTTATAAGTTTATGTTGTAAGGCAAACTGTTGATGTATTATTTTTGCTATATTGTCACGTCTTCTGGGGTATTCTGTATTTGCTAGTATTGTACATCCACTTGTGATGTGATCTACTGTTTCTATTTGTTGTTTGCAAAGTCTGCATTTATCTGTTGTGGTATTGGGATCTTTAATTATATGCTTGCTGTAATACCTGGTGTTTATTGTTTGATCCTGTATTGCAATCATGAATCCTTCCGTCTCACTGTATATATTGCCTTTTCTTAGCCATGTGTTGGATGCATCTTTTTTTTTTTTTTTTTTTTTTTTTTGTGGTTTTCGGGCGCACAACTTCAATGGTCATTAGCGCCCTGACTACTCTAAGAATGCACCGCGAGGCACAAGTTGACAACAACAACTAAAAGGGAAAACACAATAAAAGACAGACTGACAGGCATAGGATTAAAAAACATCATCAAATGTCCTTAGCGAGGTGTGTCAAATTGATAAAACAAAGAACACGAGCAGCTGCTCGTGGGTCATCCGCTAAAATGGCATCGAAAGTATTAGGCAGGTTAAGATCGAGGCGCAGTGTGTTAAGATCAGGACAGGACATTAAAATGTGTCTAACCGTCAGCAAGTGCCCACATGGGCAGAACGGCGCCGGCGCAGCCGTCAGCAGATGGCGATGGCTGAACCGGCAGTGTCCAATTCTTAACCTTGCTAAAACGACCTCCTCCCGCCGAGAAGGGCGTGAGGAGGACGTCCAAGCCACGGGAAGAGGTTTTAAGGCCCGAAGCTTGTTGTCGGTAAGTGCAGCCCAATCGGCATGCCACAGCGACACAACGCGCCGACAAATGACCCTGCTAAAATCGGACGAAGGGACACAACAAGAAGCTGTCCGAGGCTTGAGGACCGCAGCCTTGGCCGCGGCATCTGCAGCTTCGTTCCCAGGGATACCGACATGGCCAGGAACCCACATAAAGCTAACCGGCGTACCGACGTCCACCAGCTGCTGAAGAGAGCGTTGGATCCGGTGTACGAAAGGGTGAACCTGGTACGGATCACTGAG
The DNA here is from genome assembly GCF_021461395.2 of Schistocerca americana. Lineage (NCBI taxonomy): Eukaryota > Metazoa > Arthropoda > Insecta > Orthoptera > Acrididae > Schistocerca > Schistocerca americana. Next base: position 1,267,290,961 of record NC_060119.1, read on the forward strand.
GCTCTGGATGGCGCTCAGGGAATCTGAGCAGATGACATAAGCAGAATGTCGGTGGCGGCAGATGTAAAGAACAGCCTGGTAGAGGGCAAAGAGCTCAGCTGTGAAGACCGAACAATGGCCATGGAGCCGGTATTGGAAACTTTGTGCCCCGACAATAAAGGAACACCCGACCCCGTCATTGGTCTTAGAGCCATCTGTATAAATGAAAGTCATGTTGTTGAACTTCGAACGAAGTTCCAAAAAACGGGAGTGGTAGACCGAACCGGGGGTGACCTCTTTTGGGAGCGAGCTGAGGTCGAGGTGAACGCGGACCTGAGCCTGGAGCCAAGGTGGCGTGCGGCTCTCGCCCACTCGAAAGGTTGCAGGGAGTGAAAAATGAAGGTGTTGAAGGAGGCGACGAAAGCGAACTCCAGGGGGTAGCAAGGCAGAGACATACAACCCGTATTGAAGGTCAAGAGAGTCGTCAAAAAAGGAACGATAAGACGGATGGTCGGGCATTGACAGTAGCCGACAGGCATACCGACAAAGCAGTATATCGCGCCGGTAGGTGAGTGGCAATTCGCCAGCGTCAGCATGAAGACTCTCTACGGGACTGGTATAAAATGCTCCGATCGCAAGTCGTAAACCCCGATGTTGTATGGAGTTGAGGCGGCATAAGATGGATGGCCGTGCAGAGGAGTATACGAAGCTCCCATAATCCAGCTTGGAGCGGACGATCGACCGATATAGACGAAGTAGGACGGTTCGATCCGCTCCCCACGACATACCACTGAGAACACGGAGGACATTTAAAGAACGGGTACAACGGGCGGCCAAATATGACACATGTGGAGACCAGCTAAGTTTCCTGTCAAAGGTAAGGCCTAAAAATTTGATTGTCTCCACGAGTGGGAGAGCAACGGGACCGAGTCGTAAGGACGGTGGGAGAAACTCTTTGTAGCGCCAGAAGTTAATACAGACCGTCTTCTCGGCAGAAAAACGGAAGCCATTGGCGACACTCCAGGAGTAAAGACGGTCAAGAGAACGCTGAAGACAGCGCTCCAGGACACGTGCACACTGCGCGCTGCAATAGATGGTAAAATCGTCCACGAAAAGGGAGCCTGATACATCAGCTGGGAGGCAATCCATTATTGGATTGATCGCGATGGCGAAGAGAGCGACGCTCAAAACTGAGCCCTGTGGCACCCCATTCTCCTGGCGAAAGGTGTCGGACAGGACAGAACCCACACGTACCCGAAACTGTCGATCCATTAAAAAGGAATGAATAAAAAGAGGGAGGCGACCGCGAAAGCCCCATGTATGCATGGTGCGGAGAATGCCCGCCCTCCAACAGGTGTCGTAAGCCTTCTCCAAATCAAAGAACACAGCCGCGGTCGGGCGCTTCCGCAAGAAGTTATTCATAATGAAGGTCGACAAGGTAACCAGATGGTCAACAGCAGAGCGGCGCCTTCGAAATCCACATTGTACATTGGTAAGTAGGCGTCGAGACTCGAGCAGCCAAACCAATCGAGAGTTAACCATTCGCTCCATCACTTTACAGACACAGCTGGTAAGCGAGATAGGTCGATAACTGGAAGGCAAGTGCTTGTCCTTCCCCGGCTTAGGAATCGGGACAACAATAGACTCGCGCCAGCATGCGGGAACATGTCCCTCAATCCAGATGCGATTGTATGTACGAAGAAGAAAACCTTTACCCGCAGGAGAAAGGTTCTTCAGCATCTGAATATGAATAGAATCAGGCCCTGGAGCGGAGGACCGTGATCGGCCAAGTGCGGTTTCGAGTTCCCGCATGGTGAATGGGGCATTATAACTTTCACAATTCGAGGAGCGGAAGTCAGGTGGCCTAGCCTCCTCTGCCTGTTTGCGGGGGAGGAAGGCAGGGTGGTAATGAGCGGAGCTCGAAACCTCGGCGAAAAAGCGGCCGAAGGCATTGGAGACAGCCTCAGGGGCCACAAGGACTTCATTCGCGACCTTCAAGCCAGAAACTGGGGAGTGGACCTTAGTGCCAGATAGCCGGCGCAGGCTACCCCAGACAACAGAAGAAGGGGTAGAACTGTTGAAGGTGCTTGTGAAAGCAGCCCAGCTGGCTTTCTTGCTTTCTTTAATAATACGACGACACTGAGCACGTAATCGTTTATAATTAATACAATTCGCCACTGTAGGGTGGCGCTTAAAGGTGCGTAAAGCACGTCGACGAGCACGTAAAGCATCTCTACATGCTGCGGTCCACCAGGGGACCGGTACGCGACGTGGAGAAGAAGTAGGGTGAGGGATGGAATATTCAGCAGCAGCGAGAATGACTTCCGTGAGGTGTGCGACCTGACGATCGCAGCTTGTGAAGGTTTGATCCTGAAAGGTAGCCCTGGAAGAGAAGAGCTCCCAGTCTGCCTTGGAGATGGTCCAACGAGAGGAGCACGGAGAGGGAGTATGCTGCAGGAGATGGATAACACACGGGAAATGGTCGCTCGAATATGTATCAGAAAGTGCATACCACTCAAACCGGCGTGCAAGTTGGGGAGTACATATAGAGAGGTCTAAATGGGAATAGGTGTGAGATGTGTCCGAAAGAAAAGTAGGGGCGCCAGTATTGAGGCAGACAAGATCGAGCTGGTTGAAAAGGTCTGCTAACAAGGAGCCCCTCGGGCAGGATGCTGGAGAGCCCCAAAGGGGATGGTGGGCATTGAAGTCTCCAGTTAACAAAAATGGTGCAGGTAGCTGAGCAATAAGTTGCATCACGTCTGCCCTGGTAACGGCAGATGACGATGGAGTGTAAACGGTACAAAAGGAAAACGTAAAAGTGGGGAGAGTAATGCGGATGGCAACTGCCTGCAGGCCGGTGTGCAACGTGATGGGATCGTAGTAAATATCATCCCGGACCAGCAACATAACCCCTCCATGAGCTGGGATACCTACCACAGGGGGTAGGTCAAAACGCACAGAGGTGTAGTGTGCCAAGGCAATTTGATCGCATGGGCGTAACTTCGTTTCCTGGAGGGCTACGACAAGCGGACGGTGCAAGCGGAGCAGCAACTTCAAGTCCTCTCGGTTGGAGCGAATGCTGCGAATATTCCAGTGAATAAGTGCCATCGTAAGAAAAGAAAGATGAGAGAAGTGGTCACCTCGAAGGCCGCTTAGGGCCTGGCTTCGAGCGAGCACTGCCGCCGCTATCAGTAGGCGGACAGTCATCGTCCATTGGGTCTATAGGGTCATCGGCCATCTCGGGAGGATGGCCGGGAGGGGGAGCTTCCTCCGCCAGTGAACGGCCAGATGTACGGCGACCAGCGGTGCGGCCAGGCGAAACGGATGACGGCCTGGGGCGGCAGCCGCTGGGTGGCGCAAGAGAAGAAATGCGCCGTGGCGGGGAAGGAGAACTGTGCTTCCTATGCGCCTTTTTGGAAGGACGTGTAGTGGAAGTACCGGTCGAAGGCTGTGAGGTCGAGGTACGGAGGAAGTCTGCACGGGATGGTTCCTTCTTGAAGGCCCGTGCATCTGACTTCGGTGTCTTCGTTTTAGCAGAAGCTGAAGAAGGTTCTCGTGTCTGTGGGGTGATGGGAGGAAGAGGAGACGTCGACCGCGCGATCTTAGCACTGGCCAAACGGACGACCGTGGTGCTGAAGGTCAGATCGCATGTCTGGGTTGCTACCTCCCGGGTAGTCCGAGGAGAGGCGAGGACAGTACTGTATTTCCCCGCTGGGAGCAGCGTGGGCTTCCTACTAGCCAATAGCTTGCGAGCAGCCGAGGTGGACACTTTCTCTTTGACCCGAATTTCCTGGATACAGCGTTCTTCCTTATAGACAGGACAGTCGCGGGAGGATGCTGCATGGTCACCCTGACAGTTCACACAACGAGGAGACGGAGGTGGACAGTCACCCTCATGGGCATCCCTGCCACAGGTGACACATTTAGCCGCATTGGAACAAGACTGTCGAGTGTGATTGAAACGCTGACACTGGTAGCAGCGCGTAGGTGTCGGGATATAGGGGCGAACAGAAATAACCTCGTAGCCCGCCTTGATGCGCGATGGCAGCTTAACACTATCGAAGGTCAAGAAAATTGTCCGGGTCGGTACAAGGTCATTGTTTACCTTTTTCATGACCCTATGGACAGCCGTCACGCCCTGCTCAGGGAGGAATGATTGAAGCTCCTCGTCAGTCAATCCGTCGAGGGAGTCAGTATAGACCACACCACGAGACGAATTCAAAGTTCGGTGGGCCTCCACCCGGACAGGGAACGTGTACAGGAGGGTGGCCCGAAGCAGTTTTTGTGCCTGAAAGGCATTCTCAGTTTCCAGTAATAAGGTGCCGTTACGCAACCTGGTACAGGATTTGACAGATCCGGCTATGGCATCTACGCCCTTCTGAATAACGAAAGGGTTGACAGAGGAAAAATCCTTTCCGTCCTCAGTTCGAGAAACTATGAGGAACTGTGGGGCAGGCGGTAGTACTTTTGTCACTGTTGGCTGGTCACGTTTCCGTTTTTGGGTCGAAGTCGAAAGAGATGGAGTAGAATCCATTGCGGAGGAATCCCCCATGATTGCCAGCGTCTCCGATGGCGCGCTCCTTCCTTGTGGGGACCCTCTCAGAGGGCACTCCCGCCTTAGGTGAATGTTTACACCTCAGGTCACACCTCCCGAGAAACAGACGGAGGGACCAATCGGCATGGTCAGAAGGTATCAGCTCAGGCAATCACCCCTCCCCGGGCCTGGCCTTTACCAGGGGGTACGCGCGTGCCTTACATGTCTACCCAGGGCGGGGACTTACGCCTTACCCCGTCACCGGCTACGCGTGCGAACGCGTGGGTCGGCCTTCAGACACGCACAGGGAGGAAGGAAGAAGAGGAAAAAGAAGAGAGAGAGGGAGAAAGAGGACAGACTGTCTCAAACGCCGAGGCGGAGACCAGAGAAGGCAAGGAGAAGAAGGCAATGAGAAAGCAAGGGGAAGAAGGCAATAAGAAGGCAAGGAGAAGAAGGCAATGAGAAGGCAAGGAGAAAAAGGCAATGAGAAGGCAAGGAGAAAAAGGCAATGAGAAGGCAAGGAGAAGGCAAGGGAAAGAGTAAGGAAGACAGTGAGGTGGAGAAGAGCAAAGAAAGGAACCAACAAAAGGAAGGAAGAAACGAGAAGTGAAAAAACCAAAAGGACCACGATGATAGGTCGTGGAACCGTCCGTCTCCGGACGCAGGCGCGAACTACCCCCGTGAGGGGGATGGACTCCTTTTAGTCGCCTCTTACGACAGGCAGGAATACCGCGGGCCTATTCTAATCCCCGGACCCGCAGGGGGGGGATGCATCTTGATCGATGTGTGGCTGTGTTAGATGATACGGGTGCTTGCCATGTAGTGTTTTCTTTTTCCAATTTACTTTCTTCGTATCTGTTGATGTTATTTGATCTAAAGGGTTGTAGAAGTGGTTATGAAATTGCAGTGGTGTAGCCGATGTATTTATATGAGTGATTGCTTAGTGTATTTTGCTAGTTTCTGCTCGTTCTATAAAGAATTTTCTTAAATTGTCTACCTGTCCATAATGTAGGTTTTTTATGTCGATAAATCCCCTTCCTCCTTCCTTTCTGCTTAATGTGAAACTTTCAGTTGCTGAATGTATGTGATGTATTCTATTTTTGTGGCATTGTGATCGTGTAAGTGTATTGGGTGCTTCTAGGTCTGTGTTACTCCATTTCACTACTCCAAATGAGTAGGTCAATATTGGTATAGCATAAGTATTTATAGCTTTTGTTTTGTTTCTTGCTGTCAATTCTGTTTTCAGTATTTTTGTTAGTCTTTGTCTATATTTTTCTTTTAGTTCTTCTTTAATATTTGTATTATCTATTCCTATTTTTTGTCTGTATCCTAGATATTTATAGGCATCTGTTTTTTCCATCGCTTCTATGCAGTCGCTGTGGTTATCCAATATATAATCTTCTTGTTTAGTGTGTTTTCCCTTGACTATGCTATTTTTCTTACATTTGTCTGTTCCAAAAGCCATATTTATATCATTGCTGAATACTTCTGTTATCTTTAGTAATTGGTTGGGTTGTTGATTTGTTGCTGCCAGCAGTTTTAGATCATCCATGTATAGCAGATGTGTGATTTTGTGTGGGTATGTTCCAGTAATATTGTATCCATAATTTGTATTATTTAGCATGTTGGATAGTGGGTTCAGAGCAAGGCAGAACCAGAAAGGACTTAATGAGTCTCCTTGATATATTCCACGCTTAATCTGTATTGGCTGTGATGTGATATTATTTGAATTTGTTTGGATATTAAGTGTGGTTTTCCAATTTTTCATTACTATGTTTAGGAACTGTATCAATTTAGGATCTACTTTGTATATTTGTAGTAACCATGAGTGGGGTACACTATCAAAAGCTTTTTGGTAATCAATGTATGCATAGTGTAGCGACCTTTGTTTAGTTTTAGCTTGATATGTCACCTCTGCATCTATTATCAGTTGCTCTTTACATCCTCGTGCTCCTTTGCAACAGCCTTTTTGTTCTTCATTCATAATTTTGTTCTGTGTTGTATGTGTCATTAATTTCTGTGTAATGACTGAAGTTAATATTTTGTATATTGTTGGTAGGCATGTTATGGGGCGATATTTAGCTGGGTTTGCTGTGTCTGCTTGATCTTTAGGTTTCAGATAAGTTATTCCATGTGTAAGTGTATCAGGGAATGTGTATGGGTCTGCAATGTAACTGTTAAATAATTTAGTTAGATGTGAATGTGTTGAGGTGAATTTCTTTAGCCAGAAATTTGCTATTTTATCTTTTCCAGGGGCTTTCCAATTGTGAGTAGAATTAATTGCTTGGGTGACTTCATGTTGCAAAATTATCACTTCAGGCATTTGTGGTATCATCTTGTACATATCTGTTTCTGCTTGTATCCACCATGCATGCCTTTTATGTTGTACCGGGTTTAACCATATGTTGCTCCAGAAGTGTTCCATGTCTTCTATGTTTGGTGGATTGTCTATTTTAATGCATGTGTTATCTATTGTCTGGTAAAATTTCTTTTGGTTTGTGTTGAATGTTTGGTTTTGTTTCCTTCTATTTTCACTTTTTTTGTATCTTCTAAGTCGTTTGGCCACTGCTTGTAATTTCTGCTTCTTTTCATCTAATTGCTCTATCACTTCTTGTTGTGAGATTTTACCTAACCTTTTTCGTTTGTTTTTTTTTCTGACATTTCATTTCTTATAAATTGTGTTAGCTGTCCGATGTCTTTTCTCAGTCTTTCTATTCTCATCTGTAGCCTGTGTTGCCATGCTGGTTTTGTGGGTTTCTTCTGTGTGTTGGTTGGTTCTGATCTCTGCCTAGTGTGTATATTTAGTGTAGTGAGTGCTCCTATATAAACCAGTAATTGTAACTCTTCTATAGTTGTGTTTTCATTTATTTTGTTGTGTATGATTGTGTTGATAGTTTTTATTGTTGTTTCGACTTGTGGGTTATTTGGCGGTCTATGCAAGAATGGTCTAATGTCTGTATTTGTGTCTTTGTATTCTATATATGTCAGCTGAAATTTTTCTTCTATATCTAACATGTGTGTCACTTCGTATTCTATTCGTGCTTGTTCTGGTGGCTGTCTTAAGATTTCGTTTCCCTCTGACTGTTTAATTGATGCGTGTTGTTCTTTGTTTGTTTGCTCTGGGATGTTTGAGTCCATTACTGTATTTTCTTCTTCTTCTGATTGCACATTATTTTGTTCCAGTATTTGTTGTACTTGTTATTTGATGTTTTCTAATACTGACTGGGGTATCCTGTTATTTTTGATTATTACACTGATCTGATCAGCTAGTCGTCGTTCTGTTAAAAATTTTAATTCTGGGTATCTGGTAATAAATGTTGTGTATACTTGTGATATGTATCCAGTTGTGTTGGTTCCTAGGTTTGTTGCTTGGTAATAACAGAACATGAGGTGTCGATTAACTTCATCTGACCATCTCATCCTCTGTCTGTTTTCCTTCTAGGGTGGTTGCAGGAAGCATATCCTGCAAAACACCTCTATTTGGATTTGAATCATTTTCCAGTTGGCTAGCAGTGTCGTTACCATTGTGGGCGGGCGTAAGGTTGAAGCGTCGTCCCCGACCATGACGGCGCTTGTCCGAGGCTTCTTTAGTTCTGTCCTGAACCAACTAATCACACTAAAAGGGGGGTTAGCGCTATTAGTGGTTTGTTCTTTTCATCGCCTTTTACGACTGGCAGAACATACCGGAGGCCTATTCTTTTCCCGGGCCTCCACGGGAATTATTATTATTATTATTATTATTATTATTATTATTATTATTATTATTATTATTATTATTTATTCCAATCTGAAGCCAATGCAAAGGCACGTGAAGTCCATTTTGGCCTTTCTTAGAGTTCTAAAGAATGTATGCCATGATTTAATAGTCAGTCTGACTGACCACAGCTTCTTATGGGTTACTTCTTCCAGCCACTGACTTCCCTAATCAGCCAACGTACGGCCACCTCATGACACGCCTGTGGAATTTTCCTGGCAGACTGTAGCAGCTTTCTCATTCACCTCGATTCCCATGTGTCTAAGAGGGTCACCTCTTTCTTCTGTCTATGCACAAAGGTGGGTAGCATCCTGGACTATCTGAACTATCCTATCTGCTGGGAACATTTGCTGAATAGCTTACAGATCAGAAAGTCAGTATTGGAGAGGCAACCAAGAAGTGCTGTGGAAGTGGATATGGAGGAGGAGCAAGCTGCTCTTAGGCAAAAATGCTAGAGAAAAGATCACATCTACACTATATGAGCCATCATGGGGGAAAGTATAGCCAAGAACTGGGAACTTTATCTCACATTTTTCAGTCTTAAATCTGCATTTGATTCCATGCTAAGACGGTATATCTGGAAGCACACTCGTTGCAAAGAGGGTACCAACGAAATTGACAAATACAGTGAAGTGTGTGTATGAGCAACCAATGTGAGTGGTTCTTACTGGTGGAGACAAATCAAGATAACTCAATGGAGAAAGGAGCCAAGCAAGGTGATAATGTCAGTCCCTTCATCTTTAACAACTGGATGAAGTAACAAAAATATGCAAGTGTCAAACCCACAGAACAAAGCTTGGAATGCGGAGACTACGACCAGTCTACAAGCAAACACTGCTCTATGCAGATATATATAGTACTGGTGGCTGACACACCAGAAAGATTTCAGCAAGTCATAGTGGAATGGTATGAAAACTAGGTAGGCTTAAAAGAAGGGGGGGAGGGACCAAACTGCGAGGTCATCGGTCCCTTGTTCCCAGTAAAATAATTACACAATGGAAAGAAGAAAAGAAAGGAGATTTATAGCACAATAACAAGAGAAACGAAGAACCAGAAGAATGACAGAAGGACAACCAATACTACTACGGACAAAAACAGGAAAAGAAAACCATAGAGAGAAGCAAGAAACAGGTAGAAGGGATAAAAACAAGAGAGTAGATTACCATGGCTGGCTAACAAAAAAAAAAAAAAAAAAAAAAAAAAAAGAAGCCAGTCACTTTGCGACACATTAAAACATCCACCCTAAAAGCATTAGAGTGGAGAACACAAAGGGACAATGGACACGTGCTAAAACTTATACGGAATGATAAAACCCACCATCATGTATAAAACGTAAAACTAAATTAGCCGATGAGGCGTTGTCAGCTAAAATTAATGGCAACGAGTCCGGTTACTGAAGAGTCCGTTTACAGGGCAGCCAAAGAAGGGCAGCTCACCAAGATATGGGCCACTGTCAGCTGGGCACCGCACCAACACTGAGGTGGGTCATCACAGCGCAGGAGGTAGTCGTGTGTCACCCAAGGATGGCCAATGCGGAGCCAGCAGAGAACCACAGAATCCCTGTGAGAGGCCCACATGGAGGACTGCCACATATCCGTAGTCTCCTTAATGGCACGCAGTTTGTTGTGCATGCTGAGGTTATGCCATTTCGTCTCCTTAATCCGCAAAATCTTGCGGTGTAGTACTGAACGCAGGTCAGTTGCAGAGAAGTCGATCCCCAAAAGCAGTTTCCGCATAGCATGTTGGCAAGTTAATTGCCTGGGATTCCGATATGACCTGTGGTCCTGACAAACACCACTGAACGACCAGACCGTTCCAGGGCATAGATGGACTCCTGGATGGTCACTGTCACAGGATGATGAGGGTAGCACTGGTCAACAGCTTGTAGACTGATCAAGGAGTCAGTACACAAAAGAAACACCTCCCCAGGGCATGATTGGATGTGCTCAATAGTATGAGATATAGCCACCATCTTGACAGTGAAAACACTGCGGCCATCGGGCAAGGAATGCTGTGCAATATGTCCTCCATTGACATAGGCATAGCCGACGTGAGCATCAGCCATCGAGCCGTTTGTGTAAACCACTTCGTGGCCTCAGTAGTTGTCAAGACTCGAGTGGAAGTGGCAGCGGAGAGCCGCAGGGTTCACTGAGTCCTTAGGGCCATGTGAAAGGTCCAGGCAAAGCTGCGGCGTACGTCTACACCATGGAGGTGTACGTGAATGGACTTCAAGTATAGGTGGTCTCCAGATCAGAAAGAAGGGATCTGACACAAACTGCAATTGGAAGGAAGCCCTGAGCTGGGCCGCAGATGCGGGAGATGAACCGCCATGGGTGGGAAAAGGAGATGGTGATTCGGATGCGCAGGAGAACTACAAACGTGTGCTATGTAACTGGCCAGCAGTTGTGCACACCTAACCTGCAATGGCGGCACTCCGGCTTCCACAAGGACGCAGGTCACTGGACTTGTAGTGTTTCCTTTTCCTCGGGGTTCTGCCGTGAAAATATAAAATAGAAAATCTGATTGGGTTTTGAATTTTTGTGGTTTCAGTTACGGATAAGGCGGACTTTGTATTATTGATTGAGATCATGCTGTAATTTGACCGTGCACGGCAGACCGGGTCGGCAACACTACAAAAAGCGACTGTACAGAAATAGCATCAGAAACTAATTGAAATTTACCTTATAATCTTGTTAGATACGCAGTATTAATTACAATATAGTCTTCATGGCTGTCCTCCTATTTTCTCTTGTAGGACGACGTCTTTCACTTTTCTCCGTCTGTTGAAAACTTCAAGTTGTCACTGTCATGATCAATTAACAAATTTGGCGATAACCACCTCGAATCACTATTGAAACAACCTCGCTTTGTAATATAATTTTAATTTCCACCCAAAAGCACATTCAACACATCGCCGAAAAATACACGTCTTTCGTATGAAGACAACAGAGAGAGAGTGTGATCAATTAGTTGTTAAAAACAAAAAACCTACGCAAAAAGTAAAAGACGAACAAAATTATTTATAAAAATCTGTCGCTGGCGCAGCACTCTTTTGCGTGCGCAATCGTAAATTATATCTTTGTATTGGCGGAGGCGCGGTAGTCAAAGTACCATTACAGACTCTTCCTAAAAGCTCCTACCGCTAGGACAATGCCACAGTGGTGCACTGGGTCGAGTAAATGCAACGCTGAGGGTGCCGCCGAACCATAAACCGGAATCCCATAGTCAAGGTGGGATCGAACAAGGGCTCTGAAGAGCTGCAGCAGCGTAGAGCGATCTGCACCACGGTTGGTTGGTTGGTTTAAAAGATGGGGAAAGGGACCAAACTACGAGGTCATCGGTCCCTTGTTCCTAATAAAACAATGCCACAAGTGTGAGAATAAAACAGACGAGACATATAACACAAAACGGAATGAAAGGAAAAACCACAAGAACAAAGGAAATGCAACGAACACTAAAAGCAACAAAAGAGGACAAGAAAACAATCGAGAGATGCAAGAAACAGTTAGAAGAGAGTAAAACGAGGAAGCAGAGGCTGGCCGACCACAAAAATAAAAAGGAAAAGCCAGCCACCCTGCAACACATTAAAACCTCCACCCTAAAAGCACTGGGGTGAAGGACACAGATGGACAAAGGACATGCACTGAAACTCAGATCCAATGATAAAACTTACCCTCACAGATGAAATGTGAAACCAAATCAGCCGATGAGGCATTGTCTGCTAAAATCAACGATAATGAGTCCGGCAACTGGAGATGAAGCCGCAGGGAAGCCAAAGGACAGAGCAGAAGAATATGGGCCACTGTCAACCAAGCGCTGCACCGGCACTGAGGTGGGCCTTCATGGCGCAGGAGGTAGCCGTGGGTCACCCAGGCATTGCCAATGCGGAGCTGGCAATGAACCACAGAGGTCCCGCGAGAGGCCCTCATCGAGGATTTCCACACGTTCGCGGTCCCCTTAATGGCAGTTTGTTGTGTGTACTGAGATTTCGCCATTCCGTCTCCCAAATCATCTGCACTAAAACCCGAACCCACAGGTGATTATACTGCACCTAAATTTTGAGTTCACTGGTGATGACAGAGATGTAACTGGTTCTCAAGCAGCACACACCACACAGCACTTTGTGAGATATCTACAGAGTGGCACACGATAAGTTGCCCGATTGAATTTTGATCCTACAAGTATAGTATCGGGGCACTAACTTTCAAATTGTGCAAACAACTTCACGCAGTTCACGGAAATTATGCCAGATGTTGTTGCAAGTTCATTGCTTCCATCGTGAGTCCGCCATTTCAGTTTGCCAAGATGGCAGACAAAGGACGGTTGACCGTCACACAAATGACAAAGATTGTGTTACTGTTCATGGCAGCGAACTGGGTTACATTGACACAGTGAAGGTTTCATGCTCATTTCGGCACACTGTGGGCTCCCAGCCCACAGGCAATACGCAGATTACATCAAAAATTTGAAGGTACTGAGTCTGTTTTGGAGTGTCATCAGCCACATGCACGTACCGTACGTTTGCCGCAAAACACTGAAGCAGTTTGAGTGGTTTTAATGTGGTCTGAGCAAATCAACAAGAGCCAGTGCCCAGTAAGGAATTTCCAGCCGATCTGTACAAAGAATTATTCAATCTGACCTTCGCTTGTATACAAGATGACTGGCACACAAGCTTACTAGGAGAGATAAGGAGCGGAGACTGCAGTTTGCAAGGTGGGCAAATGAGCAAGACCAAGAGGTAGTGCAACACAACGTATGGTTTTCTGCAAAGCTTATTTTTACGTGAATGGTGTTGTGAACAAACAGAATGTTCAATTCTGGGCACGTGAACCTCCACGAATAATCCATACAAAAGACACCTAAGGGGAGAAAGTGTGCGTGTGGGTCATGATGTCAAGCCATGGAATCATCGGCCCGTTCTTCTTCAATGCTACAGTAACCGGTGAACGCTATTTACACATGTTGCAAAACCAGTTCTTTCCTCAACTCATGGCCTCATGTCTTCCACTGCAAACAATGGTTCATGCAGCATGGAGAATGCCCCCATACTGCCAACATTGTGCTTGATTTCCTATGCAAAAGACTTGGCCTTTGGGTATTGTCAAACAGATTTCCAGAACATTATGCAGGAGGAGGAATACGGCCGCCCCACAGCCCAGACATTAAGCCATGTGACTTCTTCCTTTGGGGGTTCCTTAAAGAGGTGTACCACAGAAAACTCAAAAATGCAGTGCAACTTGGGACCATCACAGTATCATTATGCCGCACCATTCCACAAGATTTGTCAGATAGTTGTCACAAATGCACATGTGCCACTTGAAGTTGTAAACAAAAACAGCAGTCATATTGCACATGTGATTCATTAGGTTGTATTTCCAAGCTGTATTCTTTACTTCTACATCAATAAATTACAAATCTTGTCAACAACAAATGTGTTGAAACTTCCTGGCAGATTAAAACTGTGTGCCGGACCGAGACTCGAACTTGGGACCTTTGCCTTTGCCTTAGTTGGTAGAGCACTTGCCCATGAAAGGCAAAGGTCCCAAGTTCAAGTCTCGGTCTGGCACACAGTTTTAATCTGCCAGGAAGTTTCATATCAGCGCACACTCCACTGCAGAGTGAAAATCTCATTCAACAAATGTGTTATTCATGAAACAAATCAGCACCACCCTGTATGTTACGAGTGTAAGCATGTATGCTGCTTGATGACTGTTCTTCCATATACCAGATAATCAAGTAAGGGTGGCTCGCGTGACACACTGAATGTAAGGCTCCTGTCTCCTCAAACAGGTGGTGAACGGTTTGAAACGTTCACAGCTGTGGTCAAGATCTGTTCAGATACTGAGTGTGGTAAAAGTGTTGAGCATTGTATTCACTGCCAGTGGCTCTGCAATACAGGAAATATATGTCTCTCAGTTCTGTAGATGCATACCATTCCATTTTGCGAAGCACTGTACATATCACAAAAACTGCAGTTACTTCCAGCAATGCCACAGTGTAGACCACCAATCCACAGCAGCACTGAAATGTAATCAATCCACTTGTCTTTAAGCACATGAATAAAAACCAGATGTACATACGCAACAACTTATACACAAGATCTTAACGGTATGACAACAGCAGAATACGCTTAATGGTAAGCATATGTATGTACACAGAAACAGTACACTATGTTTGCTGAACTTAACGGCATACATGCATTGACTGACTTTGTTCCTGACATTTTACAACTATCACTGCCTCAGGAAGACTTCCGAGACCGTAAGTTCTTATTCCAAAATTATCCATATTTCAACCATTTCTGTCAGTTGCTTCAATTTGTGTGTGGCCTACTGAATCCCCTGGTAAAATAATTAGCTTGTTACAATGGATTAAAACAGTTTTTCTTAGCAAGCCATCATGAATGCACACTCATCTGTAGCATTTGTCCTGATTGCACAACTGACATACATACCACGTGGCAGATTATTATGAGAAAGTTGGGTCTGAGGACATAAAAACTATGATGACAGATGAGTGTTGGTTGAAATGGAAGGAATGTGGGATCAGTGACAGCAGCAGTTTGCCTTTATCTGTAACACTTTCAACTACCTGGCTCAGCTTCAGAATAATTGTTTTGGATAGTCCAGATTCGATTGAAAGTTTGCAAAGTAATATTTCAGAGCTACATCAGAAATGTAAGGACTATGGTATGAAGATTAGCATCTCCAAAACGAAAGTAATGTCAGTAGGAAAGAGATATAAACAGATTGAGTGCCAAATAGGAGGAACAAAGCTAGAACAGGCGGATGGTTTCAAGTACTTAGGATGCATATTCTCACAGGATGGCAACATAGTGAAAGAACTGGAAGCGATGTGTAGCAAAGCTAATGCAGTGAGCACTCAGCTACTGATCTACTCTCTTCTGCAAGAAGGAAGTCAGTACCAAGACTAAGTTATCTGTGCACCGTTCAATCTTTCGACCAACTTTGTTGTATGGGAGCGGAAGGTGGGTGGATTCAGACTACCTTATCAGCAAGGTTGAGGTT
Organism: Schistocerca americana; assembly: GCF_021461395.2. Lineage (NCBI taxonomy): Eukaryota > Metazoa > Arthropoda > Insecta > Orthoptera > Acrididae > Schistocerca > Schistocerca americana. The sequence goes on from NC_060119.1 coordinate 1,267,306,256, forward strand.
ACGAATATGAAAGTAACTAGGATGATTGCAGGTACTAGTAGATGGGAACAATGGCAGGAGGGTGTCCACAATGAGGAAATCAAAGAAAAACTGGGAATGAACTCTATAGATGTAGCAGTCAGGGCAAACAGGCTTAGATGGTGGGGTCATGTTACACACATGGGAGAAGCAAGGTTACCCAAGAGACTCGTGGGTTCAGCAGTAGAGGGTAGGAGGAGTCGGAGCAGACCAAGGAGAAGGTACCTGGATTCGGTTAAGAATGATTTTGAAGTAATAGGCTTAACATCAGAAGAGGCACCAATGTTAGCACTGAATAGGGGATCATGGAGGAATTTTATAAGGGGGACTATGCTCCAGACTGAATGCTGACAGGCATAATCAGTCTTAAATGATGATGATGATGATGATGATGATGATGACGAGTCCACACTAACCAGTTCTAAAGCGAGAGAAGAAAAGCTGTTATGGAAAGATAGTTGTGTAAATGAAAAAAATAGTGGTATGTAAAGTACCTCATCACAAGACTCCTGAAAGGGGACAATCACACTTCAGATATTAACATTTTATTGATCATTATACACTGCAATTGTGACAAGCCAGCCCTGAAAGAAGCTACTATAAGTTGCGGCAACAACCACAGACCAGACTTCACAGCCCATTGAGGGGTGGACAGGCGAGCCAGCTACAAAATCCTGCTGCCAGGTGCGATAATACTGGTGGCACATCACGCGCAAGACCACAGTCAGCTGCAGTGGTAGGTTGAATTTCCACTTGCCACGGAACAACTCTGAACTGCCACGGTCACATACATAAATGAAGGCAGCGTGCTGTCATAACATAGCTGGGCAAAGGGTCTATAAATACCCGCTGCTGAGCCCCTGGCAATACCTGTAATTAATACTATACTGGTTCTGGAACTTCTGACTACAGAGACAATCCTATGTGGGACTGAGCAGCTTCACATTTGCCGAGCAGCATCATCAGCTAGGGCCTAAGTGCTGCCACTTGACATGATGGTACCAAGCCCTGAGGTGATGCCACCAAAGGATGACACACACACACACACACACACACACACACACACACACACACAAACACACACACACACACCTCTGTATGTAAGGCTTACAGAGTAAAGAATGTTATTATTGCATGACCTCTACTGATTCCACACTAGCCATGGTACTGGCAGCACACAACTCTCAGCTCCTTCACAAGCCATTCTGAGGCGGAAACATCCATTCTGGCTCATAATGGCATCCACGCCCCTGACACCATTACACATAAAAGATACACTATCTTCCCTGCCAACTGAAAACTGTAGTCAGTATGTAACTCTTCAGTGACATAAAGGTACTTGGATGGAGATCCTACACGTGTGGCAATCTTCTGGACTTCTGAAGGAACATTAGACCAACACAACATAGTATGTCATCAGATTCTACTCTTTAACTTCTAACTGGAGCTTCCAAGTGTCAAAATAGTAATGAGAACAATTTGAATATAACCTAAATACCACAAGTTAATACTCAGTTTCTGACAGTTACAGTCAGAGTAATTATTTCATGATACATTATGTCCCATCATGTGCTATTCAACTCTGTCTTTCTACCTGAAGACCTCACGCTGTCTTATAATCCAGGATACACTTCAGAAAAAATAAACAAATAGTCGTTCCCAACCTTGGTTGAGAGAGGAGGAGGGAGAGAAATAACAACCCGTAAAAGAAATCTTAGTTCACTTTAAGCGTGGGAAAATCGGACCAGTTAAAACTGATACCAGTATTCTTTTAGTATTTGTTTGGTTTCTGTTATAGCATTTTTTTTATTAATAACTGATTAAAAAACTGAAATACCAATTAGCCATACCAGCAGTGTTAAAATGTTTGGTTTTCAAATAAGCCTTAAAAAAAAAAAAAAAAAAAAAAAAAAAAAAAAAAGCCATTTTTTCACAAAATTTTCATTGCTTTGAAATATTGCATTATTACAGAAATGGGAAAAGCGATCAGTGCTATTTTAATAACTATGCCGACTGAAGCAAGCAACAAGCACGGCATGAGAATTGGTACAGCAGTGCTGCAACATTAATGTACCTGCTACTATGCAGTGTGACCTGCTGGATGGTATGCGTGTACATTGCAGTGTGTGAGACTTGCCCCCATTTGCTCTGTATGGTAGTTTCACACTGTCGTCATCAGACATCAGCTGTATTATAAAACGGCACCATCCCTAGTCTGGAAATATTTTACAAACTGTGGCACCAATCAAGTACAATGCTCCATTGCTTTTAAAAGATTAAGAACAGGAGGAGCCACAACACACTTGCATCATCATCTAAGGAGAAAATGTAACAATTCATTCACTGTTTTTCAATAAAAACAAAGTAGCTGATCTGTTGCCTGTGTCTACATAACAGGCCTTTATCTGTTTGTAGCCCTTGAAAACAGACGAATTAACACAAAAAAAAGAGAGTTCTTCAACCTCAGTTTTCACCATTTAGCATTGACTATTTCTAATGTCCAAATAGTGGTAGGATCCCTGATTACAACATGATTTTTGAGCACAGTTTCAAAAATTTAGAATCAATTAAGAGAATACTAATGATTTTTTGTAGTATTCAGCCAGCTATCACTTTTCAAGAAAGGCAGCAAATGGTAGATGAACTGTTTTCTTTTTATTTGCCTAGTTTAGTATTCTGATATATGTATCTTGAAACTGACTGAGCCAATTTCTACATTTATTACAGGAAATAACAGGAACAAAAACAAAAAATCTGTCTTTCCAGAAACTGATTATTCTGAGTGGTTTTAACACTCAGGTTAAACTGGCATCAGTGAGGGAGGGGGATATAAGCAAAAACTGGTTGTTTCAATGGTAACAGTCATCCCTAGTTCACCTGGCCCAGGTGATAGTTCCCTGTGAGGGCCCCTTGCCAGTGGCACAGTGAAGACCTCAGCACAGCAAGACCTCAACAGCAGTGGAGGAGATGAAGAGTGCTGGTGCAAGATAATTACCAAACCATTTTTAGAGATAATATAAAAGCAACATATCAAAATCCAAATGTGGCTGTAACCGGATCGCGTGATATTTGTTCAGCATCTGTACCACATGTCTGGGCAGTTGAAATAGTGCTCTGAGACTCAGAATCTCAAGTTTTAAATGTGAATTGGCACAGACCCATTCCCAAACAAGAACAGCAAATTTTTTTGTATGTGATATAAATATCTCCATATGCAAGGACCACAGGAGATAATCTAAAACAGAAAAACTGTTTCAGAAAGCAGCCGTCCGATTCTGGGAAGTCCAGAAAACATGAAATGCGATACAGTCAGTGTTCTGGAAGCTTTATATGAAACTAAGAACAAAAGAGAAATACTACTTTGGCACCCTAAACATAAAATCACTTTTGAAAACACTAAGGACTAGAACAACTAATTTAAGTATCAGACAAATACCAAATACGCCTCATAGCTCTTCAAGAAACTGTATACACTGATGACGTTATAGAATCAGAGAGATATAGGATTATCAAAGGCAAGAAAAGCTGGACTCCAACTGGAAAAGGCACTGGCCACACCTGGCAACAGGATTCATTGTAATTAGGACAACAGTAAATTCATTCAAAGATTATTACTCATCAAGTGATGCACAAACATACATTACACTAATAAATTGTCATACTGCAATAAATGCAGACACTAAAAGAACCAGAAAAATTTGAAAGCTGCTGGGGACCCCTGTAATGAACTATCCAATGTAAGGGTACTTCAATGCCCATATTGGAAAAAACAGATAGTGCAGGGAAACAGAGTATCTAGCTCACAAAGAACAAACAAAACTGGGGAATGACTAACACCACCTATGCAGAGACTTCAACCTCAAATTAACATCCGCATATTTTAAGTAACTGCCAAAAACACAGGAAATGTTACAAGTCACAAATACAAACCTAGGAGAATTTCAGATCGAACACACAGCCAAATCTTTTTTAAAGAAGAGAGAGAGAGAGAGAGAGACTGACTTAAAAGCTAGAAAGGGTGCACATACAGAAACAGATCACTAATCCCAATAAAAATTAAATATATTCCACACACATGGGATTGGTTGTTTGGTTTAAAAGGAAGGGGGGGGGGGGGGGGGGGGGGAAAGGCACTAAACTGCTAGGTCATCGGTCCCTCGTTCCAATTAAAATAATTCCACAAGGGTGGGAGTAAAGTAATCGAGACATACAAAACACAGGTGGAAGAAAGAAGGAAACCACAAGAATGACAGAAGAGCAACAAACACTAAAATGGACAAAATCTGACAAGAAAACCACAGAAATGCAAAAAACATGTAGAGGAGATCAAAACGAAGCAGAGTACCATGGCTGGCTGACCATGAGAATAAAAAGGAGACAAGCCACCAGCCACTCTGCAACACATTATAACTTCCACCCTAAAAGCACTAGGGTGCAGGACACAGAAGGAAAAAGGACATGCACTAAAACTTAGATCAAGTGATAAAACCCAGCCTCACAAATAAAATGTAAAACTAAAGCCGCTATTGAGGCACTATCACCCAACACTGAAGGTAGGGTGCTGGGAAAGTTAAAAGTCCGCTGCAGAGCGGCTAAAAGTGGGCAGTCCAGTAAAAGGTGGACAACCATCATTTGTAAGCCACAGCAACACCAAGGTGGGTCCTCATGTCGGAGGAGGTAATCATGGCCAATACGGAGCTGGCAGGGAACAACTGATTTCCTGTGAGAGGACTGCGTGGAAGACTTCCATACATTCATAGTCTCCTTAATGACATGCAGTTTGTTGTGCATACTGTTATGCTGTTCCGTCTCCCAAAGCTGAAAAACACTGTGGTATAAGACAGAACACAGGTCAGTTTTGGAGATTCCCATTCCCAGAAGCAGTTTCTGCGTAGCCTGTTTGGCCAACCTGTCGGCAAGTTCATTGCCTGAGATTCCGATGTCACCTGGGGTCCACACTAACGCCACTGAACGACGGGACCACTCCAGGGAATAGTTGGACTCCTGAATAAGCGCTACCAAACGATGGCAAGGGTAGCACTGGTCTACAGCTTGTAGGCTGCTCTAGGAGTCAGTACACAGGAGAAATGACTCATCATGGCATGAGTGGATGTGCTCAAAAGCACCAGATATGGCCGCCAGCTCTGCAGTGAAAACACTGCAGCCATCTGGCAAGGAGCGCTGTTCAATACGTCCTCCAAGAACATACGCAAACCCAACGTGACCGTCAGCCATTGAGCCGTCAGTGTAAACCACTTCATGGAGCCAATACATGTGATAGCGGAGAGCCACAGGGTTAACTGAGTCCTTCGGGCCATGCGAAAGGTCCAGAAGAATCTGTGGCCTAGGTGTACACCATGGAGGTGTACGTGAATGGACCTCGAGGAGAGGTTGTAAAGGGAAGGACACCAGTTGAGACAGAAGGGACCAGATGCGAATCACTATCGTAAGCCCTGACCTGGGCTGCCGATGCGCGAGTTGAACCACCGTGGTTGGGAAAAGGAGACAGTAATTTGGATCTCCAGGAGAACTACAAATGTGTGCAACTTAACTGGCGAGCAGTTGTACACGCCTAATCTTCAATGGAGGGACTCCGGCCTCCACCAGAACACTGGTCACCGGACTCTTTGTACAAGCTCCCATCGCTAGGCGAACGCCACAGTGGTACACTGGGTCGAGTAAAACCAACGCTGAGGGTGCCTCTGAACTGTAAACCAGACTCCCATAGTCGAGGCGGGATTGAAAAAGGACTCTGTAGAGCTGCAGCAGCATAGAGCAATCCGCACACCAGTTGGTGTTGCTCAGGCAGCGGAGGGAATTGAGATGCTGCCAGCAATTCTGCTTAAGCTGATGAAGGAGAGGTACCCAAGTCAATCAGGCATCGAAAACCAGTGGATCATCATTAATGTAAAGTTCTGGTTCTCGATGAACAGTGCAACACCGACAGAAATGCATGACACATGACTTTGCGGCTGAAAACTGGAAGCCGTGGGCTATGGCCCATGACTGCGCCTTGTGAATGGCAACACCAGTGCTGGAGGAGCAGTATGAAATGCAGAAGTCATCCGCATACAGAGTAGGTGAGACCAGCGGCCCTACAGCTGCTGCTAGACCATTAATAGCCACTAAAACTAGAGACACACTCAATATGGAGAACTGTGGAAAGCCATTCTCCTGAATAAGGGAGGGGGGGGGGGGGGGGGGACTACGGGAGGCACCGACTTTGGAATGGGAAGTACAGAGTGAAGGAAGTTCTGGATAAAAATCGGGAGCAGGCCCCAGAGACCCCACTTGTACAATGTGGCAAGGACCTGATGTCGCCAGGTCATGTTTTATGCTTTAAGTAAGTCAAAAAAAGATGGCAACCAGATGCTGGCGTCTGGAAAAGGCTGTTCGAATGGTTGACTCGAGGGACACAAGATTATCAGTGGTAGAGTGACCCTGACAGAAGCTGCCCTGACATGGAGCCAATATGCCATGTGGTTCCAGGACCCAACCCAACTGCCAACACACCATACATTCCAGCAGCTTACAAAGAAAGTTTGTGAGGCTGAAGGGCTGGTAGCTATCCACACTGAGACACCCTGCTAAACCTGCAGGACAGGACAGGTAGTTTAAATTGTGGAAAGGGGCCAAAATAAGCGGCTGTCAGTTACAGTCGAACATACAGCTATTCACTTGACCAAAGATTACAAGAGCCAAGAAATGTTTTTTAAGAAACACAGCATTAATTTTTGGAACTTAATTAGAGGCTGAAAGCGCAATACAATCTCATGCTTTAAGGGCAAGACCACCTTAATCTAAAATCGGCTGAAAGCCAATAACTTAAGACTCAAACCAAAATCAGGAATTTAAAAGGCAGAAGGCCTTATCTTAAATCAGTTCTTTCAATTACGCTGAAGGCCCAAACAATCTTACACCTTAAGGGCAAAACAAAATTAATTGAAAAATCGGCTAGAAGCCATACAAACACAAACAACAAGAACAAATGAGAAAAGGCAGTACACCCAAGGATCGGCCTGGAATTCAAACACTAATGCATGCTTGGGTGAGACAGGCAGACGGCCCAACCATTCTCGATCTGACGACAACCCAACCAACAGTCAGTCAAAGAACGCACCGACAAGATAACTTCTGCTCCTCCCGACCAGCACACAACAGGGAGTTCAATGGAACAACGTATAAGGCATTGGCACCCACAACCAGTTATACATTCAGCTGTCAAACTACACACCGTGCTGGACAGTGACAACATGACGACGAAAATACACTGCCTGAATTTACGTCAATAGCCAGGGCAGTCCGCTGGTGCACTTCAATTCAAAATAACTAAATACAAAAACTCCACCGGAGGGTGACTAAAATTTGCCAACTTGAAAACAGCCGACAATGTAATCCAAACGACACAATGTGAACAGTCTTGCTGGTAGATTAAGTCAAAACTAAACCTTCGTGTCCAGTATTCGTGAGCCACCAACCTCGTAGCAATGGGAACAGCACCGCACATTCCAACCCTGAGTGGACGCCACCTGTGGCCTCGGCCAACCTACGCGCCTCTGTGATTTCCTCACTGCTCCACGCCAACTGAAGAACTGCTCGCACACAGCACAGCTGTAACTATCCGCACCAGGCCAAAGATAGTACAAAGTGCAAATATCGATAAAAACACACACACACACACACACACACACACACACACACACACAGAGAGAGAGAGAGAGAGAGAGAGAGAGAGAGAGAGAGAGAATAACAGCATAATCGCGATAACTGCGGGAGACTAAGCGCAGAATAGCAACCAAGGTTTAATCCAACGCATAACATGAGCCAGCCACGGCTCACAGATCAAGCGGGTTTTGATCAGGTTTGAGCATCGGAATGATGGTGCTCTCCCACTATTGCGATGGAAAGACGCCATTGCACCAGATCTGATTGAAGATGACGAGGAAATGTCGCTTGTAGTCAAACGAGAGTTTTAATCATCTGACTGTAGATCTGATCCGGCAGGGCACTGAGGAGTTCCCACTCTGTAAATGGGACATTATGAGAGGACTTTACTTTCCACCCGCCGTTTGAGGGTGCAAAAGGGTGGGGGTGGGGGGTGGGGGGTGAGGGTAGAGCATAGGGCTCAGCAAAGTGCTCGGCAATTGCGTTTGCGTTGGTAGATAACACGCCATTTATGTTAATGCCAGGGACACCTGTTGGGGTCTGGTACACAAAAAGACGCCGGACCTTCGTCCAGACTTGGGAAGGTACATATGGCACCCAATGGTCGACACTCACCTCTCACAACACTTCTGTTTCCATTGCTTTATAAGCTGGCAAACGTGGGCATGGAATTGCTTACACACTATTAGGTGCTCTAGGGAAGGGTGCCGTTTGTCGCTGTAGAGCTCACTGACACTCTTTAATTGCCTCAGCGACTTCTGGTGACTACCAAAGGACTGTCTTCTGCGGGGGGCACCCAAAGAACGAGGGATCGCATTTTAGGTTGCAGAAACGATCGTTGTGGTGACCTGCTCAACCACAACATCAATGGCACCATGTGGTGGAGATTCAGTGGTGACAGCAAGAGGTGAAGGCTATCCAGTCTGGCTTGTTTAAAGCCTATCTGGGTAGGTGTCTGTGGGTATGACATCAGGTGAATGACAGGAAGATGGGGAAGTGGTCACTACCACACAGGTCATCATGTGCTCTCCAGCGGACAGATGGGAGAAGGCCAGGACTGCAAACCGAGAGATCAATGTCGAAAATGTGCCATATGCCACACTGAAATATATGGGGGCACCTGTATTTAAGAGGCACAGGTCGAGTTGTGACAGCAAATTTTCGACCTCCCTACCTCGGACAGTAAGCAGGCACCACCCCACAACAGGGTTATGGGTGTTAAAATCTCCCAAAAGTAGGAAAGGTTTAGAGAGCTGATCAATCAGGGCAGTCAATACTTTCAGGGGCACTGCACCGTCTGGAGGAAGATATACATTGCAGACAGTTATTTCCTGCGTCGTCGTCATTCTGACAGCCACAGCTTCAAGAGGGGTTTGAAGGGGCACATGTTCACTACATACTGAGTTCAGGACATAGACGTTAACTCCACCTGACACTATTACAGTTGCTACACTTCCTGTAATATCACTTATAGCTGCAGAGAGCAACACTAATAGCTGCGGAGAGCAGGGGTCCGCATTGCCGGGAACCAGGTTTCCTGGAGGGCAATGCAGAAAGCAAGTGTAAAGATTAACAGTTGCTGTAGCTCAATCAGGTGGTGGAAAAACTGCCATAATTCCACTGGAGGATTACGTGATTATGAGACTGGGAAGGCATGGAACATTCAATGAGGCAGTTGCGCCTCAGGGTCACCTGCTGCCACCAGATCAATACCTGACATCCATTGTGCGTGAGGGCCCAGCGACATCTAGATCCTCAGCAGACACCAGAATCCCCATCTCATCCTCAAATACAGAGCTCATAGGTAGTGGTGGTGTGGGTGCCACTGCAGTGTCTTGGTTCTTGGGGGTCTTTTCTTTTTAGGTTTCCCTCGCTGCTCCTTAGGTTTGTCAGGCTGGGAGGGCTTCACTGATTCAGTCTCAGGGACTGAAGAGGAGCGTGAAGCCCTACAACCAGCTATCTGTGGTTGCTTCAGCCACTGGCAGGCATCAGCTTTGGCACTAGTAGGAACCTGGGAAGGGAGTGACCCAAGGCATCACTTTCTGGTGAGAGGAGACGAAGAAGACTTACACTTCTCCAGCTGCGCAATGGGGACTAACGTCCCCATCAAAATCCACACTTCTACAATCCCATGTATGCAACGGCGCAGGCCAAGGGACGATGACACTCTGGGTGCTGCTTGGTGTTTTGCACACTGAACAGGAGGCAACCAGGTGGGTAACATTACAGTCCAAACCAGGCCAAAAGACGTGTTGATGGGCCAACACTTTCGTGTGTGATACATTCCAACAACCTGCATGTAATAAACAGAGAACTTCCGAAGGAAGCACTGAGGGGATCACTACCCAAGAGGCCAAGTGTTGTAACCGCAGGAACAAGCCAAGTCTAATTGCAGTACCTTGAGAATAGTACATAGGAAGAAGTTAAAGTTGTAGCGCTGGACGCCAGGCGTGGCCAAAGGGTCAGCCGAGGAGGCACTCAAACTGTTGGGCAGCGGCGCTTGATAAGAAAGTAAACAGCCAGCAGATACAAACAAAGGTCTGTGTAGGGACTCATGATAAGCAATCAATTAAGGAGTGTAAACAGAAAGCATTCCTGGCTAGAAAGAGAGGTCTGGGAGTGGAGAGAGAAAGAAAGAGGGCCCTTGGTGGGGACAGCGCTACGTCATGAGGAGCCAATGAAGGGCTCAGGACGCAGTGCGTGACCATATAGGGAGAGGTGCCTCTATCCCTCCACTCAGCCTCTGAAGAACACTAGCAACAACAATGCTTTAACGATACCAAATAAGGACAAGTTGCCTTCGACACTGCGTCATGCCAAGCGCTGGTGGGGTCGAAGGGGAAACGCTAACAAAACCCGAGAGCACGCCGCTCTGAGGTCTTGTCTCGTCGGGTCGAGTAGTTAGAGAGTGATAGCAGCAGCCGATTTGGGCTGAGGAACGGGCTGTAGGCAGGCAGCTGGAGATGGTCACTGGAGAGCGTTAGGGCATAGCCGCAGGACTCTAACGTAGGGTGCTAGGAAATATTGCAGAGCTTCTAGTAGGCAGTCGGAACAGTGGAGTCAGTCACCGTCTCTGTGTTAGACTTGGCCTACCTGTGAATGCAATCACCATGCAGTTAGGGTGAGCTGTATTCATTCAGAATAAACTGCAATTTGTTAAAGTTATCAAGACTTTAATTCTACCCGCTTCCTAGCCTTGTACCTTCACACCAGGGATTTCTACATCTTAGCCAGATCAAAAAAAAGTCTCCCTCTCACTAAGGTCAACCGGCTAAACCTTTTACGAACCGTGTCGCTCAATCCCTCGCAATACCTACGCTTGGGACGCGACACAAGCGATACATGTCAAAGCACAATAACACCCACAACAGAGAGTATGTCGGAATACATAATAACTACAAAGGGGTCGAACACACGAGAAGGTGTTGAATCTGGACAACCATGTTGTACCAATGTTATGACCTTCCACAAAATGGGATCTGAAGCTACAGCCTTCATGGTCCGTGTGCTAGTTACAGATAAAACATCAACCAACTGCAGTGGAAACAAAGCAATTCCTCCTGATGAAATGCTGGGTCTGGACCAGCCAGCAGGAAGGACAAAGCGTAAGCATTTGCTTATTGATTCGTAGGGCACAAATAAATCTCACAGTTTTACCATGAAAGGAAAACAGCCCAACATTGAATGTGATGTGCTGCTTTATCTGGTAATGACATAGGAGGACGGAACAAGGAAACCAATTGTTTGTGACCAGTGACCAGGCGAAATTTGGTACCACAGAGAAAAACATGGAATGTATTCACAGCATATACAATGCTTCTGACTGTGTAGTAGTCAGCGATTTTGAGGCATATGCAATAGGCCACTAGGAGCCATCGTGACATCTATGAACCAGTACCACCTCCCAACATGTATTGTGAAATGTCCATCACAAGAACCAGTGAAGACCTGGTTGGTGCATTACTAAGCTGGGTGCCAACTCACATGGTCTTAATGGTGGGAAACGTGGTGTCACAAGCCAGAAACCAGCAAACCTGAGTCCCTCTGTGCAGCAACAGATGTAACAGCTGCGCGACTGTCACTGCCCCAGACAAAAATTTATACTAGTAGGCGACTTTGCCTAAAAGACCTGAAGTTCTTTGACTGACATAGGGCAACGAAGCAACACAATAGCAGAAACATGTTGTTGCAGGGATTTGAGAGCCCTGCAAGAAAATTCAAATCCAGGATAAACGACAGAAGGTTGACAAAATTGACATTTTTTAAATTACACTTCATCCCAGCCACTTGAAGGATGTAAAAAAAAAAGAGTAGGGAGATTTTTAAAATGTTCCTCATAGAAGGCACAGGGAACTACAATGTCATCAAAATACTGTAGTTCCCACAATCCGGCACAGATGCTCTAAATTGTTCCAAAAAATGTTCAAAAATAGTGGGAGCACTCTTGACTCCCAAAGACAACCACAAATATTGGTACAGCACAAAAGGGGTAATGAGAACTGATAGATGTGACTCTGTATCTACAGGGTGTTGTACACAAGCATCTGAGAAGTCAGTTTTTGAGACATATTCACCACCAGATAACTTTGCAAAGAGTTCATCCAGATGCGGTATCGGGTATGTATCCACTATAGATAAAATGAGCATTTCAGAAACATTAAAATCACTGCAGAGGCATAACAGGCTGAATGGTTTCTTTACTATAACTAAGGGGGCAGACCATTCACTTGATGTAATAGACCGAACACCAGATTCCTTGAGGCAATCTAATTCATCTTTGACTTGCTCCCTGAGTGAAATTGAGACCAGATGGGGCCGGAAAAAAAAGGAGGCTGAGCAGAACGTTTCATGATAATGTATGTGTGCTTGAAAATTTTTGGCACACCCCAATTCATAAGAGAACAAAGAGAAAAATTCAAAATGTATACTTATAGCGGGCACTGAGACTAAGAAAAATACCAAAATTTCAATTTTTTATCTCAAACAATTCCTTAAATACGGCTATGTAAACTTCTAAAAAACCAGCCAAAAATGTGTGAACGGACTTTTTGTAAATTGTCCTAGGAGCTGCCCTAATTGAGCTGTTGTTGTGTTGTTCTTGTTGTGGTCTTCAGTCCTGAGACTAGTCTGACACAGCTCTCCATGCTACTCTATCCTGTGCAAGCTGCTTCATCTCCCAGTACCTACTGCAACCTACATCCTTCTGAATCTCCTTAGTGTATTCATCTCTTGGTCTCCCTCTACGATTTTTACCCTCCACGCTGCCCTCCAATACTAAATTGGTGATCCCTTGATGCGTCAGAACATGTCCTACCAACCGATCCCTTCTTCTGGTCAAGTTGTGCCACAAACTTCTCCTCCCCAATCCTATTCAATACTTCCTCATTAGTTATGTGATCTACCCATCTAATCTTCAGCATTCTTCTGTAGCACCACATTTTGAAAGCTTCTATTCTCTTCCTGTCCAAACTATTTGTCGTCCATGTTTCACTTCCATACATGGCTACACTCCTTACAAATACTTTCAGAAACGACTTCCTGACACTTAAAACTATACTCTATGTTAACAAATTTCTCTTCTTCAGAAACGCTTTCCTTGCCGTTGCCAGTCTACATTTTATATCCTCTCTACTTCGACCATCAGTTATTTTGCTCCTCAAATAGCAAAACTCCTTTACTACTTAAGGTGTCTCATTTCCTAATCTAATTCCCTCAACATCACCCGACTTAATTCGACTACATTCCATTATCCTCGTTTTGCTTTTGTTGATGTTCATCTTATATCCTCCTTTCAAGACACTGTCCGTTCCATTCAACTACTCTAATTGAGCTAGAGAACTGGAAAAGGTGTCATTTTGCAGCATTTTGCATGCTCTTTCCAGGGATATACAACAAAACATAGCTTCTAATTAATAACCGTTTTCAAAACAGCCAATTAATATTTTGATTTAATTTTAATTTTTTTACAAAAGTACATAATTGAAAATTTTCAAAATATTTCCATAACTACTTCATACTATTGTAAATCACATGGCAAAATATAAATGTGGGATGATGATGGGTTCATTGTTAAAAAAAATTATTCTGGACTCTTGTTTTTCACTAACGGCCCGAGTTTGACCAAATTGACCTCTAACAAACAGAAATTTCTTTAAAATATACTGAAAGGTAAGTAAAAAAAAAGTATTAGAAATATCAAAAACATCACCTTATTAAACCAAAACTACATCTACATCTACATCTATACTCCGCAAGCCACATTACGGTGTGTGGCGGAGGGTACTTATTGTACCACTATCTGATCCCCCCTTCCCTGTTCCATTCACGAATTGTGCGTGGGAAGAACGACTGCTTGTAAGTCTCCGTATTTGCTCTAATTTCTCGGATCTTTTCGTTGTGATCATTACGCGAGATATATGTGGGCGGTAGTAATATGTTGCCCATCTCTTCCCGGGATGTGCTCTCTCGTAATTTCGATAATAAACCTCTCCGTATTGCGTAACGCCTTTCTTGAAGTGTCCGCCACTGGAGCTTGTTCAGGATCTCCGTAACGCTCTCGCGCTGACTAAATGTCCCCATGACGAATCGCGCTGCTTTTCGCTGGATCATGTCTATCTCTTCTATTAATCCAACCTGGTAAGGGTCCCATACTGATGAGCAATACTCAAGAATCGGACGAACAAGCGTTTTGTAAGCTACTTCTTTCGTCGATGAGTCACATTTTCTTAGAATTCTTCCTATGAATCTCAACCTGGCGCCTGCTTTTCCCACTATTTGTTTTATGTGATCATTCCACTTCAGATCGCTCCGGATAGTAACTCCTAAGTATTTTACGGTCGTTACCGCTTCCAATGATTTACCACCTATGGCATAATCGTACTGGAATGGATTTCTGCCCCTATGTATGCGCATTATATTACATTTATCTACGTTTAGGGAAAGCTGCCAGCTGTCGCACCATGCATTAATCCTCTGCAGGTCCTCCTGGAGTACGTACGAGTCTTCTGATGTTGCTACTTTCTTGTAGACAACCGTGTCATCTGCAAATAGCCTCACGGAGCTACCGATGTTGTCAACTAAGTCATTTATGTATATTGTAAACAATAAAGGTCCTATCACGCTTCCCTGCGGTACTCCCGAAATTACCTCTACATCTGCAGATTTTGAACCGTTAAGAATGACATGTGTTCTTTCTTCTAGGAAATCCTGAATCCAATCACAAACCTGGTCCGATATTCCGTAAGCTCGTATTTTTTTCACTAAACGTAAGTGCGGAACCGTATCAAATGCCTTCCTGAAGTCCAGGAATACGGCATCAATCTGCTCGCCAGTGTCTACGGCACTGTGAATTTCTTGGGCAAATAGGGCGAGCTGAGTTTCACATGATCTCTGTTTGCGGAATCCATGTTGGTTATGATGAAGGAGATTTGTATTATCTAAGAACGTCATAATACGAGAACACAAAACATGTTCCATTATTCTACAACAGATTGACGTAAGCGAAATAGGCCTATAATTATTCACATCTGATTTATGACCCTTCTTGAAAATGGGAACGACCTGCGCTTTCTTCCAGTCGCTAGGTACTTTACGTTCTTCCAGCGATCTACGATAAATTGCTGATAGAAAGGGGGCAAGTTCTTTAGCATAATCACTGTAGAATCTTACGGGTATCTCGTCTGGTCCGGATGCTTTTCCGCTACTAAGTGATAGCAGTTGTTTTTCAATTCCGATATTGTTTATTTCAATATTTTCCATTTTGGCGTCCGTGCGACGGCTGAAGTCAGGGACCGTGTTACGATTTTCCGCAGTGAAACAGTTTCGGAACACTGAATTCAGTATTTCTGCCTTTCTTCGGTCGTCCTCTGTTTCGGTGCCATCGTGGTCAACGAGTGACTGAATAGGGGATTTAGATCCGCTTACCGATTTTACATATGACCAAAACTTTTTAGGGTTCTTGTTTAGATTGTTTGCCAATGTTTTATGTTCGAATTCGTTGAATGCTTCTCTCATTGCATATTTTATAATTAAGTTGATTGCTTATTTAATTTCATACAACTTCACTAATAATATATTAACCGATATAACAAAAACAAGAAACTGAGCATTTAACTACAAACTGAAATAAAGTATGAATAAGTACAAGTATTTACATAATAGTTCTGGTCCATGATGTTTGAAATGGAACTATTAAACAAATTAAATATGTAATGCTTGTTTTTGAGTAACAGGCATCTGTGCATAGCTAAATTTAACACAATAGGTACTAACAATAATTTTGAAACAACTTTCTATAAATATACATTAACACTAACCTGAGACAAAAATTAAGTGTTAAGTTGAAAGCAGTTTCCCAATAAATTGTCTTGCAACTTCACATATTACATTTTAATAAAGCTGCCTGGGATTGGTTTACATCACTTTCATTAAGAATGTATGTTCTCCCTGTTGGAGTAAATGGATTCACTTTTGTGAGAACATTCACAACTGACACGCACAGGACATCTGCATGTGCAGGATAAGAGAATGACTTAGCTGATCCACATGGATGAAGAAAAGTTATTTTCACTTCATCAAGTTGTTCTTTTTTTTTCTAAAATGTACCCAAGCCACCAGTTTCTGCCGTATAGAGTGGTGACATAGCCTGATACATCTTGTAACTTCAGTTTGTCTGGTGATGTAGTTACTTCCCTCTCCCAACTCTGCTTATCACCTGAGAAGTATTTGACTATTAATTTTGATGTAGTGTTGGGAATGAAACCGTGAAATTGCTGTGTTCCTTTGATTGTCAATGTCTCTTCACGTCGACTTTTTAAGAATATTTCTGACGCAGCATAGTCTTCTTGAGTGGAATATGCAAAATCAACATTTGTGATATTATCTACTGCCCATTCAAATAGATCTCATGTGGTTTAGATCTTATTTTGGTATGGCCTTTGCAAACTTGCACGAGCTGCCAGTCTCTTTACTGAACCCCCTACTCCATCACAAGGCCCTTTCCCATGTGCTGTGGCTGAAAAGTGCCACTCAGCTTTTATGTTGATGTCTTCCTCATGAAGGAAAGGTTCAGGAAGTTTTTCTTATTTTTATACTGAGTGGCAGAACCGTCAGAATAATAGTATATCTTTTTTGGAATCTTTTGAAATTTATTTGTTAGATATGAAATTAGCTTCTTTTGAAAGGTGTAAACAGCAGTTGTATTGTGCTCCAGGCAATCAGAAACAATGACAAAGGTCATATGCTCAATTTTGTCTTCCTGTTTGTAATATATAACATAAGGATGAATGGTAATCCGTTGTCTTGTCCAGTGGAAACTCTGAGCTTCATCCTGTAGAACTATACTATAATTTTCTGAAAAATCACATACGACAACAAATTCAGATTCCATAAGGTTTTCTCTTGTGGAGTTAACAAATGATCGTTGTTGCTTGGCAATGAAATCATGCCAATTCAAAGTCAACATCTTACTACAAAATAAATCTATGAATTCTTCAGAAGTTTTCTGAACAATTTCCAGATTACATAGGTCAACTGACATCCACTGTCGGAACTGAACTTGTTCAATTAAGTTTTCATGAAAAGAGTCTTAAAATTTATGTATGACAGTTTCTCCTGAGCAGTATTCACAGTTTCCCATGTTGCAATCAACTGCTGATGGGTTGCAAAGCATTTTTGCAATGCACTGCTTACAATTTTTTAAGCTGCTGTTTGTTACTGTATTTAGTTTGGCATTTTCTATCATTAATTTTATGTTTTGGTGAGTTGTGCACACGCAGACAGTGTGTGTGCCACTCCAGTCAGCTAATACGCAATGTTTTGGCCTCAACTCAGCAAATTTAGAGAAACCTATTTTTATGTTAGGAAACTTGTCTTTAAAATGCTTGTAAGCTTCTTTAAGGTTAAATAAAATAAGTACTTTTGATATTTTTATTTTATTTCAATTTGTTTCTGTAATTGTCTCACAATCTTTAATACCTGGCATTGCCCTGCTAACTTCATCAGTTTCATAAAATGAATGTACAGTTTTGACAGTTTCTGTTGGTAAACACTTCCCTGGTTTTGGGTTTGGACCTTCCATGAATCCTTTCTCTTTCAAAATTATTTTGGACTGCCGAACAATGCAATTAGGAGCATTAAATTCCCTCATTATTTTCCTCACACTCCACTTTTCGGGTAAACTTGTAAGAATCATTAGTTTTTTGCTCTACTTATAGAATTTTTAAAGTTTCTTTTAGGATTTTCAAGAACGGATTCATCAGTATCAGTTTCAGGAGCAACAAAAAGTTTACGTGTCATTGATGAGATTTTCTTCACTTTTGATTTGGCGTAATGCCTAGATGTTAGTTTTCTCTTGTCAATTGGGGACTCACCTAGTTCTTGAAGTGTTGTGTTAAATGTTTTAACAGCTACTGAAGTTGGAGAGAAGTCAGGGTCTTTGTCTCTGATGATTATCTCTGATCCAGAAGATTCTTCTTCAACACTTTCATCACTGATGGGCTCTGGTGTATTTTTCAATTTGGTTACATCTTTCCTGCGTTTATCACAAATCTTGGCACCACTCGATATTTGAGGAAATAATTTGGGCATCCATGTTGTGACATTTCTCAGTTTTTTTCTGTCTCTAATAAAATGATTTGACTTCTTTAATGGATTACAACATTGCACTCTTACAGCACTGCACTTTTTACTTGGTTCCATATTTATACAAAAACCACTTATAAACTGCCCTTCAACGTATAGATTTACTTGAAAATGAACTATCAAATATAATAGATACAGACTGGTCAACACAGAGGTAACAATTGATTTGCACTAAAACTACAGTGCACAATAATGCTGTAGGCATGCAAAGCCTTAGAAAGTAACAATGCAGACTACATCATCTGAACAATGGCTCCAGTCTCTGAATTATTGTACAGACATCAAGCCCTATGTATACGGGCCTCTACTGACATACTACCTTAAAGGTCAGTTTGGTCAAACTAGGGCTGTTAGTGAAAAACAAGAGTCCGGAATAATTTTTTTTTTAACAATGAACCCATCATCATCCCACATTTATATTTTGCCATGTGATTTACAACAGTATGAAGTAGTCATGGAAATATTTTGAAAATTTTCAATTATGTACTTTTTGTAAAAAAATTAAATCTAAATATTAATTACCATTTTGAAAAAGGTTATTAATTAGAAGTTTTTTGTCTATCACAGGAAAGAGCATGAAAAATGCTGCAAAATGACACCTTTCCCAGTTCTCTAGCTCAATTAGGGCAGCTCCTAGGGCAATTTAAAAAAAAGTCCGTTCACACATTTTTGGCCGGTTTTTAAAAAGTTTACATGACCCTATTTCAGGAATGGTTTGAGGTAAAAAAAAATTGAAATTTGGTATTTTTCTTAGTTTCAGCACCCACTATAAGTATACCAACTTTCAGCAAAATCTAAGAGGGTGAGGTAAATTTTTTATTTAAAGTGTGTTGATTTGACATGGAATGACTCTCAGACGCTGATTTCAAGTTATCTGAAGAGGTAAAACTTAACACCTTAAAAGTATCTAATCCAAATAGTGACTGGACTTACATGCTAAACTATACATGGGCATCTAGAGGAATCCTTCCTAAAAACCCAGAATCCTAAACCCCTCACCTGGTTCAGATTCATTGATGACATCTTTGCTATCTGGATTGAAGGTGAGGACACCTTATTCACATTCCTCTGCCCCATTTGCTTCACCTAGTCCTACTCAACCCAACAAGCCACCTTCCTAGATGTTTACCTCCACTTCAGAGATGGCTACATCAGTACCGCCATCCATATCAAACCTACTAACCACCAGCAATACCTCCACTTCGACAGCTGCCACCCGTTTCATACCAAGAAGTCCCTTCTGTACAGCCTAGCCACCCGTAGTCGTCACATGTCTGCAGTGATGAGCAGTCCTCCTCTAAATATACCAAGGGTCTCACTGAAGCCGTCACTGACCATAATTATCCTCCCATCCTTGTACAAAAACAAATCTCCCGTGCCTTATCTTTCCAGTCTCCCACCACCTCCCTAAGCCCCACAGTCCAGCCACAGAGGAGCATTCCCCTCGCAACTCAATACCATCCGGGATTGGAACAACTGAATTACATTCTCTGACAGGGTTTCGATTACCTCTTGTCGTGCCTCTTGAAATGAGAAATGTCCTTACCCACTATCCTTCCCACCCCTCCTACCGTGGCATTCCTCCGTCCACCGAACCTACACAATATACTCGTCCATCCTTACACAACCCCTGCTCCCAAGCCCTTGCCTCATGGTTCGTACCCCTATAATAGACCTAGATGCAAGACCTGTCCCATACATCCTCCTACCACCACCTACTCCAGTCCAGTCACTAACATCACCTACCCCGTCAAAGGCAGGGCTACCTGTGAAACCAGTCATGTGATTTACAAGCTAAGCTGCAACCACTGTGCTGCATTCTATGTAGGCATGACAACCATTAAGCTGTCTGTCTGCATGAACGGCCACCAACAAACTGTGGCCAAAAAACAAGTGGACCACCCTGTAGCTGAACACGCTGCCTAACATGTGATAGCCATCATCTCAATTTAATAAAATTGCAGCCAAATAGCCATATACAGTTACTTTGCTTAACATTTTACATTTACATTTTTGTTCTTGCAGATTAGATGATGAAAGCCGTGAATAGATAGTCTAGTTACGACATGTTGCTGTTCAAAGTTTGGTGCTGTCCATAAGCGGTTCGTCATTGCTTCGGTGCCATAGAACTCCGGCCATATTTTTTCTCTTTTGTCCTCCATGATCTTCAGTTGCTTTCTGGAAGCCCTGGTGTGTGGCATCATATATCGAAGTCTGATGTCTTCAATTAGGAATGTCTCTCTCGCTAGCTGGTACACTAGTCTAGATGTTGTTGTCTTTCAGAGACCTAGTGCTCTTTTTAGATAAGTCGATTTTACCTTTTCTAGTGTTTCTAGATTTTTTCTGTCAGGTGGTCCCATATAACCTCCATCCCATAGGACAGGATTGGCAAGATTTTTGTGTTGAATAATTTCATGGCTGTTTCTAAACTGAGTAGGCAGATGTTTTTGATGTCCTGTATTGCTATTATTGCTTGGGCTGCACATTCTGTTGTACTTTTTTGTGAAGCATTTGGCTGTTGGTTGCAATGTCACCCCTAGGTATTTAAAGTCTGATGAGATTTTTATTTTTGTCCTCTGATGCTGATTTCCACATTCTTGGGTGTTTTTCCTCCTTTTCTGAAAATTACCATTTCTGTCTTTGTTATGTTTATGCGTAGTTTGTGTTCACTGCACCATTTGTCTATTTTCTCAATGATTCTCTGCAACTTCTGTATATCTGTTGAACCTACGGCTATGTCATCAGCATATGCATAAACATATACATCATCTTCATTTTCTCCCATTCGGAGTACTACTTCAGTGGCAAGAATGTACAGCAAAGGGCTCATTGGGTCACCCTGTAAGGCTCAGTTCAATTGCAGAACGGTGTTCGAAAAAGAGAGGTAGTCTGATATTGTGATTAAGTTGTATTCAAGGATTGACTTGATTATTCTTGCCCATAAGCTATCTTCTTCCATTGCGTTTTCCAGTTTTCGGACTATGAGATCTCTTTCAACATACAGCTCTTTATGCACATCAGACACTAAATGAAGACTATGGCTTAACCCATGGAATGTAGCCATCCAGGCTTGATAAGACTGATGTGGTTACTTTCAACAGCAGTAAAATTCAACCCAGGATCAATTACATGCGTGTGCTTACAGTAGTATTTTTAAATAAGTTCACCCACTTGGTCAAACGTTGAAGATGAAGGATCCTGCGAAAGGGCGAGTTGATTGGTTGGTTTGTGGGATTGAACTTGAAACCCCCACAAGAAATAAAAACAAACAATGGAGATGACAAGAGATGACACAGGACAAGAAAGATACAGACAGAGACCAGACAAAAGGAATTAAAATCACACCGAGTGTGACAGTGGTTGGCCGACCATAGAAACAAAAAAAAAGGAAAAGCCAACCACCAAGAAACGCACTAAAAACCTCAGTCTAAAATCGTAGGCCAAAGTCCAGACTCAACACAAAAAAAAAAGGACGAACACTTAGATCAAGCGATAAAAACCCCCTGCACGAATAAAAATCTAAACTAAATCTGCCATCGCAACATCATCTGATAAAAGTACAGGAAGCGTATCAGGCAGCACAAACGTCTGCCTGAGCGGAGTTAAAAGCGGGGTCATTCCATGTCAATTCAACCAATTTGAGAAAATGTTCCAGCTGATAGTCTCAGATTTGGCTGAAATTTAGCACAACCAATGCTACCAAGTGTGGAACACTCATGCACAAAATTTTAAGTTTCCCTGCCAATTAGTTCCAGAATTATGACTTGTGAAAGAAGGTGGCGTGATCTGGAAACTGAACCCGCATCTGGCAATCTATTTTCAGACCCAACTTCAGGTCTTAATAACTTTGAAACTATTCCACACAGTCCAGTGAAATTTTTTACAACCCAGTAACATCCATTTAGAGAACACACTCCACGAATCAATACACCAATAATGTATTTCTGAGGGAAAATAAATTCGAAAATGTCATTAAAAAATGTAATACATTAAAATGTACATACTGTAGGTGCCCTCTATGCCAAATATAATTCACTCAAAAACGGTATAAATTTATTTGTGGTAAGCTTAAAGTGGCCTAAACACACACAGTACTCATCTTGCTCATATCAGTCACACAAACAGAGTTACATGCACACGAAAATACAAAAATTTGAAAAATTACCTGAAAACCATGGATTTTCTAAGTGTGGTAGCACAAAAGGGACAAGTGATATCCAAGCCAAATTTCAAAAACTGCATAAGTAGACCATAATATAATATAAGGCAAAATTTCAACTTGTTATAGCAAGGCATTTGTGTACAATAAAAGTTGACAGAGATGTCTTTGGTTACATTTCTTTTAACATGATTTCGCAAGTAATAGTGATGATGCAGACAGCTTGTTTCAGATAAAGCTGCAGCAATTGTTGGGAACCATTATGCAACAGAAAGTTAAACAATTGTAGTTTTCATGGACAGCATGAGTCATTGTTAGGCAGGAACAACAAAGGAAACAAGCAACAATTACAGGTTACTCATGTTTTTAAGATTCTAGTTCAGACTGGTCAGTACTGTTGTGGAAAGTCAGTATGGAGGCAGAAGAGTGTACTAGTGGTGCTTTTGTTCAAACACATTGCAGTGTTGGTAGAGAACAAGCATCTGAATGTCATAAAACAATATATGGAACAAAATGTGGCATTCGCTTTGTATTGTATGATCTGGATGAATCGGACCAAGGTTTGTTGCTATGGAGATCCGGGATACACCCTGTGGACACAAGAAGTACAGTTCCAGGAAACTTTAGTGTTTTGTTATCATATGAAAATGTTTCTGGATAAGTATTCTTTCCTACAAAGAAGTTGTTTTGATCCATTTCGGATTCATAAGAAGACAGTGAAGTGTAGCCTCAGAGAATTTATATAAAATCAGTACAGAAAGTGATGCATGGGACTTAAAGTGAAACCAGGACAAAAGTTATGTTCCAGGTGTGTTACACTGCTAAAAAAATGAAGAATATTCTGATAATCTACATGACAGTGATGAAGAGTATCAGCCACCTACAACCACAGTGGATGAGCAATTAAATACTTCAGTGACTGCTCTTAGTTTGTCTCCCATGAAGAGACAAAGTTGGGAAAAGAGACAGGCTCAGCTATGGTAGAAGAAAACTACAAGAAGCTCAAATGGAATTAAAACACAAAATAGCTGACACACTAATGGTGGAAGAGGAAGAACTATCTGCTCCAAAGGAACAAAAATCATGCCAGAAATGCTCTGATTTGGACAAAATTTTGCATGGTTTGAAAGAAAAATGTGTCATATCCACACGGCAGAAAAAAGCAGCTGTTCTTACCCTTGCACCTTCCAGCTATCTACTGACTACACTGCAAAGTAATTCAATGTTTCTATATGCATGGTAAAGCAAGCTAAGAAAATAAAAGCAACCCAAGGAGTTCTTCCACAACTTCAGCAGGCGCAGTGTAGGCAATTGAGTTCAGAAATAAAGGTACTACTGTTAGAGTTTTATGAAAATTATGACTACAGTCGAATAATGCCTGGAGGAGGAAAAACTATGTAACAGTGAAAATGGGAAATGTACGTCATGTCCAGATGCAAAAAAAGACTGTTGCTATGCAACATATCAGAACTATATGTAGAATTCAAGGGAAAGTATCCCAATACCAAAGTAGGTTTATCATTTTTTTTCAATCTTTGGCCAAAATAGGTTGTGCCTGTAAGTGCAAGGAGCACACACAATGTTTGTGTATGTGAGACCCATCAAAACGCTAAGCTGATGGTTGCTGCTATAAAGGATTCTGGTCTGGATTACAAAGGTGCAATGAAGCTGTTAGTGTGTGACATCAGTTCCTACCAGTGTCCTGGTAAGGCAAATCTTTAAGAACACATGAATAACAAACTATATGGTGAACTCCTTATGGATGACGAACTAGTTTCTTATAAATAACTGACACACATTGATCGCACAAGTCTTGAAACAAAGCAAAATACAGTGAAAGATTTTGTTGAAATGTGTTGTCAAAAAATGGACAAACTGACCACACACAGCTTCACAGCAACAGCACAATCGGCTTATGTCCAGTTTTGTAAGGATAATTTGAAACAAAGTGAAATTATAGTAATACTAGACTTTCCTGAAAATTATGCATTTATAGTTCAAGATGCCATCCAAGGATATCATTGGGACGACAATCAAGCAACTCGCCAGTAATCTGTGATTTACTATAGAGGTGAATCAGGTGATGTGTCTGTCATGAACCTGTGCGTTTTTAGTGACTGTTTAATTGATGATGCCATTGCAGTTCACGCCCACATTCGCACAGTCATGGCATATGCGAAAAACAAGTTGCCTCGCATATATTTTGCGAAATACTTCAGTGATGGGTCAGCTAGTCAGTACAAAAACTGTAAAAATCTCTAAAATTTATGCACGCATTACCATGATTTTGAGATTCACACAGAATGGAATTTTTTCACAAGAAGTCATGGTAAAAATGTATGTGATAGTATTGGTGCTACCATTAAGATCATAGCATCACAAGCTAGTCTGCAGCACCCTACAGGTCACATTCTAACACCTCTTCAATTATTTAACTGGGTACAGAAAAATACCTCTGGCATACAATCATTCCATGTTTCGAAAGATGAGGTGAAATCAGTCTAAGAGTTGCTAAAAAGCAGACTGGAACACGTTACAACTGTTGCAAGCACAAGGAGCCATAATCACTTCTCTCCAGCGGACGCTGACAATGTGCTGATAAGCAGACTGTGTGGTTATAACTATAGGTTCATGCACATGTGTCTTCACAGTGTGTCTGACTCAGATTCAGAAGCAAAAGCAGCAACATACAACCAGGTTGCTATGTTATTTCTGTTTATGATGACAAATGGTACTTAGGATGTGTTGCAGAGTGCTGTGAAGCAGAAGGTGATGGATTTGTGAACCTCATAGCACCAGCAGGACCAACAAGATAATTTCATTGGCCACTTTTGGCAGACAGGTGTTGGATTCCTTTTGAACATATTCTCATGACAGTTCCAGTTCCTAGCACAGTGTCAGGAAGACAGCACAATTTGCCACTCAATGTACAGAGTACAGTAGCTAGAGTGTGGGAGAACTTCTGATCGAAGCACAATCGACTGGTTTCTAGCAGTTAAGGTGCAGTAAACATTAATGATAGGTTGTGTTAATTTGTCTATAAGTTGTTGCTTAGTGATTAAACAGTTGGAGAGGATACGAAGAGGCAGAACAGTTTACGATATGTTTTTACAAAATTGTGTTGCGGAACAATGGCCACATCACCAGATACATCTGTCAACTTCCATTGTACATAAACGTCTTGCAATAACATGCTGAAATTTTGAGATATCTATCATTGTGGTCTAGTTATGCAGTGTGTGAAATTTGGTTTTGATACCACTTGTCCCTTTTGTGCTACCACACTCAGAAAATCCACGTTTTTCACGTAATTTTCAATTTTTTGTATTTTCGTTTTAATGTAACTCTGTTTTTGTGATTGATATGAGCCAGATGGGTTCTGTGTGTGTTTAGGCCACTTTAAGCTTATCATAAAAAAATTTATACCCTTTTTGAGTGAATTATATTTGGCATAAAGGGCACCTAAAATAAGTACCTTTTAAGGTATTACATTTTTTTAATCACATTTTGGAATTTTTTATTTTCCCTCAGAAATATGTTGTTGGTGTTTTGATTCATGGAGTGTGTTCTCTAAATGGATGTTACTGGGCTGTAAAAATTTCACTGGACTGTGTGGAATAGTTCCAAAGTTATTAAGAACTGAAGTTGGGTCTGAAGATAGATTGCCAGATGTGGGTTGCAATTTCCGGGTCACACCACCTTCTTTCACAAGTCATAATTCTGGAACTAATTGGCAGGGGAAACTAATACTTTGTACACGAGTGTTCCACACATGGTAGAATTAGTGTACTGAATTTCAGTCAAATCTGAGACTATGAGCTGGAGCCCCTGGTTGAATTGACATGGAATGATCCAGCGGGCAGTCCAACAAGATGTGGACCACAGTCAAAGCTGACCCGCAGCGACATAAAGGTGGGTCCCCGCAGCACAATAAATAGCTGTGCGTTATCCAGGACTCGCCTGAGGAGGAGCGGATATACTCTAGGGCCCGAGAGATGGCAACCAGCTCGGCAGTGAGTGTTGTTCATAATGTTCCCCTAGAGTAAGAGCATAACCGACACGACCATCAACCATCGAACCATCAGTATAGACAACGTCAGAGCCTTGAAACGTGGCAAGGACTGAAAGAAAGCGGCGGCGGAGGGAATCAGGAGGGACTGAGTCCTTCAGGTCCTGTGCCACATCGAGCCGAAGGCACAGGTGAGGCACACACCACAGGGGTATACACAGAATGCCTGGTACAGCCGTAGAAGGGTATACCGATTGGCACCCCAGCTGGCGTGACTCAAGCAACGAAGAGTATTAAGATGCAACCAGTACGTTTGTTTAAGCTGCCGAATATGAGGCATCCAAGTCAACCGGGTATCGAAAACCAATCCCAAAAACCGATGCATCTCCACCACAGCAAGAGGTTCGCCGTCAAGATAAAGCTGTGGCTCATTTTTTTTTTTTGTTTGCGGTTTTAGGGCGCAAAACTTCTATGGTCATTAGCGCCCAACCCGTGACGTAGAAAACAGGAAAAAAACGAAATTTAAAATCAGCAGCAATGGGAACAAAGTCATAAAATTGGAGAAACTAAAGGCAGAAGGAATGCTTAAAAATCCACTATAGAAAGGGGTTGGTTGTCCCCCAAAAAAAGCTTCAAATGACTGACGTCATTTCACTGTCACTAATAAACTGTAGAACGCGGTCAGCTGAGCGCGTGTCATCTGCTAAAATCGACGATAGATCAGGCGATAGCTGTAGACGGGAGCGTAACGGATTAAAATAGGGGCATTCAATTAAAAGGTGTCTGACCGTCCACAGCTGAGAGCAGTGGGGACAGAGTGGGGGAGGATCACCGCTTAAAAGACGTCGATGACTAAAAAGACAGTGCCCTATCCGGAGTCTAGCTAAAATTACCTCCTCCCGACGACGCGTTCGGGAGGAAGAGGTCCAAGCGCAAGGAAGGGCTTTCACTTCCCGCAATTTATTATGGGGAAGTGTTGACCAATGCGCATGCCATAAATGAGCAACTTGGCGACATAAACCGCTCCGTAGGTCGGTAAATGGAAGAGACTGAATAGCTGGCCGAGGAAGAGAGACTGCAGCCTTGGCCGCTATATCGGCCGCCTCATTTCCACAGATACCAGCGTGTCCCGGGAGCCAGAGGAACGCCACTGAGACGCCCCCCAGGTGGAGCAAGCGGAGACAGTCCTGAATCCGGTGGACCAGAGGGTGCACAGGGTAAAGAGCTTGGAGACTTAGGAGAGAGCTGAGAGAATCTGAGCAGATTACGTACTGTATCCGCTGATGGCGGCGGATGTAGTGGACAGCCTGGAGAATAGCGTAAAGCTCCGCAGTATAAACCGAACACTGGCCAGGAAGCCGAAAGTGATTTGGGGTGTCGCCAACAATATAGGCACTCCCTACACCTAACGATGTTTTCGAGCCATCGGTGTAAATAAATGTGGCTTCCGTCATTTGTGCACATAGAGCAGCAAATGCCCGATGGTAAACAAGTGTAGGGGTACCATCCTTGGGAAATTGACATAGGTCTCTGAGCAAGTCGATCCGGGGACGGAGCCAAGGCGGTGCTGTACCCCAAGTTGTCAAGAAGGTTTTAGGAAAGCGGAAGGAAAGAGAATGGAGCAGTTGACGGAAGCGGACTCCCGGGGGTAGTAGGGAGGAGGAGCGGCCTGCATACCAGCCATCAAAGGAGGCGTTGAAAAAAAGGTCATGGGCTGGATTAGCAGGCATGGAAGACAGATGGCTAGCATAACGACTCAGAAGGACTGCCCGCCGATTGGACAGCGGAGGTTCAGCAGTCTCAGCATAAAGGCTTTCCACAGGGCTGGTGTAAAAAGCTCCAGACACTAAACGTAATCCACGGTGGTGGATAGAGTCGAGACGCCGAAGAATAGACGGCCGAGCAGAGGAGTAGACCATGCTTCCATAATCCAATTTCGAGCGCACTAAGGCGCGATAGAGGCGGAGAAGGACCACTCGGTCCGCTCCCCAAGAGGTACCATTCAGGACACAGAGGGTGTTAAGGGAACGCAGACAGCGAGCCGAAAGATAGGAAACGTGGGAGGACCAGCACAGTTTTCTGTCAAACATAAGACCCAAGAATTTAGCGACGTCGGAAAACGGAAGGTTGACAGGACCTAGATGTAAGGAGGGCGGAAGAAACTCCTTACGTCGCCAAAAATTAATACAAACGGTCTTACTGGGTGAGAAACGGAAGCCGGTTTCGATGCTCCACGAGTGGAGGTGATCGAGACATCCTTGAAGACGTCTTTCAAGGAGGCTGGTCCGTTGAGAGCTGTAGTATATCGCAAAATCGTCCACAAAGAGGGAGCCCGAGACATCAGGAAGGAGACAATCCATAATTGGATTAATGGCGATGGCAAACAGTACAACACTCAGCACGGAGCCCTGGGGTACCCCGTTTTCTTGGGAGAAAGTACGGGAGAGAGTAGTGTTCACCCGCACCCTAAATGTGCGCTCTGCCATAAATTCGCGAAGAAAAAGGGGCAGCCGGCCTCGAAAGCCCCAAGAGAACAGTGTGCGGAGGATGCCTGTCCTCCAACAGGTATCGTATGCTCTCTCCAGATCAAAAAATATTGCTACCGTTTGGCGTTTCCGGAGGAAATTGTTCATGATATAAGTGGAGAGAGCAACAAGATGGTCAACGGCAGAACGATGCTGTCGGAATCCGCATTGGGCTGGTGTTAGAAGACTGCGGGATTCCAGCCACCAAGCTAAACGGTAATTCACCATACGCTCCAAAACCTTACAGACACTACTCGTGA
Source organism: Schistocerca americana (assembly GCF_021461395.2). Classification (NCBI taxonomy): domain Eukaryota; kingdom Metazoa; phylum Arthropoda; class Insecta; order Orthoptera; family Acrididae; genus Schistocerca; species Schistocerca americana. The sequence goes on from NC_060119.1 coordinate 1,267,335,533, forward strand.
GAGAAATGGGGCGATAGCTAGAGGGGAGATGTTTGTCCTTTCCAGGTTTCGGAACGGGAACGACAATAGCTTCCCGCCATCGCCTGGGAAAGGCACTGTCGGTCCAAATTCGATTATAAAGGCGAAGGAGGTAACGCAGGCTATGGGTGGATAAATGCAGCAACATTTGGACATGGATACCATCCGGTCCTGGGGCGGAGGAGCGAGAAGAAGAGAGTGCATGTTGGAGTTCCCGCATGGAGAAAACAGTATTGTAACTTTCGCGATTTTGAGAGGAGAAAGCAAGATGTCGCACTTCCGCTGCACGTTTCTTCGGGAGAAACGCTGGCGGGTAATTTGAAGAGCTCGAAATCTCAGCAAAGTGCTGACCCAATGAGTTAGAAATTGCGACGGGGTCCACGAAGGTATCATGCGTGACAGTGAGCCCAGAGACCGGGGAGAAACTAGGCGCGCCTGAGAACCGTCGAAGCCGACTCCAAACTTCCGAGGAGGGAGTGAAGGTGTTAAATGAGCTAGTAAAGAATTTCGAGCTTGCCTTCTTGCTATCGCGGATGACGCGACGGCATCGCGCACGGAGCTGCTTATATCGGATACAGTTGGCCAAGGTTGGATGGTGACGGAAAATGCGAAGAGCACGTCGCCGCTCACGTATTGCGTCACGGCATGCCTCGTTCCACCAAGGAACTGGGGGGCGCCGGGGCAATTCGGAGGTGTGTGGTATTGAACGTTCCGCAGCTGTGAGAATAACGTCGGTAAAATGTGTGACCTCATCATCGACACTGGGAAAGCGACGGTCATCGAATGTCGCTAGAGACGAAAAAAGTGTCCAATCGGCTTGGGCAAACTTCCAGCGTCGCGAGCGCATATATGGCAGTTGAGGCTGCAGTCGAAGAACACATGGAAAGTGGTCACTCGGGTGTGTATCATCAAGGGCGAACCATTCGAAGCGCCGAGCTAGCGGAACAGTACCGACCGCAAGGTCCAAATGAGATAAATTTGCCGTGGAGGCAGACAAAAATGTGGGGACCCCAGTGTTGAGGCAGACTAGATCCGCTTGGTGGAAGACGTCTAGCAATAGTGAGCCACGTGGACAAGGATGTGGAGTTCCCCAAAGCGGGTGGTGGGCATTGAAGTCCCCAACCAGCAAATAGGGGGGTGGAAGCTGATCAAGAAGATGAAGGCGATCAGCTCGTGCCAGTGGTGTAGACGATGGAATGTGTACCGTACAAAGAGAGAACGTGTATCCAGAAAGGGAAAGACGGACGGCGACAGCTTGGAAGGAAGTGTTTAAGGGGATTGGGTGATAATGGAGAGTATCATGGAGCAGAATCATGAGTCCTCCATGGGCTGGAGTGCCTTCAACAGAGGGGAGGTCATATCGGACGGACTGAAAATGAGGGAGAACAAAGCGGTCATGGGGACGCACCTTTGTTTCCTGAAGACAGAAGGTGACCGGCGAGTAGGATCGTAAGAGGATCGACAATTCATCCCGATTGGCGCGAATGCCGCGGATATTCCAGTGGATAATGGACATAGGGTGAACAGAAAATGGAGAAACGTGACCAAGGGTGCTGTCAACTCAACGACTGCTCAGAGCTTGCGACCGACAGCATGGAATGGCATTCAGTCGAAGGCAGAAGATCCTGATCCATAGGTTGGTCAGGAGCAGCTCCTGCCACCAACGATCGGCCAGTTGACCGGCCACCAGCAGTGCGCCTCGGCGACACAGAAGATGGCCAAGGGCGATTTCCGCCAGGTGGTGCTGTAGATGGGACACGCCTTGGCGGAGAAGGAGAGGAACTGTGTTTCTTCGTAGCCTTCTTGGAGGTATGATGTTTAGATGAAGGAGGAACCGATGGTTGTGAAGTTGCAGTACGTAAAAACTCTTCACGAGAATGCTCTTTTTTCGAAGACTTGGCGTCTGACTTTTGGGCTCGAGATTTAGCAGAACCCGACGAAGGGTGAGACAGAGAGTGGGCAGGCGAAAGTGGTGAGGTTGAACGGGCGATCTTTGCGCTGGATGATCTGACGACCGTGGTACTAAATGTGAAGTCGCAAGTCTGCGTGGCCGCCTCCTTTGTTGGCCGAGGAGAAGCGAGGACAGTGCTGTATTTTCCTTTCTGAGGCACGGTGGGCTGTCGACTGGCGAGTAACTTTCGAGCAGCAAAGGTCGACACCTTTTCCTTCACTCTTATTTCCTGGATGAGCTTTTCATCCTTAAAAACGGGACAATCTCGAGAGGAAGCAGCGTGGTCACCCATACAGTTGATGCAGTGAGGGGATGGAGGTGGACAAGCACCCTCATGGGCATCCTTGCCACACGTAACACATTTGGCCGGATTGGAACAGGACTGGCTGGTGTGATTGAACCGCTGACATCGATAGCAACGCGTAGGGTTTGGGACATAAGGGTGAACGGAAATTATCTCATAGCCTGCTTTGATTTTTGATGGGAGTTGAACTTTGTCAAATGTCAAGAAGACAGTGCGGGTTGGAATGATGGTCGAGTCAACCCTTTTCATAACCCGATGAACAGCGGTGACGCCCTGGTCAGACAGGTAGTGCTGAATTTCTTCGTCAGACAATCCATCGAGGAAGCGTGTATAAACGACTCCACGCGAGGAATTTAAGGTACGGTGCGGTTCCACCCGGACAGGGAAGGTGTGGAGCAGAGAAGTACGCAGCAATTTTTGAGCCTGGAGGGCACTGTGTGTTTCTAACAACAGGGTACCATTCCGTAATCTGGAACAAGACTTTACAGGACCCGCAATTGCGTCGACACCTTTCTGAATAATGAAAGGGTTGACCGTGGAAAAGTCGTGACCTTCGTCAGACCGAGAAACAACAAGGAACTGTGGCAACGATGGAAGAACCGTCTGTGGCTGAGACTCAGTGAACTTACGTTTGTGAGCAGACATAGTGGAAGGTGAGGAAACCATTGCGGAAGAATCCCCCCATGATTACCGGCGTCTCCGATGGCGCGCTCCTCCCTTGTGGGGGCCCTCACCGAGGGCACACCCGCCTTAGGTGATTGTTCACACCTCAGGTCACACCTCCCGACAAACGGACGGAGGGACCAATCGGCACTTTCGGAAGGTATCAGCTCGGGTAATCACCCCTCCCTGGGCCAGGCCGTTACCATGGGGTACGTACGTGTCCTACCTGTCTACCCGGGGCGGGGAATTACGCGTTACCCCGTCACCGGCTACGCATGGAAGTGCGTGGGTCGGCCTTCAGACACGCACAGGGAGGAAAAAAGAGAAAGGGAAAGGAAAGAAGAGGGGGTCTCAAACGCCGCAGCGGAGAAGAGGGCAAGGAGAAGAGGGAAGGAAAAGAGAAGGACAGAGGAAGGACGAGGACTTGCAAGTCTAGAAAGCAAGGAATTTGGAACAGTTTCGAGCGTCCGTCTCCGGACGTAGGCACAAACCATACTCCCAGAGGGGGAGAAAGGGAAGGAAAGAGACAGAGGTGAGGGGGGGGGGGGGGGGAGGGGCGAAGATGGGGGACGGGGAGGGATGCGGAGAGGGAAGGTATGCAGCCCGGAAAGGAAGGAGGGCCACATTAGCTCGGGGTCCCGTGCTCGCTATGCACGTGTCCACAAAAGAGTTGTGGACCCCCTGGGGGGAGCTGTGGCTCAGGGTGAACAGTGCGTAGCCAGCAGAAATGCGTAACGCAGGTCTTGGCAGCTCAAAATTGGAATCCATGCACTACAGCCCAAAACTGTGCCTTTTGGATAGTGCCCTGGAGCTGCCGTTCAGCAGCTGCAGTGCCAGTGGAGCTATAGTATAGGATGAAGTCATCAGCCTACAAGGAAGATGAGACAGACGTCTCCACCGCCGCAGCGAGCCCATTAATTACAATCAAAAAGAGGCAGACACTTAAGACAGATCCTTACGGGACCCCATTCTCCTGAAGTCGGGAGGAACTATGGGTGGCCGCAACTTGCACATGGAGCGACAGAAAGTTTTGTATGAAAATTGGGAGCGGACCCCAAAGACCCCAACCATGGAGCATAAAGAGGATGTGGTGTCGCCATGTCGTATCATATGTCTTCCGCTTGTCAAAAAAGACAGTGACCAGATGCTGACGGCGGGCAAAGGCCATACGGATGGCAGACTCCAGGCACACCAGATTATCAGCGGCAGAGCGGCCCTTACGGAACCCACCCTGAGACGGAGCCAGAAGGCACCGAGACTCAAGTAGCCAACTCAGCCTCCGGCTCACCATAAATTTGAGCAACTTGCAAATAACGTTGGTGAGTCTAATGGGGCAGTAGCTGTCCACCTCCAGTGGGTTCTTGCCAGGTTTCAACACAGGGATTACGACACTTTGCCGCCATTGCAACGGGAACTCACCCTCAACCCAGATACAGTTGAAAAGGTCTAGGAGGCGTCGCTGGCAGTCCACCGAGATGTGTCTGAGCATCTGACAGTGGATGCGATCTGGCCTAGGAGCTGTATCAGGGCAAGCGACTAGGGCACTTTGGAATTTCCACCACTGAATGGAGCATTGTATGATTCAGCGGGGCACGTGTGAAATGAAAAGCTCTGACGTTCCAACCACTCTTCCAGGGAGCGGAAGACCAGTGGGTAATTTGCAGAAGCAGAACTCTGAGCAAAATGCTCTGCTAAGCTGTTTGCAATTGTGTCGGAGTCAGTACAGACTGCTCCATTCAGTGAAAGCGCAGGTACGCTGAGGGGGTCTAATAGCCACAGAGTCGCCTAACCTTGGCCCAAACCTGCAATGGAGAGGTACGGAGGCCCATGGTGGAGACATACCTTTCCCAGCACTCCTGCTCGCGTTGGTGAATGAGGTGGCAGGCTCACACACGGAGCTGTTTAAAGGCAATGAGGTGTTCCCATGAGGGATGTCACTTGTGACGCTGGAGTGCCCGAATGTGATCTTTAATTGCCTCAGCGACCTCAGGCTACCACCAAGCCACAGTCCTCCAATGAGGGGACCCAGAAGAACAGGGAATGGAAGATTCTGCAGCAGTAACGATGCCGGTGGTGACTGAGTGAACCACAGCACCCATGGCATCATTGGAAAGAGGCTCAATAATGGCAATGGAGGTGAAACAAGTCCCAGTCAGTCTTATTCATAGCCCATCTGCAGGGCTCCCAGAAGAGTGTCGCTGTGGTAGTGACAGAAAGATCAGAAAGTGGACACTACCGTACAAGTCGTCATGCACACTTCATTGGACAGGTGGTAATAGGCTAGGGCTGCAGATCGAAAGATCGATGGCTGAGTACATGCCATGCGCCACGCTGAAATGTGTGAAAGCACCAGTATTTAAAAGAGAAAGGTCGAGCTGTGCCCATACTTGCTCAAAAATGCTGGCTCGACCTGTTGCCACTGATCCAGCCCACAAAGGGTTATGGGCACTGAAATTGCCCAGTAACAGAAAAGGTGGCGGCAATTGGGCTATCAGCTCAGCCAGGACACGCTGCGGGACATCACCATCCGGTGGAAGGTAGAGACTGCAGACAGTAACAGCCTGAGGCGTCCACACCCGAACAGAGACAGCCTCTAAAGATGATTGTAGAGGGACAGACTCTCTGTAAAGGGAATGAAGGACATAGATGCAGACGCCACCAGATACCCTCTCATAAGCTGCCCGGTTCCTATAATAACCCCGATAGCCACGGAGGCCGAGGGGTTCGCATCGCCGGAAACCAAGTTTCCTGAAGAACAATGCAGAGGAAAGGGTGAAGGCTGAGAAGTTGTCAGAGCTCAGCTAGATGGTGGAAAAAACCGCTGCAGTTCCACTGGTGGATGACACTGTCCATGGCCAAGAAAGGCGTGAAGGGACCGACGAGGCGGATTACGCCGCTGGGTCAGCTGCTGCCACCGATTGGGTACCTGTGCGAGTGACGTCCATTGTGTCAGAGTCTGGGGAGATCTAGGTCCTCAGCGGACACCAGAATCTCTACCTCGGCCTCAGACGCAGAGCTTGTAGCTTGTGGTGGGGTGGGTGCCACTGCAAGTTCCTTCGTCTTAGATGTCTTTTTCTTGGACTTTTCTTGCTGCTCCTTGGGTTTCACTGGCTGAGAGGGCTTCACCGATTACTTCGCTGAACTGATGGGGCTATCACGGTTGTCATAGCGGCGGCACATGAGGAAGTCATGCGCACAGGATGGAGTCGTTCATATTTCCTCTTAGCCTCAGTATAGGTCAGTTGGTCCAGGGTCTTATATTCCACGATTTTCCACTCTTTCTGTAAGATCCTGCAGTCTGGCGAGCAAAGTGAATGATGCTCTCCGCAGTTGACACAGATGGGAGGCGGCGCACATGGAGTATCGGGATGCGATAGGCGTCCGCAATCTCGACATCTGAGACGAAGTACAGCGGGAAGACATATGGCCAAACTTTCAGCACTTAAAGCACCGCATTGGGGAAGGGATATAGGGCTTGACATTGCAGCAGTAGACCATCACCTTGACCTTCTCTGGTAATGTATCACCCTCGAAGGCCAAAATGAAGACACCGGTAGCAATCTGATTATCCTTCGGTCCCCGATGAACGTGCCGGACGAAATGAACACATCGACACTCTAAATTGGTGCACAGCTTGTCATCAGACTGAAAAAGGAGATCCCTATTGAAAATAATACCCTGGACCATATTTAAACACTTATGGGGTGTGATGGTAACTGAAACATCCCCCCAACTTGTCACAAGCAAGTAACCTTCGTGACTGGGGCAGAGGATACCATTTTTACCAATACTGAGGCAGATCACATTTTGGACAAGCCCTCCACCTACCCAAACTTGTCCTCTAAATGTTCTACGAAGAGACTTTGTTGCCATGAAAAACTCCCCATCAGCTCTCGGACAAACTAGGAACCGGGGCAAATAAGTGTCACTGCCACCCTGAGTCTTACGCTCCTCCCACGGTGTGGCCAAGGAGGGGAGCAATTGGGGATCGTATTTCTGAGCATTGAATTGAGCCCGAGAATGCTTAGAGACTGCTGGCGGCTGGCCACCAGCAAGAATTGATGTACCACGCTTCATTGCGGGTCATCCGCCCTGATGCCACCCACTCCGACCTAGGGCCCTCCTCACGGGGGCCACCCAGCCTCAGCAAGGGCCACGTGGCAGGTTGGCCATTGCTGGAAGTTATCCCTGTGTTGTCAGGGGGCTACAACCGACAGGGTACATGGTGGCCCCACCACAATGGACTGGCTACCGTGCTGGATATCAGGTGCAAGGACGTCCACGGTCGCCATCTCCGCAAAAAGCGACACTGCACGGTGGAAATCGCACCCGGGAATGTATCCTCACCCGAGAGATGGAGAGCAAGCGAGATGGCAATGCGACGACGAGAAAGCTGGCTAAAGGTCTCAAGGCAAGATGGACACGACGCACCATGTAAGGCGCCCGAAATATGAAGGTCAAACCCGAGAGGGGACCATCCCATGTAGGCCCAAACATTTGAGGTTTCTTTTAGTCGTCTCTTACTACAGGCAGGAATACCATGGGCTTATTCTAACCCCCAAACCCACAGGGGTGAGGGGTTGACATTGGTGATATCCACAAAATGAACAAGGTGTGACATAAAATAGCCTCAACCTTCCCAAACGCATGAAAGTTTTGTTGTAAGCATCCCATTCCTCGACAATCTCATCATATGTAGAAAAGGGAGGCTGATAAACCATGTGTGCTGTGGAGGGCAAAACAAAGGTGACAGACTGAGGAGCATGCTGGCTAGACAAAACAGAAGCCAATGATTCAGGTACCTGGATTTGATTGCACAGTACCTGTTTCTTGCTGTCTGACCAAACTTAAAATGTCCTCTGTAACACCATCAGCTATAGTGAGAATACATGGTGGACCACCCAGAGTAGAAATTTGCACAGAGAACAGGACCACACTTGTTGCCAATCATGTTGTAATTAAGTATACAACCAACAGACTGAACACAACTTTATTCCACAGAAGCACTGACAACCTGAACACAGTATTTAAGTAACACTCACCAGGAACCAATTAGGCCCTATGTACATAAAGAGCTGCAGGAATACACATAAAGAACTGAGGCCAAGGAGCCCTCTGCGGACGACACAGCACTGCTGCATGTGCGGCCTTTCGAAAGTATGCACACGCATCATTGCATTCAAAACTGAAGAAGGAAAACTAGCCCCAAAGAATCAAGAGAACCTGTAAATACTAGCAAGCTATTTGAAGAACTTATATTGTAAAGAACCAACTTTATAGAACAAAATCCTGCATGCGCTTCCAAAACCTCAGAACCTTCCAGCACAGCAGAAATCTAACATATCATAGATCAGAAGAATGAAACAAGATTGAATATCTGCTGAAATGTGGGAAATTGCAGATGTTGGGACAGTCAGGAAGCAACAGATTTTTTTCAGGAAGTCTGAGATACAGAAACTAGACTAGACGATTGGAAAACAGTTCACAAAAAAGGAGACCCCCAGTAATCACACAGGAAATTCCTTCTTACCAGTGACTTACAAAATGCTTTCAAAACAATTACAACATCGACTGAAAGCCCACAAAAATCAGGAATTAGGAGAGCACCTAGGGCGAATTAAAACATTTTACATGCCGAACATTTAATAAGGCATTGAAGAATGAGAGCCAAAAGCCTTTATGTAACACTTGCAGACTTCAAAACAACATACGATTAGACTGATAGAGAATTATCATCCAACATACTAAAAAGAGTCTGGAGTTGACAAATTAGTTGCAATTATATTACACACATTAAAAATACAAAATCGAATTTGACATCAAATCACCACAGATTTTAAGAACAAAACTAGTGTAAGATATGGCAATTGATTGTCCCCACTGCACTCAGTTGTGTACTCAATAAGGCAGGCCTAATCAGGAATGGTAGGAAAAGAACAGAAGAATAAATGTAAAAAAATCATAATTGGGAGGAAAGAGGGCAACCTGAGAGATGAGCACTTTTTTCATCTTCAATATTATGAACATCCCTTCTACAGCAAGGTCTTTGCTTTTCATATTTTGGGAGAAGGTAGTATATGGGCCAAAACAAGAAAAAAAAGGTCTAGTAAAAAGTGGCTCTATGGCTCTAAAATGTTTATTTTCAGAGCTTAGAGCATTTTGTTCAGCAGAAGAGAGATATTTCACACAAGCAAAGACGAACAAGTGATCACAGCTCTTTAAGTATGCATCCTAGACCCCATGTTTACTGAACATTTTCCTTTATCAACCTACTGCCTCCTCTCAAAATATGGAAAGTAAAGACCGTGCAGTAAATGAGATCTGTTTTATCGTATATAAGACGAATAAGTGGTCATACAACTTCAGGAGCAATTTGGAGCCCATGCTTATTAGACTTTTTTACATATTTCTGTATAAGGAAACTATCCTCTTTTTGTTCTGAATTTTTGGGGTAATTCAAGAACATCCTGCAGAAGCCTGTTTAGGGAACTAGGGATACTAACTACTGCTTCCCAATATATTTATTCTTTAATGAAATTTGTCATTAAAATACATCATTTTTTCAAACCAACAGCTCAATTCATGGAATCAATACTAGAAATAAGAATAATCTTCACAAGGATTTAAATTCACTTACTCTTGTACAAAAAGGTGTGCATTATTCAGGAACACACATTTTCAATAACTTGCCAGCAGCCATAAAAAGCTTAACAACCAATGAAATTTAGTTTAAGTAAGTATTATAGTAGTTGTGTTACATATTTATTACCTTATAAATAAATAATTTTTTTTTTATTTTAAATTCAGTGCATTGGTATTTGTAAAATGATCCTTTCATATAGGCTAGTGTTCATTAAAAAATGATGGTCATTTCACTTGGGGCCTGTGGAATGGTACATTAGCTTATTTGTTTGAATTGTAAATATTTGTCATGTATTGATTTTCTGACATGTTCTACATCCTGGAGGACCTCTTCACTACGGATCAATTGGAATGAAAGTAAACCTAATCTAAACTAATCTGAAAAACCAGTGCATGACAGATGCAAAGAAGGCACCAATAATATGGAAGCTGATTACGAAACAATAAAAATGACCACAAAATTTAAAAACTTAGGTGAAATAATACAACTGAATTCTTTAGATAACATGTTAACTTAGCAATGACATGGAAAAATGTAAGTGGCTTTTCACTGAACTATTAGTTATGTAGCCTAATAATAAATCCTTGTCCTTAAACACAAAACTCTAGAGCTACAACATGTCATTAGACAAGAATGCCTTTATGCTTCATAATGCTTTTCGTTAAATAGCCTAGCCTACAGCAAAACAGTTGGAAAAAAAAAGGAAATGGAAAGACTCAGGAAAAGCTTGGGACCAGAAATTAGCAATAAATTAAGGAGCAATAAATAAGTTTATGTCATAGTAGACAGTATCAGACAACGAGAAAGAGAAGTGTTCTCTATGAACACCTAAAACACGCCTAGGAGGGAAAACAACAACAAAAAGGATTTTTAGCTTTTCTGGCAGAAACCCACAAACATTAGTGACATGTATCAAAGAAGTTACAGCAGACCTACAGGAAATGGAAAAAAATATGAAAAAGAAATGTTCAGAGCAATGGTAAAAAGCTTCAAGGCCTTCCAGCAGAGAAACAAAAAGACAGGCGCAACACAGACAGATGAATCCACGAACTACACTGGGAAACAATGAAAAGCTCCTGGAGAGAAAAAGGATAAAAGAGGAATTTTTTTTCCATGTGGTCCTCAATAAGCCACAACCAAAAAATTGTGTACAAAGTCCAAATTCCCCGGAATTACGACAAAAATATTTTTTTCTTAAAATTTTGAAGCACAGGGGTGCATAACATACGAGCAAGCATATCAGTAACGTTCTTTCGAGTAGATTCATATACACTGTTGTTGGCAACGACATAAGTACAGCTGATAAACAGGTGATCTGTGAGGACTGTTATAATCGTCTGTGGCCTACAATTAAGAAAAACTGTCACTCTCTTCTGGATATTTTCATTTCTGAAATCTTTGTATTTCTTAAGGGGCAGTTCGAAATCTTACAGAGCGCAAACACTGAATGAAAACAAATCTTTCACGCAGATTGTGTACCTCAGACTGTCAGGAAGTAACAGATTAGCCCAATAAAAATAATAGCTGTTAAAGAAGATCTAAGCTAGGCTAATATATACATTCAATAAAGAATCGTAAGCAGTTAGTGGCGCAGCACTGGGATCTACATTTTAATTTCACACAACGAATTATTTCTCAGTAGCAATGTGGTTCTCAAACGCAAAAATGAAAGAAAACAATGTACCGTTGGAGCCATTTAAGCAAAGGCAATAATTGTGCTTCTTAAACTTTTATTTCTACACCCTAATTTTGTCCTTTACAGCAACTTTCGGTTGTTAACGTCTCCGACAACTGGTAACTAGAAAATAAACTGAGGTACTACATGGAGGCACAGGGAGCAACAAGGGCTGCTTGTATTATTATAATTAATTGTATTACCCTACGCACAGGTCTAAAAGCTAACATTCTTTTGAATAATGTGACAATGTTCAAGTTGGGTTCATTACCGTGTACGCGGACTTCATATCATTTGAACAAGATTCCTCCGACGAACATTGTCGAGGAATAACAAAATATATGTTCACATTCTCTTGAGACTCACACAAGGACATGTCGGCTGTTACAGTAACACAGTTTCACAACGAACATCACATACACAGGTTACTATTTCTAAATCGCTTCTTGCCGCGCTTGTCAAAGATAAGTACACCAAAGACTATCCACGCGAGAGATAACACACAATTCGAATGTTTCATTTTTTAATTAATTGTCCGTCATGCGGCAGCTCTACATACAGCACGGTATTTGTAATATGTAGCTCTCGACTATGTAATTTCATAAGATGCTCGCGTTAGTCGAGTGAAACATGCCAAAACAAAGGAAAATTACATACGACTCACGGCTGCTTTACTACAATTTTAATTTTTACTCAATATTTGTTCTTAAGCCACTTTATTTAACAATAATGTTATAACATCAACACACTATTTTTAGTAATAGGCGATTTTCCGTGCAAAACAGAAACCACCTAGAGAAAAAAATAATTGGACCGTTTTTGTAGCAAATTTAATGTGGTTTTATTTTGTACAAGAACTCGCGGTTTTCGAGATGTGCAAGAAAAACATCAAAAAGTGACCTTTAAACACCTCCCCACTCACACTCCCCGCTCACTACACATTGGTCAGGATTTCTAGTATATGTTGTTCACGACAATCCCACTGTGCAAATATTGCGACTACACGAATTTTTTCCCTTAATTTTTCCTTCTTTGATTGGACTATTGTTCAACGTAATCTTTTTACACACTTTCTCACTGTTGAATAATTGCATCTGACTTCTATCTGTGTATTCGCTTCTTGCAGAAACCGGGCAACATTGCCATTATCCGCCTTAGACAGTTTCCGACACAGTTATGTCAGAGACTTAGGATGTCGAGAGTATGTATGTTGGGGGTACCCAGGGTAACAGACTTTGAAGGGATGCGATTTGAAGGTTCAGTAGTTATGCAATACCAGGACAGGAACGGAAAATGACATTATCTCAAGGTCAATAATAGGGATTCATTTGTCTGGTTACTCATTTGTATTTGCTATATTCAATGTTATCCCCCTCCCACTGGGCATCAGCCGCAATTGATAAGGTCATCCAGGAGAACCCCTGTCCTATCTGTGTGTCTCAGGCAACTAGACTAGATCACGATCTAGGTCGATGTTGGTCACATAGTCTTGTGTGACATTAAATTCGCGGGAAAACCCCTTCTGTCACTCAGCAAATGGGAGCACTTTAAAATGGGGGGAAATACCTCCTCTTCAATTATGGACAAATATGATTTACGCTCCAACTCCCCCTTATCGCCCTTTACAACTAGTTCAGTTGCTAAGTTCAGTTGCTAGGCTCTTCACTGCTTAGAAAAAAGAGAGAAGAAAAAACCGCTTTCATTCATGAATGCATTTCTTACACACTTGACATGTTCCACATCATAACAGTTACCGTGAGATTGATCAATGGAACATGTAACTAACTAACTAACAAAACTGTGCATCAGGGGGAGATGTTCAGAATCTGTTACACACAAATTATTATAAACAAAAATTGTATACTGAAAGAGTTTGGAAATAATAATAATGAGATAACAAATTAACTAACAGTTTATTAGTAACAATTTCCTTTGCAATACAATTTTTTAGCAGTATCTTCTTCATTAAGCTCTTTTCTTTTCTGGATTTATTTACAAATGTAACATACAATAATCATTTTTGATAGAAGAACTTAAATACCACATTTCCCCCTTTTCGTTCCATGCACAATATTAACATTTTAAACACTTTCTATATACTGTATATACGGGAAATTTAAAGTACCAGTCCTGAAAAAACTCTACCATCTGGTGAGCAAGATGTATGAATTCGATAGTAGGAAAAGGAAGAGAAGGAAACGTAGTAGGTGAATATCGAATGGGGGTAAGGAATGAAAGAGGGAGCCACCTGGTAGAATTTTGCACAGAGCATAACTTAATCATAGCTAACAAGTGGTTCAAGAATCATGAAAGAAGGTTGTATACATGGAAGAAGCCTGGAGATACTGGAAGGTGTCAGATAGACATTCCCAGGAGCAGAATTGGACTCTGATCACAATCTATTGGTTATGAACTGTAGACTAAAACTGAAGAAACTTCAAAAAGGTGGGCATTTAAGGAGATGGGACCTGGATAAACTGACTAAACCAGAGGTTGTACAGAGTTTCAGGGAGAGTATAAGGGAACAATTGACAGGAATGGGGGATAGAAATACAGTAGAAGAAGAATGGGTAGCTCTGAGGGATGAAGTAGTGAAGGCAGCAGAGGATCAAGTAGGTAAAAGGACGAGGGCTGGTAGAAATCCTTGGGTAACAGAAGAAATATTGAATTTAATTGATGAAAGGAGAAAATATAAAAATGCAGTAGATGAAGCAGGCAAAAAGGTATACAATGTCTAAAAAATGATGTTGAGAGGAAGTGCAAAATGGCTAAGCAGGGATGGCTAGAGGACAAATGTAAGGATGTAGAGGCTTATCTCACTAGGGGTAAGATAGATAATGCCTTCAGGAAAATTAAAGACACCTTTGGAGAAAAGAGAGCCACTTGTATGAATATCAAGAGCTCAGATGGAAACCCAGTTCTAAGCAAAGAAGGGAAAGCAGAAAGGTGGAAGGAGTATATAGAGGGTCTATACAAGGGCGATCTACTTGAGGACAATATTATGGAAATGGAAGAGGATGTAGATGAAGATGAAATGGGAGATATGATACTGCGTGAAGAGTTTGACAGAACACTGAAAGACCTGAGTCGAAACACGGCCTCAGGAGTAGACAACATTCCATTAGAATTACTGACTGCCTTGGGATAGCCAGTCCTGACAAAACTCTACCATCTGGTGAGCAAGATGTACGAGACAGGGAAATACCCTCAGACTTCAAGAAGAATATAATAATTCCAATCCCAAAGAAAGCAGGTGTTGACAGATGTGAAAATTACCGAACTATCAGTTTAATAAGTCACAGCTGCAAAATACTAACGTGAACTGGTAGAAGCCGAGCTCAAGGAAGATCAGTTTGGATTCCATAGAAATGTTGGAACATGTGAGGCAATACTGACCTTACGACTTATCTTAGAAGAAAGATTAAGGAAAGGCAAACCTACTTTTCTAGCATCTGTAGACTTAGAGAAAGCTTTTGATTATGTTGAATGGAATACTCTCTTTCAAATTCTAAAGGTGACAGAAGTAAAATATGGGGAGCGAAAGGCTATTTACAATTTGTACAGAAACCAGATGGCAGTTATAAGAGTCGAGGGGCATGAAAGGGAAGCAGTGGTTGGGATGGGAGTGAGACAGGGTTGTAGCCTCTCCCCAATGTTATTAAATCTGTATATTGAGCAAGCAATAAAGGAAACAAAAGAAAAATTTGGAGTAGGTATTATAATCCAAGGATAAGAAATAAAAACTTTGAGGTTTGCTGATGACATTGTAATTCTGTCAGAGACAGCAAAGGACCTGGAAGAGCAGCTGAACGGAATGGACAGTGTCTTGAAAGGAGGATATAAGATGAACATCAACAAAAGCAAAACGAGGATAATGGAAAGTAGTCGAATTAAATCGGATGATGCTGAGGTAATTAGATTAGGAAATGAGACGCTTAAAGCAGTAAATGAGTTTTGCTATTTGTGGAACAAAATAACTCATGATGGTCGAAGTAGAGAGGATATAAAATGTAGACTGGCAATGGCAAGGAAGGCGTTTCTTAAGAAGAGAAATTTGTTAACATCGAGTATAGATGTAAATGTCAGGAACTAGTTTCTAAAAGTATTTGTATGGAGTGTAGCCATGTATCGAAGTGAAACGTGGACGATAAATAGTTTAGACAAGAATAGAATAGAAGCTTTCGAAATGTGGTGCTACAGAAGAATGCTGAAGATTAGATGGGTAGATCACATTACTAATGAGGAGGTACTGAATAGAATTGGGGAGAAGATAAATTTGTGGTACAACTTGTCTAGAAGAAAGGATCGCCTGTTAGGACATATTCTGAGGCATCAAGGGATCACCAATTTAGTATTGGAGGGTAGCGTGGAGGGTAAAACTCATAGGGGGAGACCAAGAGATGAATACAATAAACAGATTCAGAAGGATGTAGGTTGCAGTTGGTACTGGGAGATGAAGCAGCTTGCACAGGATAGAGTAGCATGGAGAGCTGCATCAAACCAGTCTCTGGACTGAAGACCACAATAACAGTAGGAGGTGAAGACACACACACACACACACACATAACTACATACAATATTTATAGGCACATATAGTGTGCACATAATCCACAAGCACACATAACGTGCAATCAGGTATGCACACTCACAAACAAAAATGTACACACAACTATGACAAGTGGTTCATCAAACTATTCTGTACATACATATGCTACTCACAAATTAATTGACCAGTCACACATTCAACCACTTAATAAGTGGTGTGACCATGCTACTTGATAAGGGAGGCGATACAATTGTGAAACACATATACATTCTTGTGACCAACATTTGGAATGTAGAAAGAATGCCATTTCAGTGGAAAAAGGGGTTGTAGCATGAATCCATAAAAAGAGCGATAAACAAGAGTGCAGGAATTATTGTGGCGTCTCTTTAATTAGAACAGCTTAATAAATTTGCTCCAAGAATCTCTAGAAAATATTGTGACCATATTTGAAAGTGATAATGGATGAGAAGCAAGCTCATCAGATATTTGCACAGAAAGGAACCATATCAAAATATTGGGAATAAAACACAACAATGGCAGTATTGTTTGTTGATTTTAAGAAACCCTACGATAGCTGTGGGTAAAAATGCCAACTTTTCGAGTACCTAAAAAGTTAACTAATATTTTAATAGTTACATCAGAAGGCTCAGAAGGGATAGTGAGAATGGGTGCAGAGTACTTCATGGCTTTTGGCATAAAAACAGCCACTCAGGAGGTCATTGACAGCATCGATGTTCCGACACTTGAATGGGTCACGCAGAATTTCGCTATTTGTCTGCGCCACGCCATCGTCAATTATGGCAGGCGTATCGAACATGTCATAACCTAAATCCGAATATCTCTAGTGACGTTTACATGTTGAATAAAGTATGTGCACGCCGTAGCTTGTAACTAATTTACGTTTTTTTCATATAAATCAATAACTGTAACCCTGTGCCGGTCGCCCTCTCAACGCGTTTCGTCACAGGGTTCTTTGGTAAGCGTGACAGCGTTACGGAGATGTTTAGCAAACTCAAGTGGCAGACTCTGCAAGAGAGGCGCTCTGCATCGCGGTGTAGCTTGCTGCCCAGGTTTCTAGAGGGTGCGTTTCTGGATGAGGTATCAAATATATTGCTTCCCCCTACTTATGCCTCCCGAGGAGATGACGAATGTAAAATTACAGAGATTCGAGCGCGCACGGAGGCTTTCCGGCAGTCGTTCTTCCCGCGAACCATACGCGACTGGAACAGGAAAGGGAGGTAATGACAGTGACACGTAAAGTGCCCTCCGCCACACACCGTTGGGTGGCTGGCGGAGTATAAATGTAGATGTAGATGTAGATGAAAGCGAGTTCAGTGTGCTGACATTGCGCTACCTAGTTAGGTTTCATGCTTGCGCTGTTAACTGACAGTTTCGCCAAAACTGTTCCCGTCTTATGATCTCTCCCTGGAACCACAGCAACGTATATGTTTAGTGTATGACGTAACAGTTTTCGTTTTGTGTTAACCATACTTGTCATACGTTTAATTCAAATATAAGACTTAGTACAAGTGGATAGTTATCCTCATGAGGACAGTGATTATAGTGGACCCAAGGGTGCCTACATGATGCACACAATTGATGTAACACGTTAATAATTTATCAAGCTAATTAAGTTAAAGTATTCGTTTACTAAAAGAAATACTCTCATTCAGAAAAAAACAGAACACCTTGAATGACTATAGATAGGATATACTTATTCACAGGACGTGTACATTACTATATTCTGCAGAAATGATTAGCATCTGTCCTGTTGCCTAGTTGGCACAGAGTCTGCCATGGACTCTGCTAGCTTGTTCCATGCCTGACAGCATCGAAGCATATAAGGCGTGAACGGCGTCCTGTGCTGTAGCCATCCACGCTAATTCATCCGGTTCCAAAGTTCACCTGTTAGCACAGAGGCACAGCACTGCACCAGTTGTTTCACCATGTCCCACACATTTTCTACTGGCGACGAGTGTGGAGATCTGTCGGGCCAGGGCAGAAGCTGACATGCATTGTCTTGTTGAAAAATGGCGACTAAGGTGTTGTCCAGAAAGGGTACGGTTAGGGACTGCCGCAAGTCATTCACGCAGGACCCACTGGTCACACTGCCCTGGACATGCATCTGTGGTCTGTGGTTGTGCCCAATAGTAACCCGCACCAAAAGGTTGGCGCTGTTTGTCTTGTGAATGCAGTCACTGTGACGCCGCTACCCCTGTCTTCGGCGAATCAAAATGGGCCCATCATTTTCAACCAAAGAGAACCTGGATACACCCGGAAACGCTATCTGATGCCATTCCTGTCCACAGCAACGCCGTTCCATACATCATTGCCGTCTAGCCTGTTTCTGCACATTCGACAACGGTAGGCGGAGAAGTGGACGAAACGCACGTAATCCGTGTCGTAATAAACGGCGACGGACTGCCACCCCTGACAGTGTTCCGTTTGTTCCACTGTTCCAGTCCTGCGTCAGAGCCGAGGAGGGCGCAGATCTGTCCTTCGGATGAGGTGTCGACCTTCTTGGGGAGTGGTCTGGGTGGTGCGACCTGACCCATCTCGTCAAGTTCTACAGCCTTTCGTGAGCCATTTTGCACACACCCGTTGCACTGCCGAAACACTTCGCCCCACACGTGTAACAATTTCCCGGATTAATGCATCACATTCTGCCGTGCCAATAATGCGCTCTGTTTCAAACTCACTGACTTGACGATTCGGTTCGCGCATACCTCTGCGAGGCATCCCGCACGTCTGCTCGAGTCGTGCTGATCCACTACATTCGGTTTACAGCGACAACGAAGCCGCAGGCACATTTCACCGGAACGTGGTGTTGCCACGCGATATCGATGTTGGCCTTGAACTCCCCTGGCCGACATGGTTCAAATGCTAATAATTTCTGTAGAACGTACTTACGTACATATTTTGTGAATATATACGTCCTATCCGTAGTCGTTCAAGGTGGTCTGTTTTTTGTACATGATTGTACACAGTAGTTCAGCTAAAACTACACTAGGGGCTTTCATCCTTTGCCAAAATCCACTCGCCAACAGCCATTAACTACCAGCCAGTAACACGTTCATGTTACAGTACAATCATGCGAGGCATCCAATAGCAAAACCGAAACGATATACTAACAATTCGCTTCGAAGATTTACCTCATTACAACCACGATGTCTAAATCAATGTAACGGCCGATCGTATATTCGAATGGGAGCAATGAGGTAAGTTCAAATTACAGGTGGCAAGTCAAACAGACATGACCAACCGTATTCAAAATATAACCTCAGTCAACATCTCCCATTCGAAGTGCAATTCTATTACAGTACACACAAAACGAAAAACAGAGTGCAGTCACAATACAGTACCTTACAATTCGTTGCTACTGAAAATACGACGTTCTCCATACTTCTGAGATAATTGTGGTGTCAACTGTTGAGTTCTCCCGCACGAAACATCCTTAGACATACGGCTTAAAACCCCGCCATCCAACAGCATCGACTCGTAGCTTCCAGAATCAACTCTTCTCCTCGCAAGCCACCGCTTTGTCCTCAGGTGCGGTCCACGGTAGAGAACTACTCGACTCACTCTGCGTGCCGCACCAGTTTCAGCGCTCAGTGTATTAGCACGGGCTCCCTTCATATGATCGGCGTCGCGGCAGATACAAAATGTGTGGGCAACCGGTACAATTTCTGTGCCCAGAATAGTCGGCATTTTAATACTTGTGAACAATGTGTAGCTCATAAGGAAAGAAAGGCTACTTGTCAACAAACTCCGTGCATCAGTATTAACCTATAATACAATGAAACTGCCTGCAACACTTGTAGGCAATCCCATTAAGAAGCTATCCACTGTGAGAGGTATGTCTCAGGGATTTGCCTTCCTAGGGAACGAAAAAGTCTCCCTTCCACTACCCATGTCACTAGGTGCGCACTTCTTCATAAGCCTCAAGTGGCTATTGCCAGTCGGCATTTACTTTAATATTCCACACCAGGGTACAGCGTTAAGGATCCAGAGACCAACTGATATAGTATGAGGGTAACTTACAAGGGACCCTCCCCATCGCACCCCCCTCAGATTTAGTTATAAGTTGGCACTGTGGATATACCTTGAAAAACTGAACACAGATCAGTGGAGAAAACAGGAAGAAGTTGAGCGAAACTATGAAAAAATAAGCAAAATATACAAACTGAGTAGTCCATGCGCAAGATAGGCAACATCTAGGATACGGTGAGTGCAGGAGCGCCGTGGTTAGCGTGAGCAGCTGCGGAAGGACAGGTCATTGGTTCAAGTCTTCCCTCGAGCAAAAAGTTTAATTTTTTTATTTTCAGACAATTGTTTTCTGTCCGTCCGATGCGAGGTAACTGCGCCGTAGTATGGGGACGTTGTATGAAAACGTTAAAAACATATGTTTTGACAGAGCACAGGGAAAACTGTGCGACTGTGAAACTGCTGCATTCATTTGTTGCAGTTTATGTGACAAACTCTTATGTTTTCATTACTTTTTTGGGAGTGTTTATCAGATCGACAAGAAAACCTAAATCGGGCAAGGTAGAAGAATTTTTTTACCCATTCGCCAAGTGCACAAGTTAGGTGAGTTGACAACATATTCCTGTCATGTGACGCACATGCCGTCACCAGTGTCGTATAGAATATATCAGACGTGTTTTCCTGTGGAGGAATCGGTTGACCTATGACCTTGCGATCAAATATTTTAGGTTCCCATTGGAGAGGCGCGTCCTTTCGTCTACTAATCGCACGGTTTTGCGGTGCGGTCGCAAAACACAGACACTAAACTTCGCGTATCAGCGTTGGTTTACCTGCCATTTCGGCGTTGGTATCCTTCTAGCTATTACCCCAGGATAGCTGGTCCCCTGGCTGAGTCAGGCGGACCCGTGTCCACTATGGAGAAGTTCGCGGAGCAGCCTTCGCGACCCTCCGACTCCTCCACCGGCGCCCTTCGGGGAGAACCGGGTCGGCAACGCCGCTCAGCCCGGCCTGCCGTCGCGCCTAGTGCTCCGCCCACCTCGCAACGGGCGAAGGATCGCTTGAATCGCGCCAGCCGCCACAAATCGCCGGTGGACACCACCGGCACTGAAACCGATCATCATGAAGACTGTCCACGGTCGCGTGTCAGGGTCCGTTCATCGGTGTCGTCGTAATTGATCTTTCTCGTAGTGAGGCGCCGAACACATCGGCTCTGTCTGACCACCACCCGGCTGTACTTGCAGCTCTTCCTACGCCGTCCCGCCACCGTGGCGAGTCTTCTGGACACCCTGACCCAGTCGGAAAGGCCTCTGGCCGTCGCACCAGACGCTCCTCCGCCCACGTTGGCTGTGGTGACAGCGGATCGTGTTCCGATACACCCCTGCCGGGGGACGCCACAGCGGATGGTCCTGTGGATGAGGAAATGGCTCATGCTTCCGACCCTCCTTCTCAAGAGATCTCATCAAGCCCTCTGAAGAAAGAGAAGAAACCCGCCATTGTGGTATATAACGTCACTAATTATACAAAACTGAACACTGAGCTCCAGCGGCTCATTGTCGGCCAATTGAGAGCTGTTTACCAAAACGATCATGTGAAATACCTGCTTGACAGTAGGGACGACTATCTTACCATTCTCGACTTCGTAAAATCAAAGGTGATGCCTTACTTTACCCGCCAGACGTCGGGTAATCACCGAATCAAAATCGTCATCAAGGACTTGCCACCAGAGGTTACGGCAGAGGAGGTCAAGGAGTGTGACCGCTCAGTGTCATTCAGCACGATCACGACGACACCCGTCGATCGACGTTAGCACTCGTGGTGTCACTCGCCTTCATACATGGAGTGGACGTTTAAAATTCGTGACGCTAGCTCAATGGTCGTCAATTGATTTAAATGTTATTTCCGGCTGACTCTTAATTCAATTACTGGGTGAGGAGAAAGAACACATCCTGGTGATACCAGCATTATTCGTATTTAGATGTTCGATTAATCTGAATGGTTTGCGATGTTCCAGCGATTCTATTCGAACTATATGCTGATGCACCGACAAGGACCACTTTCGCAGACAAACATGCAAGTACGTAATGGATGTTCAGTTTCTCAATATAGTTCGTCGCACTCACACATTATACATCCGCTGCAAGAACAATTTCATGCATTTACATTGTTGGTGTCCCACAATATTGGTTGGCGAAATATTACGACGATACGTTGTATGCAACTTCCACAGATATTGTTTATCGTGTAGTCAAGACTACGTAATGAAGCCAAAATCGTGGATAAAATTGAAATGTAGTGTGTTTATTAACACCTTTCTTTTCACTAACTAAATATGAAATATGAATCGGGGTTGGAGGTGATGATCCTATCCTTCTTTTCAGTATTAGAATGGACGATATCGTGTTCTGAATAACGCGTGTCATATAATGTCCAAATATCGACACGACCCAGGCTCTCAATTCGGCACTTAAATGTCTATTCTTCGCTTCCGATATGTTCGATGTGATTGTCTTTCACACGCAGGGTTCAATTCAACGATGTATGCACTGTTTTTAGTATTTTAGGTCCCCGTTAATTAATATCTGGTAGTTAATAAGAGAACTATTTTTATGCTGGCGCGTTGTTTGTATCAGTTACCCCCGCAACCGTCCAAGGATAAGATTCTTTTAATGTTCCGCGCACACGCGTTTCTTAAATTTCATAAAATGCAGAATTACGTAAACTATAGCTTTCCGTCGCGTACAACTTTCGTGGGTTCCACAACCATAATAGTTTCCCAAGAGTATTTTTCCCAGCTAACACAAAGTTCGAATTATGTTGTCGGAATCATGTTCACTTCACCCGACAATAAACGTCTCTGATCACTTTGTCACACGTAATGTGTTTTAAACGTGCGAATTTCGCAGTCGCGTACCACTTTTTCATCGACTAGCCCGATCGCGATAACTGAAGGTAGAGAGCTCAATAGTGTGTTACATGTTCTTTTATATGTATTAAAGAAACAAACGCGCCCCTATATCTTTCTGTCCCGCTTGGTCTTTGCTACTTTGCTTTTTATTACTTTTCATTATATTGCTTCTTAGTAATACTGTGCAGTTATTAAAGTTTGGTGTGACTTTCCTCTTTTTAATTCTTCCAAAATAAAGTACATTTATCCCCGATTTTAATTAATATGATGCTAATTGACACGCTGCCCGCAAAGTACCGTTATAGGAGGAACTGCTTCGACTCGATTTCGAAGATCCTTTGATCCACCAGTATAGCAAGAGCGATCCTGAGACCAGGGCATTGATCCCCTGCCCTACGCACGTCGTCTCCCTTTCCCGGAGGGAGGACATGGAGCGGATTTACCAAATCCGGTATCTTCTGTACACGAAAGTCCGGATTGAATCTTACGAGGACCGCAACGGGCCAGCCATCTGTCGCAAATGCCAACGTTTACTACATACTGGGAATTACTGCTCCCTGCCATTGCGGTGTGTTAAGTGTGCTGGTCCACATTTAGTGGAGAACTGCACACTCCCTGCTTTGGAGAAACCTACCTGCACCCGGTTTTTTGGAATGACTCACGATCCCCACCACACGTCATCCTGGAGGGGTTGCCCTGTCTACCAGAAGGCACTGAAGTCTTCTCGTCCTCCCTAACGAAACCAAGAACAAATCGACCTCCCCCACCGCTACGGGACACGACCAACTGTCCTGTTTTGCTGGGTCAGCCTGGTGCACTGTCCTCAGCAGCCACTCTGGTACCAGCCACTCAGGCACCAGACGGTTCTGTGGCTCCTGTGCCCCTTCCTGCCCAGACTCCCACGACATCCTTTGCTGCTGCAGCCCGGTCTCCTCCTCATTGTCCGTCTTCCGTGACGGCTTCCACTACTCACCGACTACAGGAGCCAGCTACAGCTCCCTCCAGTCCATCTGTGGCTCTATCTCAGCACTCCGCCCCTACCCCCACTCTGCCTACTACTACACATGGACCTGCCCGCCGCATGGGACCCTCCCCCAGTGGTGGAGACTGATGCATCCTAACAGGCGGACATGTGCGAAATCCTCCAGGTCATCTCCTTTTTCACAAAACCTCACATCTGGGCTGTTATTCGGTACACTGCACAAAAAATCCGTCGGTCGGAGGATGGGCTTTCCAAAGCCATCGCCCGAGTGGAAGGGCTTAGTCAAATATTGTTGTAATGGCGAATGGACCTCCACACCATCGCCAGCCCCCTTGGGATCTCGTCACCTGCATTTTAATGCCAATGGCATAAAACGGATGAAGGCGGAATTGAATGCCTTCCTCCGTGACCATCGTGTGTATGTTTTACTGGTCACGGAAACACACCTCAAACCGGCAGGTGATTTTCGCCTTCGCAACATGGTGTGTTACCGCTCTGATAGCCTCGACCGCCGTGGTGGAGGCACAGCTGTGTTCGTCAACAAAGCTCTTGTCCATACCCAAGAGAATCTCCAGCCAATGGAACACACAGAGGCTACAGCGGTTACCATCTCCACACGCCTTGGTACCATTACCTTTGCAGCAGCGTATCTGAGCGCAAACAAGCCACTGCTGGAAGCAGACCTCCGCACATTGTCATCCTTCGACAGGCTCATCGTTGGGGCCGCTCTCATCGTCGAGCACGCAGCTTGGCATTCTCGGGTCTCTAACCCCAAAGGCCATCTCCTCCTTGACCTGGAGGATACTTTAGCACTATCTGTCTATGGCCCCCATGAACCTACCCATATCCCAGTCCATATTAACTGCCAGCCAGACGTTCTGGACGTGGCCATCTTCAAAAACTTCACCACTCAGTTTTCACTGGAAGTTCTCCACAAAATGGCCTCTGACCATGAGCCAGTACACTTGCACCTCACCAATGCTGCCCTTTCATTTGATGTTCGTTCCACTGCGACCCTCACCAATTGGGACAAGTTTGCCAGGGTACTTAATAACACCACTTGACATGACCTAGATTTGACAACACTGGCCAGTATAGTCTGTGCTGTGGATTACCTTACCGCCAAAATACAGAAAGGAGTGAAACTCTCCACCTCCATTACACCTCGGAATTTAACCCCCCTGGACGACTTGCCCCCCCCCCCGCCCTGTTACGATAGCTGAAGGTGCAAAAGAGCCGCTACCGCCGGCGGTGGAAGCAGTTTCGTGACCCTCAGGACAAACGCCAAATGAGACGCCTCCAGCGCGAATTCAGCCACCAGCTTACCGACTGGAAGTCCGAACAATGGGAGGACAGGATGTCCGCTTTCCTACTCCACCAAAAATCTGACTGGGCTGTCATTCGCACCCTGCGGCGTTCTATGGCAGGGACCGCCCATCCTATTCGCACGGCAGCGGGCTTGTCGTATGATACCCTCCAAATTGTGGAAACGCTGGCGGATGTGTTCGAGGCACAAAACCGCCCTTTTGTCCAGGACCTTTCTCGGAACGAACTACAGGAAGAACATGAAGCTCTGGCAGCTGTTGCTGCGTTCCACAACTGCCCACCCCTTCTTACATCCATAGGAGAAATTCAGCGCATCCTTCGACGGAAACGCGGCTGGTCGGCCCCTGGATTGAACGGAATATTTTAAATGAGCATCTTTGCCACCTTCCCCGCACACCACTCATCTTGTTCACCAAGATTTTAACCTGTTGTCTCACGTCTGGCCTTTTCCCCTCTCAGTGGAAACAAGCCAAGCTGTTCGCAATCCCCAAGAGGTTCAAGGACCCTACGATCCCCACCAACAACAGGCCCACCAGCCTCCTAAATACTATGGCGAAGGTCCTTGAATCTGTGATCCTTCACCGACTTTCCCAACCTCTTGCGGCAGCTGGGACGATCCGTCCTGAACAGTTTGGATTCGCTTCGCACCTCTCTGCGGACTTCAGGTCCCATGGATCACTGAACACATCAGCAAAGGCTTCAACACTGACAAGTCGACAGCTGCCTTTTTATGGACTTGCAAAACGCCTACGACAAGATCTGGCAAGACAACCTCTTACACAAGATGCTGACTTTGACCCCTATACCGGATATTTATGTCAAGATCATGGATGACTTCCTCTGTGGTAGGACTTTCCTAGTGGCTCAACGGGGAATGCGTTCTGGCATTCGCCAATTGTCGGCAGGCACTCCGCAAGGATCGGTGCTATCTCCCATCCTATTTAATATCTATGTCAATGATATGCCGGTCATCCCCGAGTGCCACCTAGCACAATATGCTGACGACACAGCGCTATACACCACTGGCCGCATTACTGACGCCGTCGTCGCCGCCCGCCTCCTGCGACAGGTGGACGCCACCATCACCTGGTGCCGGACAAACAAAATAACTCTCAATGAAGCCAAAACTACGGCAGTCTATTTCACGAAACGGCGCCCAGTCCTCCAGCGCAATATTTCGATTGCAGGTGTGCAGGTGCCCTGGTCCCCGACAACCACCTATCTCGGGGTCCAGATGGACCACAAGTTGCTCTTCCACTGTCATGCGGAGTATGTCGCCAACAAGGGGCAAAAGCTGACCAGGGCTTTGTACCCACTCTTCCGCAATAGGGAACTTAACCTGCATACCGAGCTCCGCATATACCAAACAGTTATCCTGCCTGCCCTCACGTATGGATCTGCTGCAGGGGCCACGATTAGTGTCACCAGGATGCGAACGTTGCAGCGCCTGCAGACCAAGGTGCTCAGGTGGAGCCTGCACGCCCCGCCACTCACGAGAATTGTCACTCTCCACGAGGAAGCGGATATTGTCCCCCTAAAGACGACCATACGCAACAACGCGCGGCAGCTCTATGAGAAAGTGGATGCCTTGCGGGACACTGTCCACGGGTTACGCCACGCTGGGACCACACTTCCACGCCCCTGGCATCGACATCCGGTTCCCCTAACCATCCTAGAGGAATCGGATTCCGACCGTGGCTAACGATAGGCCTGGCACGCCCACCACGGATGCATTCTTTGGCAGGACTAGCCACCATTCTACGTCCAATACTTTCCTACCTTACTTCCCCACGTTAGGTTAAATTTTTCTGCCTGACTGATGTAGTACTGTCACCGTCAGAGGGCGGTATGGGACTACAAGTTCCACCGCCACACCTCCAAAGTGAATTCCAGTGACGCAGTCACTGCCCTGTGGATAGATTTACTGCCTCACCAACACAGTTAGACGGCAAAAGACCAGTGATGCTGTATTTAAAATATCACAAAAAAAGCCCTTGTTGTCTCAATATTTATTAGAGAATTGGGTGCAAAAATTTGAAGTAAAACGCTCGAGAACTTCTCCAAATCTTTTATGTTCGTTTCCCATAATTATAATTTAATATAATTTAGAACATTCAAAGAGGAGGAAGTAACAACATGAAGCCGACGTTTCCAACCTATCACAGTTGCCAGGGATACCCCAGATTAGGACGTATATCCAATTCACATATCTAGTTAGCAACTACGAAGCATTGCCAGGTCCACGGCATAGTATAAAAATATCTGTGTATATATACGTATGTTCAACATCTCCTCCTAAACCACTACATGGATTTCAACCAAACTTGGTACACGTATCATTTGTTATGTGGAAAGAAGCACAGTGCGTGTGAGACTGAGCTACTTCCCACAGAGGTGGAGATGTTGATGAAAACCTGATGACATAGAAGTATAACTCGGGAATGCGTTTAGCAGTTCAACCAAATTTCATACGCTCATATCTCATTATTTGTATAACAATACTGCATGGGGGACTATAACGCTACTCTGTCTCTGGTGTGGGTGTAGGGATGAGAACCCGTGACCTGCAAAGATATTCGATAATGACCGATATTAATACTGAATCCATGTGTTCTGGGGTCGGTAAGCTTATTGGTGGGAAGCCCTAGAGAAGATTCGCCCCGAAGTTTGCACCGTAGCAGGAGAGAGCGGGAGAGCAAGATACGGCACGCATACCCCTTGCATCGTGGAAAACGATTCTTGTGACAGGAAGACCCCGCCGACGCTGTGGGTGAGGGTGGAGTGAGAAGCGGTGACGTACGAGCATAGCTCAGGACCACCTGGAGAAATTTCAATCAACTTTGGTGTTTATTCATGTCACATTTTTTGTATAAAATGACTACAGGAGTGAGACAGCCCTGCTACCTCCAGGATGTGGATGAGAAGGGCGTGATATGCTAAAATGTTCAAAAACGACCTGCTCGTATTTATTTCTGCATTTAGTTGTCTTGTTAGACTTTAAAGGAATGAAGTGCAATTTGTGTCTTACTTACTTACAGTTCATTGTGTCAACTGTGTTGCAAGAATGAACACCACAATTCTGCAATAATTTTATCCGCGTGTTTTGGGATTCTTATCGTCGCGCCACGTAGCTGAATATGCCACAGAGATGTAACAGCCTTTCTGGAACTGTATGGAAAAAAACCGTACAGAATCACACATATAATTATGTGTGTAATATATGTGGCTTGTGTACTCATCTCTAGCAGCTATGGGGGGAAATTTGAGGTGGCTGGTTCAACCATTTAAGTCCTGTCTCAAAATTAGGTTTTTATGTCCCTAATGTTGTGCTATTAAGAACACTGTCACCATTTCTGTCAGTGTGTGTGCTAGTAATGGTTTCCACATAGTCCACAGACAAAATTCACAAAAGTTAGTTGATAAATATTTCAATCCATTACACTGCATTATGTATATCCCGATTTTAACAACTTGTGAAAAATGTTTTAAATGTAAATGATATAAACCGTCTCCAAAAGTCAGAAGGGAATCTGCAGAAGAAATATCTGAGAATCAGCTGCGTCTGATTCGTTGATGGAATGGTGGTAGTTATTTCTGAAAAAAAAATTGTGTGTGGTGCCGTGTGTCACACCTGAAGTCTGTTTCTTAGTACATAAGCCAGTATCAGTCACAGACACGGCCCAGTATTTACGCACGAGCCACATGGGCACGGGCTCAGCGCGGCAAATCTCAGGGGCTCCAAAATCTTACGGGCGACAAAATTTAGAGCATACAAATTTACGTGTGCAGAAAAAAATGGAGCAATATTTGCGGGAATTATTATTAGGTTCGTTTGAGTTAGGTCGAAACCGTTTCGACAGCGCTAATGCGTTCGAGTGCATCTTTTCCCCAGTTGCGATAGTTTCTGACTAGCCATTTGCTATTCGATTTGTTGCCAATGGACGACCGAACTGTCCCCCACTGAGGAGAGGATTTTCTTGTGATGGTTCCAAAGCGTTTAAAACAGTGTCCGAAAGAGATCATCGCGCATGTGAATAGCATTGTTTCCTGAAGCGAGTAAAGGTGTCAACTAGCGCCGAGGGTGGCCAAACCACGAAACAGGCGAAAAGCGTTCGAGTTTGCAAAGGAATCGAAACGAGCGCAAAAGTTTAAATAGTTTGTGATACCTTAACTCAAATGAACCTGGGGCGGAAATCGTAGGTAGGCGGTTGGGATCTCCACAGTGAGATCTCTACATCATGCAATTGGCAGCACTGCCTATGCATCGTTTTTGTGTGGCAAGGCACGAACGCCTCATATGTAGCGTTGATGTGGCATGCTTTTATTGTTGTTTGTGTATTCCCCCCCCCCCCCCCCCCCCCCCGTTTTATTAATATGGTGACGTTTTGACATAACGTAATCGTCAATATGGATGGTCTCAGTGCCACCGGCTACAGAAAATTAGTTGAACAAAGGAGGAAGAGGGAAAAGGAAATATTTGATCAAACGCCAAAGTTGCAAACGTTTCTCTTTAACTAAGAACTAGATTCTCCCCCAGCAACTTCTTCCACCCTTGCGAACTTGACACCTACGAATGATTCACAGTGCAGCAGCAATTGTGGTGAAAGGCTAGGCGATAGTGAGTCTGAAACTGATAAAAAACATACGAACAATTCCACAGCAAGTGAACCAGAGTTGCGTCAAGGGGAAGTTTCATCAAACTCTACTGTTGATGAAGATCCTTTCTTTTAGGAAATCAGTGATAAAACACGAGATCATGTAGTACGATACAGATTTAATCAAAATTCTGATAAACGAAGATTTATTTCCCAGGATTTGTTTGAAAGGAAATTGTTGGTGGAGACATTGTGCAGCGCGATTACTTGATTCACTCACCCAGTCAGGGATCAGTTTTACTGTGCACCGTGTCAAGTGTTTGGCGGTTCATCCCAGTTCGCTTCAAGTGGCTTCAGTGATTGGAAACATACTAAACATGGACATTCCAGTGCACATCGCGACTGTGTTGTAAGTTACAGACAGAAAGGACGTACTCTATGTAGAGTAGATAAACAATTTATTACTCAGCTACAAGAAGAAGTAAAGTATTGGAGAAATGTACTACAGAGGATAGTGACTGTAGTGAAAAAACTTTCCTCAAGGGGATTGCCGTTATCTACAAAAAATACAAATGTAAGTGGTATAAACGTCAACCAACGTACACAAACACTAGTGAACCAGGGAAGAGCAACGAACATTATGTAGGGGAATGTCTAGCAAATAAGACAGTGCCCCAGGTGTTTGAGGATTTTTTTTTTTGAGAAACTAATGGATACTGTTATTGAACAAAGCGTAATCTATGCTTGCCAACATAACAAAATAAATTTTCTCTGACCAAAGAAGAACTAAAATCATTTATTGCCATACTACTTCTGAGTGGTATTATAAGCTCCCCCTTGTACTGGGAACAGGCTCCTGATGTCGGTGTTCCTTTAGTCTTCAACTCCATGTCAAGAAACAGGTTTCGAGAAATAAAGAGATTCATTCATCTCAATGACAACTCCAAAATAGACAGAAACGACAGCACGTACAAACTGAGGTTGTACTTTGAAATGCTGAAAAAGGAATTTGGTAAATTTGGCGTATTTCATTGAGAACTCTCAACTGATGGAATGATGGTACGTTATTATGGCAAACATTCAGCTAAAATGTTTCTCAGGGGAAAGCCTATCAAATTTGGATATAAAATTTGGTGTCTTAAAAGTTCCAATGGCTTTCTTTATAATTTGTTGCCATACTGTGGCAAGACTGACAACAAACAGGAGCCTTTAGGTGCAAGGGTAATAAATGAACTAACCAGCATGATTCTAGAATCAGAGTATCCGAATTATAAGCTTTTCTTTGACAACTTTTTCACCAGTGTTGACACACTGATCACACTCGGAAAGAGTAAAATGAAAGCTACAGGAACAATAAGAAAGATCCGAACTAATGTTCTTTGATTGACTCGAAAAGAATGGCAAAAGAAAAGGAACGAAGATTCTATGACTACACGTTTGACAAAGAGAACGAAGTTCTGGCTGTGAAATGGAGTGACAACAAACCGGTGTGTAGCGACAAATTACTGTACTATTACTCCTCTGAGTTCTACTAAAAGATACTCATGGACAAAGAAAAAGGAAATATCTGTTACAATACCACATCTCATTGAAGAATATAATGACCATATGGGTGGCGTAGATCTACTGGACAGCAGATATCACTTTGTAGGATGAGGATAAGGTCAAAGAAATGGTGGTGGCCATTATTCACACAGATGATAGATATCTGCGTAGTAAACACATGGTGTGGATACCAAATTGCTATCTCTAATGAGAAGCTCTCACTTTTGGATGCCCGACAGAGAATAGTGATGTTTTACCTATCAAAGAAAACAGGATCAGTACCAAAACTCAGAGGACTACAAGGAAACAAATTGATGGGAGGACGGGTGAGCACAAATGTACGACTAGATCCAGGAAATCATTTCATTGTACCAAGTAAAACACAGAAGAGATGGGCTTACTGAAAGAAAAAAACATCAAAAATTTGTGATAGGTGCAATGTTGGTGTACACGACAAGTGTTTTGCTTCATTTCATACTGAATAGACATTCAATAATATTAAAACATTCTTTGTTTATTGTTCGTGTTGTTTCTTACAATATTATGCATGGAGAATAAGGTTGAGAATTTGGATAGCCCATTTGGCCAATGTCCCAAAAATGGAACAGTCTGTAGTTTTTGTTCTAATAAACTGAACATTTTCAAAATAACTTTTTATTCAATTAATCACTCAATGTAACGTATTTATGTATAAAAATTTGCAAAAAATGATCCAATAGAGTTTTGGCCAGTAATGGGTTAAGGAATGGCAATTTTATGATGTGTTTACAGCTGATAGCTGGATTTTATCCATTATTAGCAGCTCATATAGCTAAATGCGGAAACCAGGGTAAAGGAAACACCTCGTATGTATCATGTAGCACTTGTGAAGAAATTATCAGTGTTATGGGGAAGACTGTCACAGAAAGGACCATACAGGAGATAGTTGATGCAAAGCATTTCTACATTATTGTGAATTTTACACCTGGTTTTTCACAATGTGGTCAGTTAAGTTTGGTTATACGATATGTAAGCAAAGATAGTCAACCACAAGAGTAGTTTGTAGAATTTATGAGAAATGCTGGACGTACCGGGAAAGAATTGGCAGGTACTTGGCAGGTACTGTATTTACGTTCCTCAACTCCCAAGGACTAGATATAAGCAATTGCCGTGGCTAAAGCTATGATAATGCTGCAAATATGGCAGAGATCTACTCTGACCTACAAGCCTAAATCAAGTCATTTAACCCTTTGAGATTTTTCATCTCCTGCTCCACTCATTCCCTGAATGTAATAGGATCGAAGGCATCCACCTGCTGTAAAATGGCTACAACATTTTTGACCTTCTACAAACGATTAACTACTTTTTTTTCGGCATCTACGCCTCATGACGCCCTCTCCTCCTGCCTGTACCCTTACGACGATTTTGCAAAATGTCTGCTTTCAGACGTTTCACGCCATACACGCCAACAGCCATCTGTCGGATAGAGCATAAGAAGTGAGTCACCCGAAAAGGTCACCTGTCGCCCCACAGTGGACGTTCAGTTACGATATTGGCGTGCAAATCCCAGCCTTCATGATGAACAGCAGTCAGCGTGGGTGCACGGACCGGGCACCTGCTGGGGAGGCCCACACCTAGCGACACTCGCTGATCTGTCGTTGAGGAGACAGCGTCGGTAGCCCCTTGTTTCATCTACCTGGGGGATCAGTTGCTCAACAGCTGCACTTCTATTCGTCAGTACATATCTTCTCAGCTGCCATTCACGCCTGTCATCTGTAGGGTATGCAGCATCACAGTTCCCTCGGCGCTGTTTATGGTTCGCGCCATTTTGCCACGCACGGTATACAAAAACAATCATTTGATTTTTTAAAAAAATCGTAACCGTACTGTTGGAAAGAGCAGACTCTCGAGTTTTACATGGTTCCCGCTACATAGCAGCAGTGTGCGCCCACTTCAGTTGCAGTAAAAATGGTCTCGGGACAACAGAAAGCGTTTGGTATTCTACGTTTTGGGCAATGGGGGTCAGTAATAACTGCTCAGCGTATGGTGCGGATCTTACTACAGCACAGAGCATTAGACGACGGCATGAACAACTCCGAGTAACAGGTTATTTGCGCAAAGGCAAACCGCCAGCTAGTCCCGGAGCGCCTGACACAGACGTCGGACGCATCCTCCACAGTTTGACAAGGAGTCGGCAGAAATCCGTTCGCCGTCCAGCCCGACATGCCCCTGATATCCGTCTGGCTTGTGTTGCGTCGAGTTTACACTTCAAAACCATACAAAATTCGAGGTCTTCGTGCGAATTGGTGGTGTTCTGCAATTTCGTTCTTGGCCAGATGGAGGATGACAGTTTTCTTCCCTGCTTAGTGTTCACTGATGAGACAACATTCCATTTAAATGGAAACGTGAATCATCATAATGTGATAATATGGGGTACGGAACAACCACATTCAGTTGCACAACATGAGAGGGACTCTCTAAAATTTAATGTGTTTTGTGCAGTTTTGGGAGAAAAGATGTACGGTCCATTTTTCTTTGCCGAGAACACAGTTGCAGGACGTTCTTGTCTCGCTATGTTTGAGAGCATTCTTTTTCCACATATGGAAGCTGATTCGAATGACTTTATTTACCAACAGGATGGGGCACCGCCACACTGTCATTGGGAACTGCGGGAATTTTTAAATCAAAGAATTACTGAATGATGGATCTGTCACACTGGACCAAATGATTCAGCCTTACAGTACTGCCATCCAAGGTCACAAGACCTGACTGTAAGTGATTATTTCTTGTGGGGCTTTGTAAAAGACTGTGTTTATGTGCCGACAACAATGAATGAACTGAGACATTGCGTAACAGCAGCTGTCGAAGATGTAACTCAAGACATGCTCGCTGAAGTGTGGGAACAATTTAAATACCACGTTGACATATGCCATGCATTTCAAGGGGGGATAGTGAACACCTTTGAAAAGGTATAAAAATAACCTTCTTGAGTTTCCAGTTCATCAAGAAACAAAATTCATTGTATGTGTTTATTAGTTTCAGAAGTACAGACGTGCCAAATCGGATGATTCTTTTTTATACACCCTGTACTTTAACCACGATGGCACACGAATAGTTTCCAAACTTAGCCGTTTCGGAAATGCTTCCACCCTTGGACCGAAAACCAATGATAATGCACTTTTAGGCTTCAGATAAATCTCTCCGTGTTCTCATTACGACAATGGCTACATTGTTTCCTCGTCTGCCTTCCGACCCCCCCCCCCCCCCCCCAACACGCTGTGTATACGTTCCACTGCTGATGCTGCCACCTGCAGTCTTTGAGTGGTTGTTGGACGTAGACGTCGAACATAGGTTGTGGTCACGTCTATGTGACTGAACCGTGCATAACATGTGGACAATTAAGCCATACATCGTCCGTCACGCACCATCTTGTACCTCGGAACGGAAGATCTGATACCACAGAACTTGTGATACTTGCAAATGAACTAAGATTTTTAGTTTCTTAACAATTTCACCTACCCTGAATATGGAAATTCGTATGTGTTTTCAACAGCTTCCGTTTTAAAATGTGTTTAACTTGTAGTTGATTTTCAATAGTACTTCTGCTTAATTTGATTTCCCTATCTGATTATTGGTGTGTAGCAGAGCAATAATGTAAGAAATAGACTATGAAATAACATCTTGCCAAGATTTACCATAGCAACACTTTTAAATTTCAATAGCATGTTGTTAGGTACATTGCTAAGTACTCTGAAACAGCAGATCCAACGTTCAGGACTTGCGGGTACCCAGTAAAGCTAGCCTAGCATCTTTTGATATTGCAAATCTGTATGCTAGTGTCAATGTCAAAGCAAAATTAGACATCGTTAACAAAAGTTTACATAAATTTAAGCCAATTGCAGCAACAGAAGTGTTAATGGACCTCTTTGGACTTGCAGTGAAACATAATTACTTTTAATCTAAAAGAAAAATTTTGTCAACTGCTAGATGGATTAGCCATGGGATCTAGTCTCAGTGGCTTGTTAGTTTGCATTTAAATTGATCACTTAAAAAATCAAATTCTGTGTTCTAATTATGAAAAACCTAGTAAAATAATTTACTATTGTATATACGTCTATGTCATTATCGTACATTTCCATGGCTACAGAACTGAAATAGAACACTATGTAACATTTTCGGCCATTTACACACCAACATCAAATTCGCCATCCAACATTGAGGTACACAAGACATTACATTTCTTAGACCTAGCTGTCTGCATAAAAAAAAACACACATTCAGCATGATCATAAAACAACAGCTACAGACATAACTATTCACAAGAGCTCCTCCCATCCCACCACTGAAAAGCTAGCAGCATGCAGAAATATGAATAACGCAGGCCAGTGAAAATCCCAATTGTACCACTGATTTTGCTGATAAATTTGCATTAAATAAACAAATAGCCACTAATAGCGAATATTCACCATTCACAAAACATAAAATATTTCAGTATTCTACCCATTGGAAGAGCTTCTCACAAAATTGCCAATCAGTTCAAAAGGAATTCCATCATAACAAGCTATCACACATCTAGTAACGTGAGAAACATGAACAACCAGGTGTTTACAAGATCACATGTCGAGACTGTCACAGTTTTTACACAGGTATGAGAGGCAGATCATTTGTCATACGATATAATGTATACATGTCAGCTCTTCGGTGAAATGTTCATCATAAGTCTGCAGTGACAACTCACCTTTATGAATGGAAACGCAGCATTCCAGACATCAATAAAGCTGTCACAATTTGTCACAGACAGGAACAAAACTCAGTATATTAGAGACACTTGAAATACGTGGACAACAGATCTTCCAACCTATTGACATGCTAAACAAATAGTCAGATAGTAAATGAAACACATTACTTTCTGTATTCAGTAATGACTCCATCTTAGTACAACAGCCTCACAAGAAGCAACGAACACAGTTTCCTTACCCGTGGGTCAAAAATAAATACAACATGCCATTTGGTTCTCATTCCACCGACCCCAGTCTCTCTCTTTCTCTTCCCCTCCATTCCAGCACTTGCTGACTGCCACTTTGAAGGCAAATTCATTTATGCATAGAACAAAAGTAATGTGAAGCTTCAGTCGCAGTAAGTATCAATTACATTCTTAGCAACAGAAGTAGTAAATTACAATGATAATTATGCCACTCTGTAAGCAAATAAGCATGTCATATTTCGTCTTGAATGCTTAGGCATGTCAAACCAAAGTTATTAAACGATGTTCCTCTAAACAAATTTTTTAATTTCTTATTTTATTTCCTCTGTTATGTAAATGGAAATAACATTAAATTTAATATTCTATCATACAAGTCTCATTGTAACATAAATTTATATGCACCATTTTCGTATCGTAACACTGTGACAAACATGTTAAACAGATTCAAAATGCAACTGGAAACGGGGAAGTTTTTCTTCTGCACAAAAGACTTTAATTCTATAATTTGTCTCGAGTTATGTCTTTAATCCCACCTGAGGTATAAATATGACGACTGTGTCCTTCTGCCACTGTTAGCTGAAAACCTGAAGGAGGTGTAATGCCCAGTTTATAAATACATTTCTCGTAAATAGAATTGTAGCTCAGGAACGTGTTGGACGGCAATCATAAAATTAAAAAAGTTGTTACTGACGACGAAATATTATTAATTAATAATAATACCTAACCCAGAAGTTACTGTCACGGATAGTCCACGACATAATGCCTATTAATAACTTTGGAACATGTTTTAAAATTAGGAAAACACTAATTGTTTGGAGTAATTTTTGTAATTTCAGAAAAAGACTGCAGCACATAAAAAGTGAATGGCATCATTTAAAAAAAGAATCAGAAAATAAATTTACGTTGTATTACAGTTCGGAGGCGGAAGTCCGGAAAGGTTCCAACCTGCAATAGTGAGCCCGACCACTGCCTGGAACAGTCTAGCTGCAGTCTGCGAAACAGAAAGGGCTATGGAAGAACTGTGCCTGCATGTGGGAGAGAGAGAGAGAGAGTGAAAGAGAGAGATGGACTCTGAAATTTATTATTGCTACCAAAGCTAGACAATCGGGGCATTTAGGGAGCACCTCGTGTGTGTGTCCTTGCGCTGCAGTGTCTGCGGTGTTTTGCAGGGAGATGGCGGGTCCTGCGTCAGTCGTGCTGCTGGCTCGGCTGGTGCCGCTTCTACTGGCTGCAGCAGCAGCAGCAGCTCCGTCTCCTGACATACAGTCGAGACTCAACAAAGCAGGTTCGGCTTAACCGTCGTCATTAATTGTTTCGCTGCACAGCTCTGAAAATACGCAGTTTTCAGTTATTTTTAGTTGTACTAAATCCCCTCTCGAGCCTACATAACCGATGCTTTCCCCATTACAGGCCAACGACCTTACAACCAGGAAAGATGATTAGTTTTCACTTCTGTAATTGTCAACTAAGCTTCCTCGACCAGTTTTTCCTTTTCGGTTTCCACAGCAAAAATTTATTGAAATACAATTTAATTTTCACCCTGAATGTTATGCAATCAGTGTCATTTATTCTACACGATAAGCTCATATTGGCTGTTCACCACTTTCATGTGCGTACTCCTTCACTCGTGAGTTCACATCGTCGCCCTTTGTGGCTTTGTGCAAATGTACATCTCCCATATTAATCGGAGTTGCGTTCAGTCAGTAATGCAACGCTTTTTTTCTGAAAACAGTTTGGCTTTATTCAGGATGGCGATACACTACATTATTGCCTACCCTCTTGGCTACAAAATGCTGCTTACGAACGTAATCTGCACTCACTGCGACAGCCTTACGCCACCCCACTGGGAGCACGTTTGTGCCCGCCCGGTACCACCCTACCTGCTGGTGGGCGCCGCAGCCCGCGCCTCGCTGCACCAGTCACCTCCCCGTCATCCACCTACTGCTCCCCTCACAGTGCATCCTTCTTTGGGCCAGACAGATGCAAGTCGAAGTTGCGAGGTCCAGGCTGTAGGGTAGACGAGGGAGACGTTTGCGTCACTCGTTGCGATGATGACAGACATCTAGCCCAACGACTCACTGTGCTTTTGTTCACTGCCAAGTCTCTGGAGACATTGTACAAGCGCCTTTGAATATACGCGACGCTTTGCTTGTCTGCCAAAAGGAACTCTATGACAGCTCTTTGCTTAGAACACACATCTCCGTTACAGACGCAATTTTGGAGGCTACATATAGTACCGCCACCTGCCGGAACTTGATGAAACTGCAGGGGCTGGAGCGAGGATATTCCACGATGTCCCACAACAAATTCCTCATTTTTTAAAACCGAAACTGTCTGAGAAAAAATATTGTTGCATTAATTATTGAACGCAACTAATAGGTAACTACTACGTAGTAACCACGAGTCAGAAAAATCTCCATCTTCGTCAACACTTTAAAATAACATTGCCATCATAGTAGTGTATGTATAAAAGCACAGAAGTCATAACACATCGAACAGACCATTATTCTGCTTGAGTTAAATCATATATTAGTGATGTAGCGGTGAAC
Source organism: Schistocerca americana (assembly GCF_021461395.2). Taxonomy (NCBI): domain Eukaryota; kingdom Metazoa; phylum Arthropoda; class Insecta; order Orthoptera; family Acrididae; genus Schistocerca; species Schistocerca americana. The sequence continues at coordinate 1,267,374,182 of NC_060119.1, forward strand.
TGCATGTAATGTAAATTCAAAGCGTAGTATTCCAAGAGACTTATTTCGAAACTTTTCCATGCCTTATACGACTTCATGCTACAGCATGTGTTTAATGTCAGCAGAAAATCGATCTATTTCAATTTAGTACATGGTACTACTTCAACATTGGATACGACACTTTCTTCACGAAATTATCTGCCCAGCCGCTTGCTGCTAACCACGTGTTCTCGTTGCCCAACTGTGACATCTATTACTCTCTACAATAGTTCAGGCCGGTATTACACTGTCACATTTCTTTGCCAAAGTTGATGTGTGAAATATGTATGTCAAACAAATTTGAAAGTATAATATGGAACTTTGACAAATCTCGCCCTTCGTCAAAGAAATATGATCAAATCTAGAGCCTCGCCATAGATTTGGTCATAAAAGTCGTTCTTCTTCTGTTCACTGCAACGTGAAATGCAACCGCATGGAGCAAAGGCATCGCTACGGCTATTTGACGTAACTGTAGTGTGTTTGTAAACATGTCTCCAGAGTTGGTGTGTTCCTTCGAATGTTTCTAATAACCCTGCTTCGACTAAGGTGCGGGCGGGTGGTAAGCAAGGGGCACATTGCATGCTATTAACCGTGTGGTGATGAGGAGGTGGAATATGCTGCAGGCCACTTCATATCCACAATAACAGCTACAGCCATCCATCTCGACATCTGAAAACATCCAGGCAGCTTTACAGCAAGCCGGAGTAGAGGATGTGGCCACAATCTAAAATTAAAAAAATTTCTTAGCTTTCCATTCCAATTTGTCTTTTTTTGAACACTGAGTGCCCCAAGTTAAAAAGGATTTCATTTATTTCGTACTTTTCATTAATTTTGAAGTTGTTGGAACACTAATTCTATTACTTAAATTGTTCAAAAATAATAATAGTTCTTATTGCCCATATAGTGTACTAAACATTTATTTACTTTCTGTGCTTTATAAACCGCTTCACATGTTTTTCGAATTAGTTTGGTTAATGAGGACTGTAGTACTTGAGCGCTGTATTGTAAACTAGAGTACCTCTTTCCTGTATCAAGAAATCGCAGTGTTATGGTGAGCCTCTGTTCAGCACATATGGAATTGCTCAAGTGAGTATTCTATTTTGTAACTGCAGAATTCGCCGTACTAAGCAAATATTGAAATGCACTCTCATCCACTCGTAAGTAATTTATATGACTTGACATCCTCCATTTCCAGCTCTCGTAACAGATTGTGCCGAATGCTTTCATTTTCTTGACGTAATGCCCGTGGCTTCACTCAAGTTTGTTCCCTTTTTCCGCCGCCTTTTCTTAGAAATGAACGCACAGTGCAACTGTGGTATAAGTGACTGCAGTGCATAACAAAAAGTCGTTGGTGTCCGCCATCTTGAAATCTGACAAAAAATATGACGACAGTGTAATAACCATTTTTAGTGCCACATCAAAGATCTTTGTCACAGAAATTTCACGAATATTCGATCATATTTCTTTGTCAAAAAAATATGGTAGGGTAATAACGGCCTCACTTACGTCAGCTGCTGTTGTCCAAGTTACCACAGTTTTCTACAATAAGCGGACTGAATGCCACGGAGTGCACTTTCGATGCATATTCTGACTCTGCTTCATGTAATTATTGATTCAGATTAATTATTTAAAATCTGTCTATGCTGATTTTCAGGACACATACTTTGTACTTCATAACAGTAAACTAAGCAGACAGGGTGGAAAGTTCAGAAATGTTGATTGATCAAAATAATTGCTACATAGCTGGTACAATTCTTTTCTGTTGTTTCTCTTGGCTCACATCTAGGGATCTTCTTTCTCGCTTTCATGTAGAATATTGACATAATATTTGCTTTTGCACAGGTTCACAGGTTTGATCTTGTTGTATCAACTGTAATCAAAACAAGGAAAACGTTTCAGTTTTCATTTTGTTGATACATTCTTAAAATCTATTCAAAGATTTTAAACAACAATTTTTCCTTGTAGTTCATAATTATAAAAATATACTGCTGAGCATTATTATTTAGATATAATGGACAACACTTGCCCGACTTTGACCACTTTCCTCGACAAACTATTCCTCAGAAACTAACTTACTTTATCCACTGATAGTCCATACATGATTAAATATAAAGATAACAACATGTTGGTCAAAGATTATTAAATTTCTCAATGTTTACATACCTTTCTGACGTTTACATTCATAAAATAATGAACACAGTTTTATAAGAAATGTTTACAAAATGTATGAAAACTGGAAAAGGGTATCGCAAAATGATTAATAAAACATCTTGTATCAGAAATTATGCTTGGCACATAGAACATGATGCAGTCAGACCAGCTTCATCACACAAGCTCATCAGTCAGAATGTGAGCATGAGAATGATAATAGGCTGATGTAAATGTAAGGGGAAGTGGTCTGACCATGGTTTTATATTGTGTACAGTGTAAAATAGTACGTTTTATTTTTCTTCATGGAGGTCTCGTTTCACCTCTTGTCCAGGACATTGAGAGTTTGTCCTGCTGCAATTCTTTAGCATGATTGGTTGTATGGCACATCCTGTACTGCTTCGCCATCATTACATGTTTCTGGGGAGACTACAACAGATATGACACTTTGTCACTAACTGGCGAGGACAGAAGTCACAAACACAAAAGGATTTCAGGAAGCGATGCTGACACAGTGGATTTTAAAATGTGGAGGAAGTTGCCACAGAACTATGGATAATGCAACAATGACAATAATATGAAGGTACATATCATAAAACGTAGAATAAAATAATAGAACAACAATTGTACTAAGAAAAATGAGAAACTGTATCATACTGTCCTTAGTGTGGTTCATTAACTATGTGGGTAAATTTTTTCAGTGTAAGTATAGATGCATTGCTTTAAGAGTTTTGCTTCATTAATCAGACATACTAGCTTTTGTCTACCTTTAAATTCAGCCAGTATGCGGGCTACTTATAACTATTCCACCTCGAATCTGTTATTCTATAATTCAATTCACCATTAAAAAATATTTTTCAGTCTGATCTCCCTTGTTTTTCTATAACTATGTTTTTATACTGTAATGCAGAATGAGTTTTTTCAGGCTGTAAGTTTCATTTTCTTCACCAGAAAACTATTAACTATTCATCAAAAATTATCTCATCTTACAGAGATGTGTACAACAAAAACCAAAAATATCATTAACCTTCTCAAACAACATTTCTTCACTATAATAATCCAGTACATCATCTCTATCTCAAATTGAGGTCGGTATTACATGTATTAATTTTTATGCTTACAATAAACCCATTAATTAACAAGTTATTCAAGTCTCCCCCAGAGCTTTAGTCTCACTTTACTCTCCAGTGTACACAGGTTTGAAAAATACTACTTTCTTTTTCTTTCCGTTCTCTCAGATTCTCTACATACAGGTTTATTTAGTTACAAGATTATTACCATGGAGAATGACCCCTCTGCTGACTGAAAAAATTGCTATGAAGTTCACTCCAAAAGAAATGCACACTGTTTTTTTTTAAATCCATCTTTTATTCCACATGTCTGAAAATTTTACAGTCTGTAGATACATCCTTTAGGAATAATATTTTCATTTCTCCACATAATTTCCATCCCTCTCAATTGCCTTACGCCATCTTGGAACCAGCGCCTGCATATCAGCACAGTAAAATTCTGGACCAGCCTGTTGGAGCCACTGTTTGGCAGTGTGCACAAGGGAGTCATCATCTTCAAACCTTGTTCCACGAAGAGAGTCTTTCAGTTTCCCAAAGAGATGATAGTCACATGGAGCCAGGTCAGGACTATAAGGCGGGTGTTTCAGTGTTGTCCATCCGAGTTTTATGATCGCTTCCATGGCTTTTTGACTGACATGTGGCCGTGCATTGTCATGCAACAGCAAAACATCCTGCTTTTGTCGATGTGGTCAAACACGACTCAGTCGTGCTTGAAGTTTCTTCAGTGTCGTCACATATGCATCAGAATTTATGGTGGTTCCACTTGGCATGATGTCCACAAGCAAGAGTCCTTCGGAATGGAAAAACACTGTAGCCATAACTTTTCCAGCAGAACGTGTGGTTTTGAATGTTTCTTTCCTTGAGTGAATTTGCATGATGCCACTCCATTGATTGCCTCTTTGTCTCTGGTGAAAAATGATGGAGCCATGTTTCATCACCTGTCACAATTCTTCAAGAAATTCATCTCCACCATTCTCGTACTGTTCCGAAAGTTCGCTGCATACCGTTTTTCTTGTTTCTTTGTGAGCCACTGTCAGCATCCTGGGAACCCACCTTCCAGTATTCTGTAAACACTTCCTTCCCATATCCCAACGTAGCGTAACAATTCGTTCGCTGTGATGCGTCTGTCAGCAGTCACCAATTCGTTAACTCTCTGCACATTGTCTGGAGTGTGTGCAGTACGAGGCCTGCTGCTGCGAGGACAATCCTCAATATTGCCGTGCCTGCTTTCATCACGTAACCTGCTTGCCCACCGACTAACTGTACTGCGATCGACAGCAGCATCTCCATACACCTTTTTCAACCTCTTGTGGATGTTTCCCACTGTCTCTTTTTCACAGCACTGGAATTCTCTGACAGCACGTTGCTTCTGACGAAGGTCAAGAGTAGCAGCCATCTCGAAGACATGCTGTGACGGCGCCACTCACGGGAACATGTTGAACTAAGTTTGAAAACAAGCGGAAAGGACGTATCTACACACTGTATAACTCTTACACATGCAGAATGAAAAATATTTTTACAAAAATAGTGTGCATTTCTTTTGGAGTGACCCTCATATTTTTATACCAAACAGAGGTTCCTCATACTTTTTTCCTCACATCAGTATCTGATTATTTCTGTGATTTTCTAGTATAATAAATATTTTACTGAGAAAATTAAATGAAAGTGTCTCATTTACAACAGTATTGCAGTGACAGAATGTTATGTTGTACATAATGAGACAAATATGTACTTCCTATTTCTTATGAAGAAAAGCAAATGTCTTTTGTTGGAACATGTTTTACACTGATTAATTGTTTATTAGTCAAATAAGAGAAAACATTGCCATCAAAATATTAAAACACTATATTCAGATAAATGTTAAAGAGTCAGCATTTCATTAATAGCACACCAAAAGTGTAGTAGTGAAGGCAAACTTAATAACTAGTTACATGAGTCTGAAAATTTCTAAGATATTCAAAATGTTCATTCAGTATTATGTACCATTACACTTGAGAAAAGAAATGTATTTAGCTAAAAATTAAAGTTTTCACAACTGAGGTAGAAACTGTAATAATAAACAGTGAGAATCCCTTCAAATGCGTAAATGTATATACAAGAACATGGTTTGCAGTGCGTTGTGTGCTGTGACCTGTTTTGAGGCTGATGTATAAATGATGAACTCTTGCTCAGAGCTCAGTTCTGATACTGCTTAAGAGTACTGTTATGAACTAGAATACGTGGTCAAAGAATAATTGTGAGGCTGTGAGGGTTTCTTCTGCTACGGACCAACAAAACCGATCAGTAAAGACTGAAAAAGAAAATTTGCGCAGATAGCATTTCTGAGACTTTTTGTTTGGTGCCACTAGCCAGTAACATTGCTCAAACAGCAATATCTGAGACTCTTAATGGTGATATTGCGTGGTGAAAACCAATATAAGTTCATAAAGATTATCATTAACACATTCATTTCATCATCACCAATTTAAAGACAGTTTCTCAGCATTTCAACCTGACAAAAACTACTGTATTATCTAGTGGAAGATTGTCCAACCTTTCCTTTCGCAAATGAATAAAAGTATGGCACATGTCACGGTTCGGAGCGTAGATTAGAAGTTTGTTTCACAGCAGGCAAATTACATAGTGTTAAATCAACACACAGCATTTTGTGTCTAAACATTTTCCAGGTAAATATGTGTAGCTTTGTGATTGGTGTTTTCAATGAGAAAAGATAGCGTTGACAGCAGTAGAAAACATTGATAGGTTCAAAGATAGGAGAAGAAGCTGTAGTTAAGAAAACTTACAGGAGACAGTACTACAACACCTAAGGCCCTTGTGCTCACCAAGCAATAATGTACAAGGAAATGTACATCCCTCAGAGGGTCACAGTCATGAAAGCAAGACAACGTATTTGCACACATTTTAGCACAAATAGAGTTAAAGAGAAGTACCTGAGTCAGATTTAATCTAAATTCATACGAAGTTACTAGCTTAGCATTAAAGTTTCTGTTGATTAGTGAAAAACTAAGATTCTACAACAAATCTCTGTCAAGGATATTGGACAATATTTTTGTGCCTCATTTCAACTATCCTTCTTGTACGTGGATGTGACCTGTGCCTATCTCCAAGAACTGTGTTCTGGAACTTTGTTCAGGTTTAACGATTTCAGTTGTTTCTCAACACGACTGACACTACTACTTATTTCATTCATCCTTTCAGGGGTACAAGAATTAAATTGGGGCAGTTATTCTGGATTTCCTTTTGTAAAGAAACATTTGAAAATGGAGTTGAGCATTTCACCGTTTGCTTTGCTACCCTAAATTTCAGTTCCTGTCTCATTTACTAGGGAATGGACACTTACTTTGGTGTCGCTAACAGCATTTACACACGACCAGAATTTCTTTGGGTTCTATGTTCCTCACAAGCCCATCATTGTACATGTATGACACCACAGTTCCTGGTGCTTTACAGCAGCGCGTAAAATGTGATAATTAGCTTTACAGAAAGTGCATATTTTTCAAAATATTTTGTTCAACATCATTTATAATGACACTTCCTGGCAGATTAAAACTGTGTGCCCGACAGAGACTCGAACTCGGGACCTTTGCCTTTCTTGGGCAAGTGCTCTACCAACTGAGCTACCCAAGCACGACTCACGCCCCGTCTTCACAGCTTTACTTCTGCCAGTATCTCGTCTCCTACCTTCCAAACTTAACAGAAGCTCTCCTGCGAACCTTGCAGAACTAGCGCTCCTGAAAGAAAGGATATTGCGGAGACATGGCTTAGCCACAGCCTGGGGGATGTTTCCATAATGAGATTTTCACTCTGCAGCTGAGTCTGCGCTGATATGAAACTTCCTGGCAAATTAAAACTGTATGACGGACCGATACTCGAACTCGGGACCTTTGCATTTCGCGGGCAGGTGCTCTACCAACTGAGACGAGGTACTGGCGGAAGTAAAGCTGTCAGGACGGGGCGTGAGTCGTGCTTGGGTAGCTCAGTTTGAAACACTTGTTGTAAAGGGCATTACATCTGGATGTCGTGACAAAAATAGTTCGTAGATTGTTGTGACTGTTTGTGTAGCATCAGGATATTTCATACGTAAGCTACCATAGTGGGGGGATTCTTTCACTGGAAAGGATTCGATGATATCTTTCACAAGTTCACAGGTTTCCCAAGGCACTGCGTGACTTTCGACAGTCTTCCTTCTGAAATCATTCGTAGATTGAAGCAAGAGACCAGGTAATCGACGAAGTCTCTTTGCAGAAACGTCACACAGGCACATTATAGCTCGTTTGCACACTTGAAGTCTCCACATCGGTTTCTGGGAGTGAATGTTTTTGGTACACTGTTTCAACCTCAATCATACTTTGCAGAAATATATCTTGTTTTTTTTTTTTTTTTTTTTTTTTTTGCTTGTAGTCATATCGCAGAAATAAGAGAGCATTTGTAGTTTTTCATCATCACTGAACTGCTTCATGCAGTGTCTGTTTGGGGAGCTGGATAGCGAACTCAACGAGGTTCTCCCGTGGAACTGCAGGCTTTGCAAAAAAGACAAGAGAATCGCTGAGCAGGAGAGACAAAGATTTGAGCTTCCAGGATGAATTAGATTACGCGAAATTTTAACTAGATGGGTTGAAGGGGTAAAAAGATTCGGATTAGAAGCACTAGGCGAAAGGAAAACTTCTCTCCAACTTCATCTCAATCTGATTAATGCTATCGATTAAACTTGACTTGCTACCTGAATTCGGAGAGGGGGGGGGGGGGGGAGAGCCTCATTGAGCTGTAGCTGTAGGTCACACTAGGGTGCAGCAGACTTCTACCAAAGAAACTAAATGTAGGCCGGTATTGAAAGAGAGTAGTAATGGGGGTGTAGACCAGATGGCACACGACAAATTTAGGACAGAGCATCGGGTCACACGTGTTGTGAAGCTAAGTGCTAGTCTTATCCAGGTGACGGAGGGCATAGGACACTTGTGCAAAGATTTTAGCAAAGAGGACTGGGTTATTACAGTTGGTGAAGCAGGGAACAGCATAGCTAAGAACAGTAATTACAACATTAGGGATGACCTGGATAAAATAGGAATAGAAACTACACACACAAATGTGAGTCCTGTGGAGGTCCTGCAGCGCCATGAGCATTCCTGGGTAAACACTGCTGTGAGCCAAGTGAAGGCTGAGTTGAGCATTCTGCTGCTGACTGGAACGAAATCTCCTATGAGTGCAGTGAGTGTTGCTAAAATTTGGAGATAGGAATATGCTAGAGATGCCCTGCACCTGAACAGAAGAGGGAAAGATAGGTTGGCTGAGCTTCTTGTACGTAATAAGGGGGGAGGGGCAGCATCACACATAGCAAGATCCCTGTGGTTGATGGTGTGAGAGGGGGGCCTCTTCTTAGGTTAGACTCAGGATTCAGGCACACTGTTTTCAAAGAAGAGAAAATAACAGAACAACTCCACAAAATTCCTAACAACGCACGGAAAAGTAAGGTTAGCTTATTTCATCAAAATATTAGAGGACTGAGTAATAAGATAGAAGAGCTTCTTGTCTATTTGGAAAATTTAAAGTGTTCTGAAATGAAAAACATCCTGTGCTTTCTGAGAACCACAGAAACACAGGGTTAGATAAGTTATATATAAACGATTACACTACTACAGCTTATTCATGCAGAAATAACATAGGAAGATTAGGAGTTGTTCCATACATTAAGACAGAACACAAGTTCAAAAGTAGTGAGACAAGTAGATTTTCTAGTAATCAGCACATAGTGTGTGCTTGTGAAGTAATGCTGAAAAATAGTTCACTTTTAATTGTAACTGTATATAGATCATCACTAAGAAATTTTGAAATATTTATGAGAAATCTCGAGTCCTAACTGTGCTATCTGTCAGAGAGCAGGAAGACGTTAATAGTCTATGGTCACTTCATTGTAGATTTTCCAAAGGATTTTGATAGGAACAATGATCTGAAAACCTTATATGGATTCTAAAATTTGGTCTCAGTAATTAACTTTCCAACACAGGTGGATAAAGACAGTAGGATAATGGATGATGCTTTCTTTGATGAAGTTCAAAGTGAGAAAATAACTGTTTAGCCAGTAACAGATTCTCTCTCTGATCAAGAAGCGTAGTTAGTTAGGATAACTAACATAGTGCCTTACAGTATAGATACTCCTCAGTGGAAATCAGTTAGAACAGTTAATGACTCCAGGATAAATGTTTTTAAGAATAGTTTACAGAGGTGATGTGGAATGTAATTTATAATGAGCTAAATACTCACATACAATTCCATGATAAATTTGTATCATTATTTCAAATAGCTTTCTGCATAAGCTAACCAGAAAGCCATGTAAAAAAACCACAGATCACTAGAGGGATTAAAGTATCTTGTGAAAGGAAAAGGGAAATGTAATTTTTGGCAAGAACAAGTAGGAGTCTTGCAGTAGTTGCACACTACAAGAACTACCCAAAATTACCAAGAAAGGTTATTAAATATCAAAGCATATGCACATAATGTCATAAATCAGTATTTATGACAACACACTTAGGGCTATATGGAATGTAGTGAAACGAGAGACAGGACAACCAGCCACAGAACAACACAAAAGCGCTACTGAACTGAATGGAAGGACTATAAATAACGAGTCACATTTAGGAAATGCCTTCAATACTCATTTCTTAAATCTAGTAGAAGCATAGGGACAAACAGTGCAAGAGCAAAATCACAGCAGTATGTTGAAAATGCGACTTTCATAAAATTCAATCACATGAATGTATCAGCAACTTCTCCTTCTGAAATTAAGAAAATTATAAATTCTCGCAAAAATAAAAGCTCATTTGGTTTTAATGGTGTTACCAATAGGTTACTAAAAATTTGATTCCATGCAGTAACCCCATCCAATCTGAAATACGAAATGCATCACTAACTCAAGGCATTTTTTGAGAGAAAATGAAATATGCTGTTGTTAAAGCCCTCTTTAGGAAAGGTGATACGAGATTAGATTAGTACTTGTTCCATAGATCATGAATACGACACATCGTGAAGATGTGGAATGTGTCAGGTTAATAAAAGTTGTCTATAGAAGATATTACAGTACACAAAATATTACATGACACTTAATTTTTTTGGGTGGGGGTGGGGAAATTACCCACTTACTATATCCAAAAATTCATTTTATGAGTAGAAGGAGTTGCCATTAAGAAATTCTTTTAATTTCCTTTTAAATGATTATGGCTATCTGTCAGACTTTTGATGCTATTAGGTAAGTGACCAAAGACTTTGTGGCAGCATAATTTACCCCCTTCTGAGCCAAAGTTAGATTTAACCTTGACTAGTGAAGATCATCCTTTCTCCTAGTGTTGTAGCCATGTACACTGCTATTACTTTTGAATTCGTTTGGATTGTTAATAACAAACTTCTTAAGTGAATATGTATATTGTGAGGCTACAGTGAAGATCCCTAGCTCTTTAAATAATAATCTGCAGGATGATCTTGGATGAGCTCTAGCAATTATTCTGATTACACACTTTTGTGCAATGAACACTCATTTACTTAATGATGAGTTACCCCAGAATATGATGCCATACGAAAGTAGAGAATGAAAATAGGTGTAGTAAGCTAATTTACTGAGATGTAAATAGCCAAAATTTGCAATGACCCTGATAGCATAAGTAGCTAAACTCAAACGTTTCAGCAGATCTTTAGTGTGTTTTTTCCAGTTCAAACCCTCATCAATGCATACACCTAGAAAATTTTGAATATTCTACCCTAGCTACCGATTTTAGATCGAAGTCTATATTTATCAATGGTGTCATTCCATTTACTGTGTGGATCTGTATAACTGTGTTTTGTCAAACCACTTAATGATTTTCTGAAAAACATCGTTTACAATTTCATCAGTTAATTCTTGACTGTTGGGTGTGATAGCTATACATGTATCATCGGCAAACAGTACCAGCTTTGCAACTTCGTGAATATAGAATGGCAAGTCATTAATATATATTAAGAACAGCAGAGGACCCAAGACCGAACCTGGTGGCACCACATTCTTGATTGTTCCCCAGTTTGAGAAATCACTAGTTTTTTGCATATTATGTGAACTGCTTATTTAAATTTTCTGTACTCTTCCAGTTAGGTATGAATTAAACCATTTGGGAGCTGTCCCATTCATACCACAGAACTTGAGCTTATCCAGAAGTATTCCATGATTTACACAATCAAAAGCCTTTGAGAGATCACAAGAAATCCTAACGGGTGACTTCCAGTTACTCAGAGCATTTAATATTACATTAGTGATAGTATATATAGCATTTTCCGTTGAGAAACCTTTCTGGAAACCAAACTGACATTTTGTTAAAACTTTATTTTTACAAAGGTGTGAGCTACTGTACAATACAATAGTTTTTCAAGAATTTTGGATAAGGCAGTCAGAAGAGAGATTTGGCGGTAGTTGTTGACACCAGATGTATCTCCTTTTTTATGCATTGGTTTAACAATGGCATACTTCAGCCTTCTTCTGGGAAAATACTCTGCTTCAGAGAGCTATTACATATGTTGCTAAGAATCCCACTTATTTCTTGAGAACAAGCTTTTATTATCCTGCTGGAAATGCCATCAATTCCATGTGAACTTTTATTCTTGAGAGAGTTTATCATCTTCCTAATTTCAGAAAGTAGAAGTGGGTGGAATTTCAATTGTATCAAATGGCGTGAGTAAGGCCTCTTCCATTAACTGACTTCTTATAATGAACATTTAGATCCTATTTTCTCTACAACATTTAAAAAATGATTATTCGAAATGTTTTCGACTTCCGGCATGTTGTTTATCAAGTTTCCATTTGCTTTGGTGGTGATGCTGTCATCCTGTACTCTTGGTTGCCCTGTCTCCCTTGTAATAATATTCCAAATTGTTTTCATTTTGTTATCAGAGGTATTAATCTCAGAGATGATCCACTTGCTTCTGGACTTTTTAATAACCTTTCTTAAGGTAGCACAGTAGTTTTTATAATATTTGGCTGCTTCTGGGTCATTACTCATTCTTGTTGTTAGATACAGTTCCGTTTTGTGGTTACAAGATATTTTTATTCCTTTGGTAAACCAAGGTTTTTGCATGGTTTCTTATAATTAGATTTAACTACTTTCTTGGGGGAACAGTTTAAAAATTCTATTACAAGTGTATCATGAAATAAGTTATATTTTAAATTAGCATTGGGTTCATTGTACACCTCATCCCAGTCTAACTGCTGAGATTTTCCCTGAAATTTCTAATTGGTGAGTCATTAATTCAATGCACAACGTCAGAGGTTAGTTTTGAATTACTGAATGGAGCTATGTCATATACTGTAACTAGCTGAGCATCATGATCAGAAAGGCCATTATCAGCAGGACAAGAATTTATGTTTTTAAGCTTATCTTGGTCTATAAGAGTGTTATCTATCAATGTGTTACTGTCCTTTACTACCCAAGTAGGAAAATTAATGACAGATGTCCAATTGAAAGAACCAAGCCAGACTTCCAGGTCATTCTTCCTATTACACGATTTTAGTTAATTAACATTGAAGTCCTAGCAAATAATAATTTGCTTTACCCTATCTGACAAACAGCACAACAAGACATCCAAGTTTTCCAGGAATAAATGAAAGTTTCCTGAAGTGGACCCATATACTGTTACAATTATAAAAGAGCCCTCCTTCAGTTTAAGTTGACAGGCACATGCTTCTATATGTTGCTCTAGACAAAACTTTTTCGTATCTAAGCTTTTTACACAGTGATAACTTTTGACATATATGGCAACTCCTCCTCTCACCTTGTTCTCTCTACTCATATGTGCAGCTCGTTTATAACCACTGATATTTACCCTTTCCATATCAGACACAATGTGATGCTCAGACAGGCATAGTATATCTATTACAGTATCAGATTCAATGTCATCTAAACAAACCAGGAGCTCATCTACTTTATTCTTCAATCCCAGAATATTTTGGTGAAAAAGGTAACATTATTTTTTATTTTACTTTTGTGAGAATCTACTTTTTTCTTTAATCCACCAATATTTTGGTTAAATATGGTAACATTATTATTTACTTTCCTGTTGTGAGAATCTTGTGAGTTTTGGACCTCTTTACCACCAGCATGCCTGAACTCCTCATTGGACACTGATATTAGTCTAAAAAAGAGGTACATTCATACTCATGGATGTGCCCCCCTTACATATTTCGATAACAACCCTGCAAGTTTACTCTTCCTTTTCCTATTGAGGTGTAGGCCATGCCTTGTGAAATCCCCCCTATCAATAGCCTCGACAGAAACCAACCAAATGTCTGACAGGCTGACCACCCTACGAAACTAATCCAGCTCCATATTTACCTTCCTGACAGAGCGGTTCAAGTGGGGCTGATCATGCTGCACGAAAGCGGGCACCAACCCAACATTGGTATGGGTCGTTGCAGAGGCTATTTTTATCATCACACTCAATACCCCCCCCCCCCCCTTCCGTGAAACATGGACCTTGGCGTTAGTTGGGAGGCTTGCGTGCCTCAACAATACAGATAGCCGTACCGTAGGTGCAACCACAACGGAGGGGTATACGTTGAGAGGCCAGACAAACATGTGGTTCCTGAAGAGGGTAACAGCCTTTTCAGTAGTTGCAGGGGCAACAGTCTGGACGATTGACTGATCCAGCCCTGTAACACTAACCAAAACGGACTTCCTGTTGTGGTACTGAAGCAAGGGGAAACTACAGCTGTCATTTTTCCTGAGTACATGCAGCTTTACTGTATGATTAAATGATGATGGCGTCCTCTTGGGTAAAATATTCTGGAGGAAAAATAGTCCCCCATTCGGATCTCCGGGCAGGGACTACTCAAGAGGACGTCGTTATCAGGAGAAAGAAAACTGGCGTTCTACAGATTGGAGCGTGGAATGTCAGATCCATTAATCGGGCAGGTAGGTTAGAAAATTTCAAGAGGGAAATGAATAGGTTAAAGTTAGATAAAATGGGCATTAGTGAAGTCCCGTGGCAGGAGGAACAAGACTTTTGGTCAGGTGAATACAGGGCTATAAACACAAAATCAAATAGGGGTAATGCAGGAGTAGGTTTAATAATTAATAAAAAAAAATAGGAGTGCGCGTGAGCTACTACATGCAGCATATTGAACGCATTATTGTGGCCAAGATAGACACGAAGCCCACGCCTACTACAGTAGTACAAGTTTATATGCCAACCAGCTCTGCAGATGACGAAGAAATTGATGAAACGTATGATGAGATAAAAGAAATTATTCAGGTAGTGAAGGGAGACGAAAATTGAATAGTCATGGGTGACTGGAATTCGACAGTAGGAAAAAGAAGAGAAGGAAACGTAGTAGGTGAAAATGAATTGGGGCTAAGAAATGAAAGAGGAAGCCGCCTGGTAGAATTTTGCACATATCATAACTTAATCATAGCTAACACTTGGTTCAAGAATCATGAAAGAAGATTGTAGGCATGGAAGAATCCTGGAGATACTAGAAGGTTTCAGATACATTATGTAACGGTTAGACAGATATTTAGGAACCAGATTTTAAATTGTAAGACAATTCCAGGGGCAGATGTGGACTCTGACCTCAGTTTTTTGGTTATGAACTGTAGAGTAAAACTGACGAAACTGCAAAAAGGTGGGAATTTAAGGAGATGGGACCTGGATAAACTGAGTAAACCAGAAGTTGTACAGAGTTTCAGGGAGAGCATATGGGAACAACTGACAGGAATGGGGGAAAGAAATACAGTAGAAGAAGAATGGGTAGCTTTGAGGAATGAAATAGTGAAGGCAGCAGAGGATCAAGTAGGTAAAAAGACGAGAGCTAGTATAAATACTTGGGTAACAGAAGAAATATTGGATTTAATTGATGAAAAGCGAAAATATAAAAATGTAGTAAATGAAGTAGGCAAAAAGGAATACAAACGTCTCAAAAATGAGATCGACAGGAAGTGCAAAGTGGTTAAGCAGGGATGGCTAGAGGACAAATGTAAGGATGTAGAGGCTTATCTCATGAGGTGTAAGATAGATACTGGCTACAGAAAAATTAAAGAGACCATTGGAGAAAAGAGAACCACTTGCATGAATATCAAGAGCTCAGATGGAAACCCAGTTTTAAGCAAAGAAGGGAAAGCAGAAAGGTGGAAGGAATATATAGAAGGGCTATACAGGGTCGGTGTTCTTGAGGATAATATTGCGGAAATGGAAGAGGAGGTAAGTGAAGATGAAATGGAAGATGTGATACTGCGTGAAGAGTTTGACAGAGCACTGAAAGACCTAAGTCAAAACAAGGCCCCGGGAGTAGACAACATTCCATTAGAACTACTGACCGCCTTGGGATAGCCAGTCCTGACAAAACTCTACCATCTAGTGAGCAAGGTGTGTGAGACAGACGAAATTCCCTCAGACTTCAAGAAGAATATAATAATTCCAATCCCAAAGAAAGCAGGTTTTGACAGATCTTAAAATTACCGAACTATCAGTTTAACAAGTCACAGCTGCAAAAAACTAACGCGAATTCTTTACAGACGATTGGAAAAACTGGTAGAAGCCGACCTTGGGGAAGATCAGTTTGGATTCCACAGAAATTAGATTAGATTAGATTAGATTAATACTAGTTCCATGGATCATGAATACGATATTTCGTAATGATGTGGAACGAGTCAAATTTTCCAATACATGACATAATTAGGTTAATTTAACAACATACTTAAGTTAATATAACAACTTTTTTTTATTTTTTATTTTTTTAAATATTTTTTTTCTTTTTTTTCCTTAATTTATATCTAAAAATTCCTCTATGGAGTAGAAGGAGTTGTAACAATGTTGGAACACGTGATGCAGTACTGACCCTAAGACTTATCTTATAAGAAAGATTAAGGAAAGGCAAACATATGTTTCTAGCATTTGTAGACTTAGAGAAATCTTTTGACAATGTTGACTGGAATACTCTCTTTCAAATTCTGAAGGTGGCAGGGGTAAAATACAGGGAGCGAAAGGCTATTTACAGTTTGTACAGAAACCAGATGGCAGTTATAAGAGTCGAGGGACATGAAAGGGAAGCAGTGGTTGGGAAGGGAGTGAGACAGGTTTGTAGCCTCTCGCCGATGCTATTCAATCTGTATATTGAGCAAGCAGTAAAAGAAACAAAAGAAAAGTTCGGAGTAGGTATTAAAATCCATGGAGAAGAAATAAAAACTTTGAGGTTCGCCGATGACACTGTAATTCTGTCAGAGACAGCAAAGGACTTGGAAGAAAAGTTTAATGGAATGGACAGTGTGTTGAAAGGAGAGTATAAGAGGAACGTCAACAAAAGCAAAACGAGGATAATGGAATGTAGTCGAATTACGTCGAGTGATGCTGAGGGAATTAGATTAGGAAATGAGACACTTAAAGTAATAAAGAGTTTTGCTATTTGGGGAGCAAAATAACTGGTGATGGTCGGAGTAGAGAGGATATAAAATGTAGACTAGCAATGGCAAGGAAAGCGTTTCTGCAGAAGAGAAATTTCTTAACATCGAGTATCGCTTTAAGTGTTAGGAAGTCGTTTCTGAAAGTATTTGTATGGACTCTAGTCATGTATGGAAGTGAAACATGGATGATAAATAGTTTAGACAAGAAGAGAATAGAAGCTTTCGAAATGTGGTGCTACAGAAGAATGCTGAAGATTAGATGGGTAGATCACATAACTAATGAGGAGGTATAGAATACAATTGGGGAGAAGAGGAGTTTGTGGCACAGCTTGACTAGAAGAAGGGATAGGTTGGTAGGACATGTTCTGAGGCATCAAGGGATCACCAATTTAGTACTGGAGGGCAGCGTGGAGGGTAAAAATCCTAGAGGGAGACCAAGAGATGAATACACTAAGCATATTCAGATAGGATGTAGGCTGCAGTAGGTACTGGGAGATGAAGAAGCTTGCACAGGATAGAGCAGCATGGAGAGCTGCATCAAACCAGTCTCAGGACTGAAGACCACAACAAAGCACTCAATACAACAGCACTCAATACTGTAGCCCTGATCCCTATCAATACTGTTTCCCACTCCATCCACTCTCATCACATGATCCTGCTTTGAGAAACCCTTGCACAAGGAACCTATATCCTCTTCTACCTAGCTAAGACATGCACTTGGCTTGAAAAAGTTTGTGACCTGGTACCTGTCACTTAATTTTTCCCTCAAAATTTGGCCCATATCTCCTCCATGGCTGCTACCTAGCAACAGAACTTTTCTCTTACTTTCTACTTTTTTTTAAGCAATTGGTTTCCTAGTAAGTTTCTGTTGCATCTTAACTACATCTACTTCTACTGGATCCTCCTCCTTACTTAAATGTAGTAGCAAGGCAAATCTATTGATTGTGCCAATTGGGAAACTGTCAGAGACTGTTCTCTTTCTGTGGCCCCTCTTGCCAGCTAACACTTCCCACTGCTGTTTACTCTCCTCCCCCTTAACCTCTTCAGTTCCTCCCTTGCTCTGCCCAAATCAGCCTTAAGGGCTCTAGTTTTATCCTCCTGTCCAGCTACAATCCTATCTCTTGAACAAACCCTGCAAGAGAATGTAAGATTCTTGTTTGTTTCCCCAATTCCCACGCCACTACAATTTCCACAATGAAACCACCTGTCACAACAGCTGCACAAAACCCCTGAACTAACTTTCCTACTGCAGCTCACAACTTAGTATCCATGCTAGTTTGGAAATTAGTTATGAGATTTACTAAGTGATAACGATAATATATTAAATACAGATGTAAAAGGGCACTAAATATTTTTTGGGAACTAATGTAAGTAAAATGTTAGCAAATGCTCTTAAGTTTGTGGCATAATGCTAAATGTGCACTTTCAAGAATTAGGCATAAACAGCCAAATGTAGCCAAAACGAACTTTTTGCGATTACTGGAAGAATATTCAAATAAATGAAAACTTTTAATGGCGAAAAACCTTTAATGGTTGTAGATGTCAACAACTACTGACCTATCTCACTGCTGACGTTAGCCAAAGTTTTTGTGATGGTGATGTATTCTAGAATACTATCTCACCTTAGCAACCATAGTATCCTTAGCAAATCACAGTCTGTGTTTCAGGAGGGTTGCTCTACTGAGAATGCCATTTATATGTTGGCTAACCAGATTTTACAACCATTAAATAATATAATAATGCCAGTTGGTATTTTCTCGGCCTCTCTAAGGCATTTGACTGGGTGAATAACAGTATTCTCCTAGATAAATTAACGTTTTATGGGATTAATGGTATAGCCAACCAATTATAATGTCATATGTAACCAAAAGGCTGTGCTTTGTAGTTCAAGGAATAAAGTTCAGAGACATTATTCTGATTGGGGAGAACAACGAGAATTATTTCTTTTTGCAAAAAATACTAGTATTGTAATCAAGCCAAGTTTGTGTACAGAAACAGAAGAAATGCCAAATAAAGTTCTTAAAAAAATCGTTGAGTGATTTGATGCTAATGGTCTTACCCTCAATTTTACAAAGGCACAACATATTCAGTTCTGTTCATCTAGAGATACTACACCAATGACAAGTGTAATGTATGGTGAGTAAGTAAGTAATGTGTAAACTTCAACATTCTTAGGTGTTCATGTTGATGAGAATTTAAATTATTTTGGAACTTGTAAAACAAGTTACTTAAGCCACATTTACAGTTAGAATCATTGGAAATTTTTTTAGTGACAAATCAGTAAGTTGATATATTTTGCATGTTTTCATTCAATAATACTGTACAGAACAACGTTCTGGGGTAACTCATCTCTGAGCGAGAAAGTCTTCATTTTGCAAAAATGTACTGTAAGAATAATATGTGGTGCTCACCCATCATCATCTTGTAGACATCAGTTAAGTAGTTGAACATTCTGGCTATTACTTCACAGTATATTTATTCCTTCATGAAGTTTGTTGTAAATAATCCACTACAATTCAAAAGGAACAATGAGGTTCATAATTACCATATCAGAAGGAAAAAAGACATTCATTGCTCCACATCAAGTTTGTCTTTAGTACAAAAGGGGGTGCGCAATGCTGCTACAAAAATTTTTGATCATTTTCCCAGTGATATAAAATGTATGACAGCAAAGTAAAATTTGATTACAAATTGAGAAAGCTTCTCTTTGACAACTCCTTCTATTCCTTAGAAGAATTTCTATTGCTGTAATGTGTAAAAGGTGGTAGATAGGAAGTACTATCTCACATCTGTATATCCTCTTTCACTATTGTAAAAAAAGTAACAAAGCAAAAATCCCTTAGAAATGTTCAGAATGTAACCATTAATACAAATTAATTTGAGATGTGAATGTAAAGTGACTCTTTCCACATCATTATGATCTACAGTGCAGAATGATCCATGGACCATGTAACTAACTAACACGTGGCGCCTAGCAGCAGTATTACAAAACAAAGCTATGAGTGTTCAAGTGTTACAAACCGTACTGAAGAGTGCTGTTACCTAGTAGCGAAAGTCTGAAGTAGATAATGTATTCTTTTCTTGTGTAGTATGTAAAATGCACCAACTGTTAAAATGTTGAACACTGAGATGTTGTTAAAAATAAAACAAAGAGCTGAATAATATTTTAAAAATATTCTATCTTTAAAGATAGAGAAATAGCTCAGAGTAATTAACTGTGATGTAAATAATGAGAAGTAAAGGGGCAGTACTACAGGACAAAGAAACCATACAATCCCACCTTTCTCATTAGTTGTAGTCATAGGCTAGCAGAATCGTCTGTCTTTAAGAGTCACTGTGGGAAACTATTTTTGTAAAAGTGGGTGAGTGTACTTATGTGCCTCAGACTATTTTATTAACTATGCTACTTTTAAAGAAGCTGTACATCATGAAAGTGGGTTAATTGTGGCTCAGTTTCTGTACATAAGAAGAAATCAATATTACAGCAGTGATATAAACATAAAAAGGCTTCTAATGGATGGTGGTTGGTGTTTAATATTTAGTATTCAGTAGCTTATGTGTCGTGCTAGCTATGTCCAAGACCCATAAGTATATATTGTACAGCTGTTTGGAAATTTACGTAGCATTTTCGATGGAAGAAGATGGGGTGCTCAGTATATTAAGTGAACATTTAAGTATTGTTATTGTAAGTATTATTAGAATTGCTAAATGAGTTGGGCACTGGCGATTAATGAAAGTTGTGATTTAATCCCTCTCCTGTGTCCTACATGAATTGCTTAAATAATTATTTCATTGGTACCAAGATAGTGTGTTAAGTGTTTTTATTCACCAATTATAATGATTCCAAGTTTGTTTCCTTTCAAGAACATTGTTTTCCTTTTCCTGTAGTCATTAGAACAAACATATACTACAGAAAGCAATTTCAGCATCAAAAGATAGTAATGAATCATAAGGATAAATTTGTAGCTTTCTCCATTTAAAATATCATCTAGCTGGTAATTAGGCCAAGAAGTTTACGTCACAAGATAATATGATAAAATCCCTATTATAAAGCGATGAAAATCGGTGAAACAGTACACATTTTTTGCACATGACAAATTTAAGTGTTTTTCCAGTACGAAAGGCGATTGTTAACATTACGTTCAGTCAGTTAAATGTTTTCATATCATTACGATAAAATGAAGTGTTGCCTGCTTTTGCACACTGTAACGACATATAAATCAATGAATAGCATCTTTCTGACTGAAACACCAGCCATTCCAGCGTACACTGAGCCTTCAGCTGAAGGCAGGTTAACTGATTAATTAACGTCTGAAAATTAATTATGTATACCAACATTTTCATGTTAATATAGTTTATGTTCTTAAGTGCATACAAATTGAAGCATTTTGTGAATAAATTGTTTTACAGGTGTGTTAAGTACCCTCCAACAGTCAGCTCAAAGTGACGAAACAGTTAACATCACAGACGTCATTCCTTCCTCTATGCAATACAGAATGCCAGTGAGGTTGTTTGCGTGCACAGTCGTGTAATGAAGTGCACTGTGGTAAAACATGATACTGAGCAACTGATTCCCATGATTGCTAGTGTTCCAAAGTGCGATGTCGCACAGACGATTGCAGGTCACGTAGGAAAAGACGCATTACTAGACACATAACAGTGGCATCGCATGTGGGAACTGGGGCTGTAGTACATCAATCTTAAATTTTGCAAAAAAAATTGCGCGTGTTTAGATTGTCAAAATTAAAAGTATCTTTTAAGTCAGCACAAAAACTACGTCTTTCAATATTTTTGTTGCAACTCCTCCTTTTTTCCATGTTAACTCTACACTAAAATGATGCAAGTTTATAATCTGTGATATTTAACTTCTCAATCCCTGTTGTTACATGGTGTTCAGAGAGGCACAGAACATCTAACCATTCATAGTTTTCCAAATCTTCTAGGCATGCAGAAGTTCATGTCTCTTGTGTTACAACTCTCTAATGTTCTGATGAAACAAATCAATTCTATTTTCCTGGAAGTTTTGACACATATTATGGTCTTGTACTGTTCTAATTTCTTTCAAAATCTTTGTATGTAATCCGACTCTAATCTAAAAAAAAAAAAATGCGTCCCTTTGACCCTAGTAATCATAGGGATTTTGTCTTATGTACCTATGCCCCTCCCCCTACACATCTGTTTAGATGCAGGCCATGATTAGTGCATCCCCGTCTCCCAATGGTAGCAACAGGCGCGGTACAGATATGAGACTTTGTTTCAGTCAAAAGCAACTCGCTCAGCTTTTTGTTCACGTGGCTAAAAGCTTTGTTAGCCCAGAGTTAGTCATATCACCGCAAACCTTCGAAAAACCCCACACGAGGGTATGGCGTTGCTTCTGATATCTTTTCCAGGTCACTATCAATGCTATATTCCTAGTTGTTAGCCAGGTTGTTTCCTGCTCCTCCTACAGTAAGTACAGTATCCTCGCCATCAAAATCTTTACACAAGGCCCGTGTGTTCTCTGGCACCTTTCCAAGAATCGTGATGTTTCATTATGCTTGTGACCTGGTATTCCATACCTGGCTTTTCCTGTAGCAGTTGGCCTCTACCTCTCCTGTGACTGCTCTCTAGTAGCACTTTCTAAGTGACTTTTCTACCGACTTAGCCTTAAAGTCTTTCCTATAAGTCTCTGTATCCTATTAAGTTCAAACACTGGTTGAGATTCTTTTGCTATTTTAGTAACAAGTAACACTGATGGAATTCAGAAGTTTTCTTCTTTGCCTATTATTTGTCACCTTTTCACAGTTCTCATTGTCTCTTTTCCCCTTCAGCCGTTGTAATTCATAATACACCATTTCTCATTCTGCTTGTAGGGCATAAACCTTTTTCCCCTGTTCCACGATCTTCTTGTCTCGACTACGTAATCTACATCTTCATGGAGGAGCCTCATCTCACACAGTTTTAACTTCCACACTGCATTCTCTACAATGAAACAGCAACCCACAATCCTAACATCTTTCTCCCATACCAATTAATCCACGGCAGTCCACATTCGTCGCACATGATGCTATGCTGACAGTAAACTAAAAAGCACTACAACTCACTTAGACTGTAATAAAGTAACAATCAGTAAAACTATGTTTCAGTGAGTCGTGCAGATATCTTCCAGGCGTCAGGCAGGCATACAAAACAAGATCGAATTTCGTTGAACATAGGTAGTACCAGACACAAAGTGAATTAAAATTATAAAAGCACGACATTTTCTAACCCCACTCTTAAACCGACATTATCAGGAAATTATTTAAAGCAATATAATTTATCTTAAGCAGTACGTAACGATTATGCGGTTTATAAACACAACATAGATTTTCACTTATCTTAGGTCTACATCACAGAAGACACGAAAGAAATAGAAACACGTGATATTTATAACACTCTATAACAAGATACAATCTGGTAATTTTGGTAAGCACTGCACCTATTTTAAACAACTCGTAATGCTACACCACTGCTGTTGTTTAATGCCTAGCATTTCAGTACACCCATCTGCAACAGCTGGTAACTGCGAGTGCTGATATTAATTAAAAACAGTTTTATGACGAACGATGTTGATATAGGGCTCAATTTACTACACATTCAGTGACATAACAGCTATTTTAAAGTGTCCACAACTCTACAAAGAATCATAAAAGAGTAAACGTGATGTGTTCTTGTTCTAAACGCCATTAAAAACAGTTTCGCAAAGGATATATTTCATAATTGTTAAAATGTGCTTGGTTCCTTTCAGATCAGTGATACAGCCAGCACCAAGTCGTACTCTTACCTCACTTATTTATTTCATAGTTTAAAATATAATTTCTTTGCGTGTTTTTGGGTACTTGATAGTTTAATTTGACAAATTTCGGGCGTACTGCAGTATTTGAGAGTTGTAGCATCGCGTTTTAGTACCTGAATAGTGTAAATTCGCATAGTCGTCAGTCATCTGTTTGTTTTGTACGGCTTGTGAGATAAAAGAGAGGAAAAAAAGTTGTTAGGGATTGATAGGGATTGCGCCTGTTGTGTACGGATTCAGGGGGAATTGGCCACCGTCCGTAAACAGCTGGAAGCTGTGTTGGCTGTGGTCAGCAGGCTCCAGGCTGTGGTCCTGGACCGCGGTCACACTGGGACACCCGAGGCGAGCGCTTTGGCACCTGTGGAACCTGCAGCATCGCCTGGGATCTCTGACGCCACTGAGCCCTAGGATTCGGACGTCTCTGCCGGTCGACACTTGCCTGACTGTGATTGGCGAACCGTGGCGGGGTCACGAATCCCTGGACGGAAGGCAAAAGTTGGTGCTGGCCGCAAGGCTGTACCCTTACCC
The DNA here is from genome assembly GCF_021461395.2 of Schistocerca americana. Classification (NCBI taxonomy): domain Eukaryota; kingdom Metazoa; phylum Arthropoda; class Insecta; order Orthoptera; family Acrididae; genus Schistocerca; species Schistocerca americana. Next base: position 1,267,398,163 of record NC_060119.1, read on the forward strand.
CTCCGTAACAGGTTTGAGGTACTGCCCACTGCTCAAAGTGTTTCTGAGCCAGCAAGGGCGGCCTCGCCTTTTGCGGCAGTGGCCAATCTTCCTGAGAGGTCCGGACATGCGCAGATGGTGGGTTTGCTTGTCATTGGGAGCTCCAATGTTACGTGGATGATCCTTAGGGATATGGCAACCAAGGACAGGAAGAATGTCAATGTGCAATCCGTATGCATACCAGGGAGAGTCATCCAAGATGTAGAAAGTGTCATTCCGAATGCCTTGAAGGGTACAGAATGCAGCAAACTGAAGGTGTTGGCTAATGTCGGCACTAATGATGTGTGTCGCTATGGATTGGAAGAGCATTTCTCTGGGTTTCGGCTGCTATCTGAGTTGGTGAAGAATTCCAGTCTTGCTAGCAGAACTTTGGTACAGAGCCGAGTGGAGTGTCTGAATCAGAGGCTGAGACGGTTCTGTGACCGTGTAGGCAGCAGATTCCTCGACTTGCGCCATAGGGTGGTGGGGTTAGTGGACATAGCCCAATTGACCTATTTTCCCGCCAAAATTCAAAATTCTTGCCATTATTTCTGGGAGTTATGTTAGTGGAGGTAGCCCAATTGGCCTATTTTTCCGCCAAAACCTGCCATCTTGGATGACGTCATGCGCTGTTGCCAAGTCTAAACGCCGCCAACTTGGATGACGTCATCGCCGCCATCTTGAATAAATTTGACAACAATGCAGCATGGCATCATTCATAGGTTGCCCCACTACTAGCGTCATCTGCAAACAATCTAAGGGGACTGCTCAGATTATCACCTAGATCATTTATGTAAATCAGGATCAGCAAAGGGCCTATGACACTACCTTGCGGAACGCCAAATATCACTTCTGTTCTACTCGATGATTTACCGTCTATCTCTACAAACTGTGACCTCTCTGAGAGGAAATCACGAATTCACTCACACACTGAGACGATACTCCATATGCAAGCAATTGGATTAATAGTCGCTTGTGAGGAATGGTATCAAAAGCCTTCTGGAAATCTAAGAATATGGAATCGATCTGAGATCCCTTGTCAACAGTACTCATTACTTCATGGGAATGCACAAGAACGACATTTTTTCAATCCGTGTTGGTTATGTATCAATAAGTCATTTACTTCAAGGTGATTCATGATCTTCGAGTACGGTATATGCTCCAAAATCCTACTGCAAATTGAGGTCAGTGATATGGATCTGTAATTCAATGGATTACTCCTATTTCCTTTCTTGAATATTGGTATGACCTGTGCTACTTTCCAGCCTTTAAGAACAGACCTTTCGTCTAGTGAGCGGTTGTATATGATTGCTAAGAAAGGCGCTATTGCGTCTGCATGCTCTGAAAGGAACCTGATTGGTATACCATCTGGAACGGAAGACTTGCCTTTCTTAAGTGATTTGAGTTGTTTGGCAACACCTAAGTATCAACTTATATGTCACTCACGCTAACAACTGTTCGGGTTTCGACTTCTGGAATATTTACTTCGTTTTCTTTCGTGAAGGAATTACAGAAAACTGTGTTTAGTAACTCCACTTTAGTGGCACCATCATCGGTAACATTCCCATCGCTATAGCGCAGTGACGGTATTGACTGTTTTTGCCACTGGTGTACTTTACATACGAATAGAATCCCTTTGGGTTTTCTACCATATTATGAGACAATGTTTCATTGTGGAAACTATTAAAAGCATCTCGCATTGACGTCCGCACTAAATTTCAAGCTTCCACGAAACTTAGCCAGTCTTGGGGATTTTGCATTCTTCTGAATTTGGCATGCTTTTTTCGTTGCTTCTGCAACAGTGTTCTGTCGTGTTTTGTGTACCAGGGTGGATCAGCCCGTCTCTTATTAACTTATGTGGTATGAATCTATCTATGCTGTCGATACATCTTTGAATTTGAGCCATATCAGGCCTACACATACATAATTACCTTGGAAGGAATGGAGACTCTCTATTAGGAAGGCATCAAGCGAATTTTTATCTGCTCTTTTAAATAGATATATTTTGCGTTTATTTTTAGTGTTTTTAGTTGATATGGTTTTGAGCCTCGCTACAACGATCTTGTGTTCACTAATCCCCGTATCCATCATGACGCTCTCTATTAGATCAGGATTATTTGTGGCTAAGAGGTCAACCATTTACAATTCGTGTGGGCTCATGAACAAATTGTTCAAAGTAATTCTCAGAGAAAGCATTTAGTACAATTTCGGAAGATGTTTTCTGTCTACCACCGGCTATGAACATGTATTTTTGGCAACAAATCGGGGGTAGATTGAAGTCTTCACCAGTTATAACTGTATGAGTGGAGTACTTTTTGTAATGAGATTCAAGTTTTCTTTGAACCGTTCAGCTATTATCTCATCTGAGTCAGGTGGTCGGTAGAAGGAGCCAATTATTATTTTGGTAGAGCTGTTGAGTATAACCTCTAACCATAGCAATTCGCAGGAAATATCAATTTCAATTTCACTATAAGATAAACTACTACCAATAGACACAAACACACCACCACATACTTTATTTAATCTATCCTTTCTGAACACGGTTTGCGCCTCTGTAATAATTTCTGCAGAATTTATCTCTGGCTTTAGCCAGCTTTCTGTTCCTATAACAATTTCAGCTTCAGTGCTTTCTATCAGCACTTGAGGCTCTGGTACTTTTCCAACACAGTTACGACAATTTACAGCTACAATACCGACTGTTGTTTGGTAAATACTTGTCGTTTCTTTTCCCTGTACACTTTGAGACTGGAGCCCTTTTTGATCTTTCCCGAGACTGCCTAACCTAAGAAACCGCCCAGTCCACGCCACACAGCCCCTGATACGCGTGTAGCCGCCTCCTGTGTGTAGTCGACACCCCACCACTGCAGAAGAAATTGGCGCCTAATTCAAATTCCAACAAGGTAATGCATGCAAAACCATACTTGTCTTTATTATTATTCATTATTATTGATTATCATCTATTAACACTCATTATCATTTATTATTATTTTATTATTATTGGGCCTTCCTACACTAGAAAATTTGCCACAAATTCAAATTCCAGCACGATAATAGCTACAAACCCATACTTCCCTTTATTATTATTATTCAATATCATCATCATTTATTATCATCATTATTTATTATAATCATTTATTATTATTATTGGAGTACCTCCACTAGAAAATAGCGCCAAATTCAATTATCATTATTTTTATTATCATCATTTATTATCATTATTCGCCTACCTCCACTCGAAAATAGCGCCAATTCAATTATCATCGGTATTTATTATCCTTAATTATTATTATTATTGGCCTACCTCCACTAGAAAATAGCGCCAAATTCAAATTCCAACACGATAATGTCTCGAAAACTGTACGTCTATTTTTTATTATTTATCATCATTTATTATTACTTATTCAAGATGTCCGATTTTCTCGGCCAGAAACCCATTTGCGTTACATCCATAACAAAAATCTATCACAAGTTCAAATCCCAACACCATAATCGATCACACGTACGAAGTTTCGCAATCACTTATCTTTTTTCGCTGGTAACCTATCAAAATTGCGTCAAATAATAAAGTACACTTATATTAACCAAAGTCACGTCCTTTGATTTTACAGGGGGAAGCAGTATGGTCATCACTTGTTCTCCAGCACAATCAGTACACATCTTCAAGATCGCAGCAACGCCCAATGCAGTCGCCACGACGTCCGCGCTCCAACTGAATTAGTTGAAATCGTCGCCACCCCGTAGCCACACTGGCCAGCGTGCGGGCTGTTACCTACAGCGGTGACGTGAGAGCGGCGCGCTGGGGCCGGCCCACGCTAGTCCCCCGGCTACCGGCGTCGCAGAGTCCCCCACACCACTCACCTTAAGTATACGTGTTTTCGCTGGACACGCTGGAACTTGCTGAGGTTGACGGCACAACGGTCGGCCGTTCGATCCAGCACATGGTGGACAGAGAACGCATTCTCGCACTTTTGGCGGCAACGTTGTTTTTCTGGACAGGTTCGAACAGGTCCATATTCATGTCAGACACCCTCCGATCGGTCCGCGTTCCACCACATGTCTCAGTCGCGGACAAAAGAACACGTTTAGCGCCAAAGTTGTTTTTCGGGACACTGCAATCGCCCTCACGTGACACAACGGTCCGAGATGTTTGGTACAAGCTCCAAAGTTAAGTTCTTTCACGTGACCCACTAAAAGCTATTCTTTATTATTATTCATTATCGTTTTATTATTATTATTCAGTATCACTCTTTATCATTTATCATCATTCATTATCATTCGTTATCTTCTATTATTATTATTATGTGTCCGAGAATGCCGTGCTACACTTTTGGCGCCAAAGTTTGCTCAACAGTTAAATCAGCCATGATTGTACAGGAGCACGTTTGTGCCACGATACACCTCGCTAAGTTAGTTGGCTCCCTCCTGCGCGGCGCGCGTTATAACCGGTCACGCGCCCCGCGGACGTCCGACTGCTTACGTCACACACCCTCGATCGCCCCCTCCATACAGGCGATGGACATAGTCTTCTGTAAATATGCTAACGCCCACATCGCCCATCTAACCTATCAATTAAAAATAAAAAGTCTAAATGTGTGTGAAATCTTATGGGACTCAACTGCTAAGGTCATCAGTTCCTAAGCTTACACACTACTTAATCTAAATTATCCTAAGGATGAACACACACACCCATGCCCGAGGGAGGGCTCAAACCTCCACTGGGACCAGCCGCACAGTCCATGACTGCAGCGCCTCAGACCACACGGCTAATCCCGCGTGGCCCTATCAATTACCTAAGTACTTAATTCCACTTCAGTTTTAATCATATTAAATAATTCAGTTTACAGTTTCATATACGTATGCAAAGGTGTTCAACTACCTACTTTCAAATACTTTTAGAGGACCAGACCGCAACCTCTTCCTAGGAGCCCTCGCCGAGTTTGAATTTTGTCAGTAAAGAAACGCAACTTGCGTTTTCGCTAATAACCTAAGACAATTGCGCGTAAAGAAAGGGCACTTGTACTAACATCATCCACCTGACCACCACTTCCTCCTAGGATCAGGCGCCAAGTGTGAAATCTGCCAGTAAACAAAGCTCACTTGGCAGAGCCGTAGCACAGCGTCAAAATGGCGTCTATGTACGACTCACGTTACAAGCAGCGTGCTGTTATACAATACCTGTGTGCAGCAAAAGAGACCGCGGTGAACATTCATAAACTTTTGTGTGCAGTGTATGGCGATGCTGCAGTCGACAGGAGTACAGTTGGGCGATGGCAATAGAAAGTTACAGCCTCAGGAAATGCATAAACAGAGCTCCACCTTCAGCTGGGTTCGGGACGTGCTGTCACACCCACTGCTGCAGGCATGCCGAATCGTGCGGATGCCATTATTCGTGTCGACCGGCGCATCACAACTCGGCAATTGGCTCTACAGTTGTCGGTCAGCATTGGAAGTGCGTCTGCAATGATCGAGACTCTCGGATATTCAAAGAGGTGCTGCCGATGGGTTCCACGAATGCTCACAGCGGACCACAAGATTCAAAGAACGACCATTTCATCTCAATTGTTGCAGTGTTTTGAGACCGATGGAGACGCCTTGCTGTCACGAGATCTGGGTGCACCACTTTGCACCGGAAACAAAAAAAAAGCAGTCCATGGAGCATCATCATCCTCATTCGTCACAAAAGAAGAAATTCGAGGCAACCCTCTCTGCCGGAAAAGTCACAGTGACAGTCTTCTGGGATTGGGATGACGTCATTCTCGTGGATGTGACGCCAAGAGGGTTAACCATCAATTCAGAGGCATACGTGAAGACTCTGAATAAACTCAAGAACCGTTTCCGACATGTTCGATCGGACAAGAATCCAGCAGAAATCTTGCTCCAACACGATAATACACGCCCACACGCAAGTCTGTGAACCTGGGAACAGATCGCGAAATTGGGTTGGACATCATTGCCTTATGCAACCGACAGTCCCGATCTGGCACCCTCGGAGTCCCATCTCTAGGGGGCTGCTTAAAGATGCCGAGAGTGTCAGCGGTGCAAGTCGTGCAATGAAAACGTGGCTACGCCTGCAGGACACCAGCTTTTACCAGCAGGAACCACATACTCTTCCACAATGTTCGCGTACGGCCATAGAACATGATGGAGTCTACGTACAAAAATAGGACGTGGACAAGGAATATTGATGTATATTGTCACCAAATTCTGACTCTTACCTATAAATATGTTCAGAGAAAATAAAATTGGGCCATCACTGACTGAACGACCCCCGTATCTACACTGTGTGACGTTGGCCACTAGACCACGAAAAGATGCAGCTATGGAATGACGCGAGAGGAATCAGTATTTCCTGCTGACATTTCCGTATCCCACTGTGTTGCCAGTTCGTGCACAGGGCTGGAGTTCTGAGGGACAGACAGCCTGTAACACTGGCTGCCTTAAGTGAAAGACTTGGACGTTTCTGTGGCTGGAGTTCTCAGGGACAGACAGCCTGTAACACTGGCTGCCTTAAGTGAAAGACTTCGACGTTTCTGTGGCTGGAGTTCTGAGGGACAGACAGCCTGTAACACTGGCTGCCTTAAGTGAAAGACTTCGACGTTTCTGTGGCTGGAGTTCTGAGGGACAGACAGCCTGTAACACTGGCTGTCTTAAGTGAAAGACTTCGACGTTTCTGTGGCTGGAGTTCTGAGGGACAGACAGCCTGTAACACTGGCTGCCTTAAGTGAAAGACTTCGACGTTTCTGTGGCTGGAGTTCTGAGGGACAGACAGCCTGTAACACTGGCTGTCTTAAGTGAAAGACTTCGACGTTTCTGTGGCTGGAGTTCTGAGGGACAGACAGCCTGTAACACTGGCTGCCTTAAGTGAAAGACTTGGACGTTTCTGTGGCGGCCGGGTTGTGTGTCTGGGACTGCACCAGCCAAAAGAACTGGTTAGCGCGCTCCTGCCCGCTGTCTCAATACTTTTACGCTTCCGAATGGGTATTTACGTTAAAATGTTCTAATGCTCTGCGTTACTCATTGCTATAGACAGACTGAACCGCTGGCATCCATATATGCTGTAATGAGTGGAACAGTCTAAAAATTTCTAGGTGAGATACATCGACAATTTAGTATATGTGTGGCATACCATATTCCCAGAATGGTGGTAAATACTAACACGTGATAGTTTGACACAACAAAAATGAACGTGCTGTAGGCAAATGTGTGTGACTGAACTTAAAAATGGTAGGCAATATTACCATAATTAATGGATTTCGTATCTTAATTAACACAGTAATGTATTAGACATTTTCTGTAAGTGCGCCACAAATGTCTGCTCCAAGTCCGAGATCGTGTGACACGTTTACATTTAATATTCAGGTGCTGTTAATACGTATTAGTGATCGCATATGTTACAGCATTTGTTCGACGTAATGTATCGATTAGGTGGCTCGCATTTTTCTGTTCCTACACTCGCACATTTTTACTGAGTCGTTGACTGCTAAACGTACTGACTAAGATCATTGCCAGTCCCAGCTTGTTAGGGATTTATAACCGAACTTGTCACTTCCACAACTGAAATTGATCTGAAGGATCTCTAGCTACTGTTCACATAAGGACGAGTCACGAATTACTCTGTAGCTGGGAATCGAATTTTGTGTACGAAAGGTTAAGTGCAAGTGTCTCCGGGTTTTTTAACGTTTCCCGGACCATTTACCGCTGTTACCAGTGCACAACATCTCTCCTCATCACAAGAATCTGCCGCTAGCAAACACAATCTTTCCTGTCAGCTACTGTCATTCAGCTACAATTTTTCACTTGAAGAACAGCAGCAACTCACTTTTAAGCCTTTCACAGCCCCTGACGGTTTGGCTGCAACTTGCTTTGCTCGAGACCCTTCATGTGGACGTCGTAGTGGCCAAGAAACATTGTCTGCGCCACCTACCATCGATAGTTCACATCTGTTTTTTGTATCCAAATTATCACTAAATGCCTTCTTCTTTTTCCAAATGGTGAACGTACTAGCAATGATGACCCAATCCTGGGCTGTACATTTATTCATTTCATGACAAATATACATTGCTATATAAAGATTTCATATTCATCTTTCTATTTGGTTTAATGTACGTAATATGTTAAAAATATAATATGTTAATGTTTTCAGAAATCAGAGTTTCCATCAGATCCCGTTTTAAGCGTAATTCATCGAAAGCATAGTGCCTATGAGAGGTAAATAGGTGGAAGGAGTCATTTGGCTGTAGGGCGCAGATGGCATTTTTCATCATTTTCCCTTTTCTCCGTGAAATCTTATCAGAAAAATCAATGTTACCGGCATCTCTTGTAGGAAATTTAATGTAATTTCCGCTGATGTAGAGTTTTTGGTTGGTGACTGTAGTGTTGGCAGAAGAGCCAACACCGTGTTGCTAGAGGAGGCCGAAATGCACGCGTTTAAGCTCATGCAGGCTGGCGTGAGGTCTGGAGTTGATACTAGTAAAATAAGTACATAGCTTCTGGAATACTTAACTTTAATCCATAATTGGTGAACATCGCTCTTGAAGGTACATGTATTACAATCAATAGTCACTGGTAATGGCGCCTTTGCTAGGTCGTAGCAAATGACGTAGCTGAAGGCTATGCTAACTATCGTCTCGGCAAATGAGAGCCTAATTTGTCAGTGAACCATCGCTTGCAAAGTTGGCTGTACAACAGGGGCGAGTGCTAGGAAGTCTCTCTAGACCTGCCGTGTGGCGGCGCTCGGTCTGCAATCACTGACAGTGGCGACACACCTAGCAAGTGTGGTGTCTGGCGGTGACACCACAGTGACCTCTATACTCTCCGAGTTGTATGGCGTGGTAGTGTGTGGTTTCGACGTCCTCGCAGAAGTGCCAAAAGGTCCCTGCTTTTCAGCGAGCAGCAGCATCAGTATGGCTCGTCATAAAACCAAACCTGACCAGCGTATTTTCTAGGAAATTATATTTTAAATGTGTAACGGATGGTCACCTTCAGAAATGGGAAAGTTTTCGAGATATAAATGACAAAACAGAAAAAAGTGCGAAAATGTTGATCTCTTTGCGTTTTGACCTCCTACAAGGCAATAAACATGAAATTTGAATTCAGCAACTCAAAAAAAAAAAAAAACATATAGATCCGTCGAGAGAAAAAAACTTGCGCAGTTTTGTTTGCTGAAAATAGCTGTCTTCTACCCCAATTGACTGGACCACTTGAGCAGCAGCACAGTTAGCGACTCGTCAGTTGAGGGACAAGGCGGACAATTCCATGTGATCGTTAAGAGAAGAGCGGCGGACAGGGTGCTAAGGACAGAGTCTTGTGTTATTTTTAAAACTTACGGAATGGCCAAACATCAAAGACTCAATAGTAATTCAACCGCTCATCTTAGAACTAATTTGAGTACACCAAAATCGCCAAGCAGTCATAATATTTCTGACACCTGTGGTACCTCCAGTAATACGGAAGTTTGCTTTTGAATGCAAGAAAATCAGGTGGAAATCGAACAGAGTTTAATCACGAGCAAGTGCAACGTACGGTCTCGACAAACATTGTAGCAGGCCGTAGCGTTGCGTTCTGGCTACACAGCCAGAAACAATCTAGTACTCAGTTATAGCATAGATTCAATGAATATCAGGGTCGGATCATGATGTCCTCCATATCTACAGTCACTGAAGCCAGCATAATACCTCCTCCATCAGTCATCCGTGCACTCTAGTTAATAACTACTACTTTTGTACAAAGCGTGGTGGTTCATTTTATTAAGCATGCCAGTTTATTGAGCACTCCATTTTGTTAAGCATCAGATCTAGGAAAGAAGTTGGAAAGGAGACAGACTGTAGTCTATTCTTACAGGCTCATATGAGGTCTCGTACCTTATTTGCACTGAGAATTGCTAATGTGGTGTCAAGAGGTGGGGAGTTCACGTTACATGAGTCGTGAGGCAGTTACTTTCGGGGAGTCGTAAGGTTTTCAAGTGATGATTTAACTTGGATAGCATGCAGTCATACTTGATGCCTTAACAATTTTCGGGACACTGAAAATATTTAGGTATTGTGGGATGTAGTCAAAATTCAGCAGCTGAACTTGTTGTCAAGTCGAGCTCTATAAACAGTTAGCACTGGGATATCTTATACATTTTCACATTAATACCAGAGAACAGGCCGGTCTTCTGGTTAGCAGCAGCAGCTTTGCTACATCCACTGGACACAGGAACGCCAGGGAGCGGTTTCAGTCTCCAGAATCTGTGTGCACATCCGTTTATATATTGGACGATTAGAATTTTACCTTGTACAGTGAGGCTGTCAAGGGACTCTGGATGCCAGTAGAAATCGACCACTGGATCACTGGGGCTGTGATCGTTATATTGACAATATCTCCATAATTATTTCTCCTGTTATTCAAGAGGAGCATGGACGACGTATGTTAAATACTTCCCTGAAGCCTGTAAGTGAAGAGGTAGGAAATAGGAAGTGAATAATCAAATGCAAAGTCCAGTTAAAAAAAAAAAAAATTGGTGGATTACATGACGGTATTTTGCGCAACCAGTCTAGTGCATAAGCTCACAACACAGCCGCCCACGTGAGTTTTCGTGTGGTGGCTGCCATAAACAGCTCTCAGCACTCATGCTAGGCCAAACACATTGAACGCTAGTGCCCGATGCCTGCCGCATGCCGTCTGATGCCCAACGCCTGCTGCCTAAGGCCGTATGACAAAAATGCAATCTGCCTAATTACTTTGAACAAGTGCTCTAACATATGTAATCAGTAACAGATGTTCATAGACTCGGAACATTAAATGTAAATGTATTACGCATTCTCGCACTAAGAGTGGATATTTGTGGAGTGGTTACAGAAAATGTCTATTACTTTGCTATTACCTGTGTTAATTAAGAAATGAAAGCCATTAGTTATAGTAACATTGGCTACCATTCTTGGTTCAGCCACACACAAAGACTAACACTTTCACAGAATTCACATCCACACACACACACACACACACACACACACACACACACACACACACACACACACACCACAATCTCAAAGTATCACACATCAATATTTACCACCATTTTATGGAGTATGCTATAATGTCACAAACACTGTGCCGTGTCAAAGTATCTCACCTCGCCATTTCTTAACTCTGCCTCTCACTACAATGTTTAAGAACGCCAGTGGTTCAGTTGTCTGTAGAACCCAGTAATTTCCAGCTCTAGATTATTTTAATGTAAAAGTGTAACTGCGAAAACAGGTATATTTACATGGCGAGCAGGTACACATCTGACTATTCTGTTGGCTGGTCCATCTGCACTGTGGTATGTCCTACCAGTTTTGCATCCAGTTATATCAGTTGCCCGGTTTGGCTTGTTCAAAAATTCAAAAATGCTTCAATGGCTCTGAGCACTATGGGACTTAACATCTGAGGTCATCAGTCACCTAGAACTTAGAACTACTTAAAACTAACTAACCTAAGGACATCACACACATCCATGCCCGAGGCAGGATTCGAACCTGCGACTGTAGCAGTCACGTGGTTCCAAACTGACGCGCTTAGAATCGCTCGGCCACCGAGGCCGACCCCGGTTTGGCGTCCTAACAACTCGTCAGATGTACAACCAGTACCACGAAAAGCCTACCAGTTTAAAAAAGGGTAGTTGGTGACAGTCGCAAAACTCTGCCCGTGCAATGTCAACAGCTACCAATTTATAAACCACGAGAGTGTATGTGTGCAGCTACGTCTACATTTACATCAATACTCCGCAATCATCCTTTCAGTGTGTGGCGGAGGCTCCTTTGTGTACCACTGTCAGTTCCCTCTTTTCTATTCGAGTCGCAGATAGTCTATGACGAGAACGACTGCCAACAGGCCTCTGTGCGGGCAAAACGTCTCTGTTATTGGTTGACAGGGAAGAAATTAAAAAAAATAGGATATATCTATTTACATGTAAATATATCGTCAGTTTCGACTAGTAATTGCAGTAATAAATACTCATTGTTGTGCTATATTCCCCATAAGTACTTAGCAGTCCAAGCAGATGCAAAAGCCTGCTACTGTGAACACTTCCATTTCACCTGGTGGACTGTGGGCTGTTGCTGCTGTTTTAGTGGTTCAAGTACTAGTAGTTCTGCTATCGCTGTAGTAATAAGAAAACCCTGAGTGTAACGACATACAATATAACAATCATAACTACAATTATAATTACAGCTATTTATAGTTATAATAAAAGTAATAATATTAATGAGAGATGGATGGAGGACTTACTGACAGATATTTTCGGGTACATCTCACAACCGCTTCTTGCGTGCTGCCAGACACTGCACACACTCTTTACGAAGGGGATACGATTCCAGAAAGTGCAACATGTTGTGTTGGTAAACCTAACCGGGTAAAGCAACTTCCTGCCATTTTGTTGCATTGCTGTTATTTGGTGAACAATATTCTTCCTCCATTATCATGCCATTCCATTCCTGATGGAGAAACCTGTGAATACATTTCTGCGATAGAAGTTTAGAGTTGCTGAAGTTTTCTTTGCTTAATGCAACTATTTCATCAACTGAACGCATGAGACTTACACATATGTACAGAGAGTGAACAAACGATGGTGCTCACGCAGTTGTATTATAACAGTTAAAATTCTAGAGGGGTGGGGCTCTGAGCTTGCACACCATTGGCTGAAACATCAAACACACAACGAAGCATTTATGTGATGTCATCAGTGACGGGGAGGGGGTGAGGAGTGGAAAGGGAATTCCAGAAAATGGGCGATGAGAGGGAACTCTGGGAATGCTGATGCTGATGCCAGTGGTTTGAGCCAGAAACCACAGTGACCGTCTACTAATGTCCTCGACTCCAGGGGCTCTGTTTCAACTAAGGCCTTTCACTGGTCTATCAAATTCTTCAAACAATATCGAATTCCTGTCTCATCTTTATTTACAATTTTTTCTCCCTCTATAACATCGCATTCATTTACCTTGTACGGCCCCCTATATACTCTTTCCATATTTCAACTTCCCTTTCTTTGGTTAGTACTAGTTTCCCATCTGAGCTTTTTATGTTAATACAGCTGCTTCTTTTTTCACTAAATACCTCTTTAACTTTTCTATAAATAGTATCTATTTTTCTCCTAGTTATATATGCCTCTAAGCATTCCTGTTTAGCCATTTTGCACTTCTTGTCAATGTCATTTTAACTCATGTGATGTCCAAGGATTTCTACTAGGCCTTTTCTTTTTATGTATATGATTCTCTACTTCTCTACTGGCTTCACTATTACATCTCTCAAAGCTAAACATTCGTCTTCTACAGTATTTCCTTACTCTGTTTCAGTCAAACATTGCCTAATGTTCCCTACGAAATTCTCAACAGCCTCTGGTTCTTTCAAATTGTCCAAGTCCCATATTATTAACGTACTATCTTTTTGCAATTTCTTCCACTTTGATTCACAGTTCATATCCACTGAATTGTGGTCAGAGTCCGCATCTATCCATGACAATGTCTTGCAGTTTAAAATCTGAAACTTCCTGGCAAATTAAAACTGTGTGCCGGGCCAAGACTCGAACTCGGGACCTTTGCCTTTCGCGGGCAAGCGCTCTACCTACTGAGCTACCCGAGCACGATTCACGCCCCGTCCTCACAGCTTTGCTTCTGCCAGTACCTCGTCTCCTACCTTCCAAACTTTACAGAAGCTCTCCTGCGAACCTTGCAGAACTAACACTCCTGAAAGAAAGGATACTGCGGAGATATGGCTTAGCCACAGCCTGGGGGATGTTTCACTCTGCAGCGGAGTGTGCGCTGATGTGAAACTTCCTGGCACATTAAAACTGTGTGCCGGGCCGAGACTCGAACTCGGAACCTTTGTTTCTAAAATCTGTTTCCTAAATCTCTGTCTTACCATTACATAACCAATCTGAAACCTCCTAGTGTCTCCAAGCCTCTTCCACACATATAGCCTCCTTTCATGACTCTTAAACCAAGTGTTAGCCATGATAAATAACGCTCTGTGAAGAATTCTACCAGGCTGCTTCCTCTATCATTCCTACCCGACAGCCGCATCTCGTGGTAGTGCGGTAGCGTTCTCACTTCCCACGCCCGGGTTCCCGGGTTCGGTTCCTGGCGGGGTCAGGGATTTTCTCTGCCTCGTGATGGCTGGGTGTTGTGTGCTGTCCTTAGGTTAGTTAGATTTAAGTAGTTCTAAGTTCTAGGGGACTTATGACCACAGCAGTTGAGTCCCATAGTGCTCAGAGCCATTTGAACCATTTTTTTTCCTACCCGACAGTCCATATTCTGTTACTGTTTTTCGCTCTCTGCCTTTTCCTGCTATCGGATTCCAGTTTCCCATCACAATTACGTTTTCCTCTCCTTTAACGATTTGAATAATTTCTTTTATCTACCGCACATTACTTCAGTCTCACCATCATCTGCGGAGCTAGTGGGCATATAAACTCGTACTACTGTGGTTGGTATGACATCATGTTTAACATGGCTATGATACTGCGTTCAGTATGCTGTTCATAATAGCATTCCACATTCCTATTTTCTCATTGATTACTAGACCTAGTCTCGCATTATCCCATATGATTTTGTATTTATAGTTTTTTACGCAGCTGACCAGAAGTCCTGTTCCTCCTGCCAACAAACCTCACTAATTGCCATTATATCTCTCTCCAACCAATCCTTTTCCTTTTCTAAGTTTTTCTAACCTACAACCCAATTACGGGATGTAATATTCCACACTCTGATGCGCAGAACGCCGGTTATATTTTTATTGATGACGACATCTTCGTGAATAGCCCCCATCCAGAGATCCGAATAGGGGACTATTTTACTCCGGAATATTTTATCCAAGAGGATGGCGTTATCTTTTGACAATACAGTAGAGTTGCATACCCTCGAGAAAAATAACGGCTACAGTTTCCCCTCGTTTTCAGCGCAGTAACAGCACAGTTAGGACATGCTGGTAGAATTTGCATGTCCAGATAAGTCAATCATGAAGACTGTTGCTCCTGTAACTACACTACAGGCCGCTGTCCCTCTTCAGGAGCAACATATTTATCTATGCTCTCAACAGCTGTACCCTGCTGTGGTTACATCTACAGTACAGCTATCTGTGTCACTAAGGCACGCAAACCACTGCACCGTAGCAAGGTGTATGGCTCATGGGGGGTGGATGCCTTCCATATCGACACCCATTTCTTCATCAGACAAGTCCTCCGCCTCATGAAGGCCTTCAATTTGCTCTTTGCTCTTTACGCTTTTGGAATGAACAATAGCGGTTGTCCACAAGCCTTTAGCCACACAGCAAATTTGTTAGAAAACTTTACCAGTCAGTTTCCTTAAATAAGATGATGTCTGAAATGTAAGTGTAATTATTTGGTTGTTATCATAAATGATGTACAACCAATCATTAATTTTTGAAATAGTATTGTGAAGCAGCTAGTTAAGTAAACAATTGAAAACAAATCTAATTGATTTATGGTCTTTTCTTGCAGCTCAAGAACATCTATCAGTCATTTATGAAGCCATCGAAGGAGTGAATAAAGTATCTTGTGTGAAGTTTCGGGAAGCCACAAATTCTACAAAAGATTTCGTTCGTATACAAGGCAAACAGGGAGGATGCTACACAAATTACTGGGGAAGGAAGGGCGGCGAGCAGTACGTCAATTTACAGCCTGAACATTGTTTGCACGTAGGCACTATATACCACGAATTCTTTCACGTAATTGGATTTTTGCATGAGCACAATTCACCTAAACGTGATGACTTCATTCGAGTAATTTGGGACAATGTCGAAGAAGGTGAGAATTCTTGAAGATTTCCTACTTAGTATCTTGTATTTAGTTTTCTGTCATAAATATAAAAACTAGGCTGGTCCCTCCTGTGATCCAAATAGGTGGACTAAATAAGATGATGTAAAACAAGTTGATGTAATAGTAAGTTAGTAATCCGAAACAGCCAGTTCTCCTGAAGGTCAGTACCTATAAATTTTGAATATTGTTGCTGGTAAACCTTTCTATGGTATAAGGATGTCGACCAAGAAACTCTTCTGTTCCTAACGTTTCGTCTAGAACTGCACTGACATCTTCAGAAGCATTGCTCCTCCATTGAGTATTGCCGTCTTGCAGGTCGGAGGTCTGAGAGTGACATACATACTGCAGAAAAGGGGGTGTGGCTGGAGTTGCACATGTTATGTAGTGATGGTCCTCGTCAAAGGTAAAACTTAACTGTCTATTGTCTTCTTGTCAAAGATAGTATTTCGTTGTCAGACGTCCAATCCATCAGTCGGCAAGACTAAATGGAGGAACAACGCCTCTGAAGATGTCCAGCGCAGTTCTGGACGTAACATAGCACGAGTCGGTTTTCAGAGAACCACTTTATTATGGTTTGGATTTACCAGTTATTCTGTTGCTATATCTCTAATGGCATTTATTAACACTAGTATTACCTGCAAAAAGTACAATTTTACTTACTGAATGTCCAGTAGAACGTCGTTGGTATATATAAGAAATACGAGTGGACCCAATGTTGAACCCTGTGATTTGTGTCTGCAGAACCTTTTGAATTCTGTTTGTTAAGTATGATTCAGACTACCAGTGTGTAAAGCCACCAACTCCATAAAACTTGAGGTTTTCCAAGAGTGTAACATTATCTACATAATCAAATGCCTTGGAAAGATCTCAAAATACCAACTGGTGATAACATATTATTTAAAGTGTGCGCTGTGTGATGAGTGAATATATAAACATCATTCTCAACCGAGAAACCCAACTGCAACCCAAACTGTAATATGCTACATAAATTGTTTCCTTTAAGTGTGCAACTATTCTTATATGCACTATTTTTTCAAATATTTTTGAAAAAGATGTCAGTAAGCAAACCAGATGATAACTGTTTAAGTTCTGTCTTGTCAGCATTCTTATAAAGTAGTTAAACAATTGCATATTTTAATCACACTGGACTCGCACTCGGGAGGACGACGGTTCCATCCTGCGCCCGGCCATCCTGATTTAGGTTCTCCATGATTTCCCTAAATCCCTCAAGGCAAATGCCGGGACGGTTCCTTTGAAAGGGCACGACCGACTTCCTTCCCCATCCTTCTTTAATCCGATGAGACTGTGGACCTCGCTGTCTGGTCTCATCCCCCCATCCCCCCAAAACAACCCAACAACATATTGTAATACGTCTGGAAAAACTCCCTGTACGAGTGATGCATTGATTGTATCGCTAAAGACATTATTTATTATGTCGGAACAACTTTTCAGAATTTTGTTTGAATTTCCATTAACCTCAAATGAGCTTTTGGTTTTTAGAATTTTTATAATTGTATGAATTTCAGTGAAGGATGTTGGTGCTACTTCTAGTTGCTTAAAGTTCTGTGGGATGGCTTTTGTAATATATTCTCCTGATTCTTCAAGTGGTTCATTTAATCCTATATTTGCAGCTAT
Organism: Schistocerca americana; assembly: GCF_021461395.2. Classification (NCBI taxonomy): domain Eukaryota; kingdom Metazoa; phylum Arthropoda; class Insecta; order Orthoptera; family Acrididae; genus Schistocerca; species Schistocerca americana. Next base: position 1,267,415,609 of record NC_060119.1, read on the forward strand.
GTTTAGAAAGTGATTATTGAAAGCACTTGGAACCTGTGAATCATCAGCCACAACATTGTCATTTAGTTTAATTGTAATGGAATATTGTACGCTGAGTGTCTCTCCTGTCTCCTGTTTGACAAGGTCCCATGTAGTTTTAATCTTATTGTCTGCATTACTTATTTCTGTCAGGACATGCCGGCCGGAGTGGCCGAGCGGCTCTAGGCGCTTCAGTCTAGAACCGCGCGACCGCTACAGTAGCAGGTCGAATCCTGCCTCGGGCATGGGTGTGTGTGATGTCCTTAAGTTAGTTAGGTTTAAGTAGTTCTAAGTTACAGGGACTGATGACCTCAGATGTTGTCTCATAGTGCTCAGATCCATTTGAACCATTTTTTGTCAGGACATGTATACGTCTGGGCATTTTAATGACTTTCCTTAAAACATTACAGCATTCTTTGTAGTATGCAAGTAATATCCGATCTTGACTTACTTTGCTCCTTGTATTTTCGTTCTTCCTGTTACATAAGGTTTTAATTCCCTTAGTTATCCACAGCTTACTTGTTTTTTTAATGGACCTTCCAGATAATTGTTTAGAAAAGTAACTTTCAAATGGTGACACAAATTAACTAAGGAATAAGTTGAATCTGACGTTAGCAAATCTTTCTACATTCACCTCTCCCCATGGCACTACTTTTAACTTACTTTTAAAATACTATCCTGTTCTCATTAAAGAACCTCACTGCTTTTTATGAACCTACCTCAGTGTTGTAAGGTGCCACACTGTTTATTTATATTAATTGAGCATCACCAGATAGTTCCTTAGCAGCTGAGTACGCATTAATTTTTTCAGCGTGAGCACTGTCTATAAAAAATGTTGTTAATCAGTGTCCTACTATTGTGCTGCACGTGAGTAGGAAAATTTACTACTGAAATTACATTGAAGCATCCAAATAATAGTTCAAGTTCATATTTCCTATCTATATCTTTTAAGAAATCTACGTTAAATCTCCATAGACGACTAACTGTTTCTTCTTATCTGACAGGTAGCCTAATAAGGCATCTTTATTTCTCATGAATAGCTGAAAGTTTCCTAGAGGGGATCAAGAGACTATTACAATCATCAGAGAAGTATTCTGCAGTAACGACTCATAAGTGGTTGCGTATAGGTTCTGATCAACAGAAAAATTATTTGTTTCAGTAGTGTTGACTGTAAACGAAAATGAAGCAAGTCTATAATGCCTGATATTTAACTTTATCATCACTGGGGTTACATTGCGTTCAGAGATCGACACAACACCTGTCACTTTTTTTCCACATTGTGTAGGCATACGAGAAGCTCATCTGTCTTGCTTTTCAAACCTCTAACGTTCTGGTGAAATAAATTAATTTTATTTTTCTGGAAACTAAGATGTATTATGGTCTCGTGATGCTCCAGTTTCTTTCAGCACCCTCTCTCTGTAACTTGACTCTACCTTAAAGATGTGCCCCTTTGACTACAGTACTCACAGGGATCAGTAGCCGTGGTCCTCCTGAATCTGTCTGCAGGGTTCTCAGTTAATCTTTCCTTCCCCTACTAATGAGGTGCAGGTCGTGATTAGCATATCCTCATCTCCCAATCGCAGCAGCAGGTTTGGCACAGATATGATACTTTGTTTCAGTCAAAAGCAACTCCCTCAGCGGTTTCGTCACTCAGCTAACATCCGTGTTAATCCAGACCTAATCACGTAGCAGGAAAACCTCAAAAAAACCCAAACGAATGTTTGTTGTTCCTGCTCCTGTTTCTTACACGTCAGTTTCAAAGCTATATTTTAAGTTGCTTGCCAGGCTGTTTCCTGTTCCTACTGTCATAAGTACCTTTTCGTCCATCACAACATCTGCACAAGGCCTCTTATATTCTATTTTCACTTGGCTATGCCTGACGCAAAACGAGGATAATGGAATGTAGTCTAATTAAGTCGAGTGATCCTGAGGGAATTAGATTAGGATTTGAGACACTGAAAGTAGTAAAGGAGTTTTGCTATTTGGGGAGCAAGATAACTCGCGATGGTCGAAGTAGAGAGGATATAAAATGTAGACTGGTAATGGCAAGAAATATGTTTCTGAGGAAGAGAAATTTGTCAACATCGAGTATAGATTAAAATGTCAGGAAGTCGTTTATAAAAGTATTTGAATGGAGTGTAGGCATGTATGGAAATGAAACATGGACGATAAATAGTTTGGACAAGAAGAGAATAGAAGCTTTCGACATGTGGTGTTACAGAAGAATGCTGAAGATTAGATGGGTAGATCACGTAACTAACGAGGAGGTATTGAATAGAATTGGGGAGCAGAGGAGTTTGTGGCACAACTTGACTAGAAGAAGGGATCGGTTGGTAGGATATGTTATGAGGCATCAAGGGATCACCAATTTAGTATTGGACGGCTGTGTGGAGGGTAAAAATCGTAGAGGGAGACCAAGAGATGAATACACTAAGCAAATTCAGAAGGATGTAGGCTGCAGTACGTACTGGGAGATGAAGCAGCTTGCACAGGATAGAGTAGCATGGAGAGCTGCATCAAACCAGTCTCAGGACTGAAGACCACAACAACAACAACAAGCTTGGCACTAGGTTTCACTGCACTTGTGACCTGGTTATCTACAACTAACTTTTCCTGTAGCAGTTGGCCTACACCTTTCCTGCGACTGCTGCCTAGTAGCAGGACTCTTTACTTTCTATGTGACTTTTCTAACGACTTAGTCTCAAAGTCGTTCCTACGAGTCTCTGGACTCCTAGTTCATGTAACAAGTCAAACTAATTGCTAACCAGAATCTGAAATGTGGCTGCTGTGGTTTTGTCCTTTAGCTTATTACTTGTCCCCTTCAACTTACCTAATTAAAATATCCCATTTCAAATTCTCCTGGAGTGCACAAATCTTCCTTCCTTGTTCCACTATTTTCTTGTCTCATTTTCTACATCTCGATGGAAGAGCCTCATATGACACTTTCTTAGCTTCCCCGGTGCATTCTCCCCAGTGAAACAGGAACCCACAGTCCTATCGTATTTCTGCCACACCAACTGACCTATGCGAACGTCCACGTTTGTCACACATGACGCTACTCCTACTGTAAATTAAAAAGCACTTAAACTTTCGGCGTATTGTGCAGTTAACGTGCAGGCATCAGGCTGCCTTAGAACGTTCTATTGACTTCCTTCTCCACCTGTTGCGGGTGTCTGAGTTGTAAGTGTTCGCAAGAACATCTATGTCCTGTCCTGTCCTGCTTAATGAGTTATGTTCGGGGTGTATGTTGAGAAACAGACAGCGGTAAGGAACCATATTATCATAATGAATTGTATTTTGTTAAATGATTGGTAATATTCGAGGACAGTATACTTCATGTTAATAAATGTCTGTTTTCATGGAGTGTAGTTCGTTAGTCTATTCACCCACATTGTGTTCCACCATCCTCTTGCATATCCTGTGATTGGTAAGTATAGTTGACCTGCTTATAAATTACCTTTTTAAGTTATTAATGCTGTACATTCCCTGATCAGTCGTGCTGGGATTGCTTAGCCGGATTCTCTTGTTGATAAAAATTCCATGAAATTTTCTTACTAACTTCAGATGACATTGCACTCAGAGGAACTTACCAGTGAAGAAGCATTGCCTATACTTGATAGAAGGCACGGTGTCTTCAAGAAGTCCAGGTTATACGGCGAAAGATGTGTCCGATATTTAACCCTTTCACTGCTCCCGACGTAAATATATGGTAATCGTTTCAGTGCTCCAGACGTATATATACTGTTGTTGTTGTTGTGGTCTTCAGTCCTGAGACTGGTTTGATGCAGTTCTCCATGCTACTCTATCCTGTGCAAGCTTCTTCATCTCCCAGTACCTACTGCAACCTACATCCTTCTGAATCTGCTTAGTGTATTCATCTCGTGGTCTCCCTCTACGATTTTTACCCTCCACGCTGCCCTCCAATACTAAATTGGTGATCCCTTGATGCCTCAGAACATATCCTACCAACCGATCCCTTCTTCTGGTCAAGTTGTGCCACAAACTTCTCTTCTCCCCAATCCTATTCAATACTTCCTCATTAGTTACATGATCTACCCATCTAATCTTCAGCATTCTTCTGTAGCACCACATTTCGAAAGCTTCTATTCTCTTCTTGTCTAAACTATTTATCGTCCATGTTTCACTTCCATACATGGCTACACTCCATACGAATACTTTCAGAAATGACTTCCTGACACTTAAATCAATACTGGATGTTAACAAATTTCTCTTCTTCAGAAACGCTTTCCTTGCCATTGCCAGTCTACATTTTATATCCTCTCTACTTCGACCATCATCAGTTATTTTGCTCCCCAAATAGCAAAACTCCTTTACTACTTTAAGTGCCTCATTTCCTAATCTAATTCCCTCAGCATCACCCGACTTAATTCGACTACATTCCATTATCCTTGTTTTGCTTTTGTTGATGTTCATCTTATATCCTCCTTTCAAGACACTGTCCATTCCATTCAACTGCTCTTCCAAGTCCTTTGCTGTCTCTGACAGAATTACAATGTCATCGGCGAACCTCAAAGTTTTTATTTCTTCTCCATGAATTTTAATACCTACTCCGAATTTTTCTTTTGTTTCCTTTACTGCTTGCTCAATATACAGATTGAACAACATCGGGGAGAGGCTACAACCCTGTCTTACTCCCTTCCCAACCACTGCTTCCCTTTCATGTCCCTCGACTCTTATAACTGCCATCTGGTTTCTGTACAAATTGTAAATAGCCTTTCGCTCCCTGTATTTTACCCCTGCCACCTTTAGAATTTGAAAGAGAGTATTCCAGTCAACATTGTCAAAAGCTTTCTCTAAGTCTACAAATGCTAGAAACGTAGGTTTGCCTTTCCTTAATCTTTCTTCTAAGATAAGTCGTAAGGTCAGTATTGCCTCACGTGTTCCAGTGTTTCTACGGAATCCAAACTGATCTTCCCCGAGGTTGGCTTCTACTAGTTTTTCCATTCGTCTGTAAAGAATTCGTGTTAGTATTTTGCAGCTGTGACTTATTAAGCTGATAGTTCGGTATATATACTATTGGCTACAAAAAATACTTACAGCGGTTCCCTGCTACAGTCGTATAGTTACGTATAACGCTGACAACCGGGCCAGCGAGTCGGAGGTAATTGTTGCGCAAGTATGCAGTTTAATTGTTGGAATACTGGCAAATACCTGAACGACTATTGAATGCTGAATTCTCTTTCTGCTGAGTTCATTCGTATCGCTGTATTATCTAGTTTGTATGCCGCCGTTTCCGCGTTACCGAATAAAATGACGCGACGTTACCGTCCGTTTCCAGACGATGAGCTGCTGAGTATTCTAAACCAAAGTGACGACGAGGACATTGTCATGCCCAATCCAGCTGATTATGGGTGGACACATAATGACGACGACGAGCTGGTAGATAAATCTGTCATCACAAACATAAAAAATATTTGTGAACCAACAAACGTTGAACCAGTAAATGTAGATCCAGATTTTGATGTTATCGTCGATTCTTTCTCCGATTCCGAAGAAGAGCCTGAGCGTATGGCTGAAAAATCTCCTAAGAGACACAAAACTGTTGATTTTAGATGGAAAGACTCTGATTTGGACCCTAAAGTCTATAATTTCGATAACAGTGGTTCCGGTTGCAAAATCGTCAATTTAGATGATTTATGTACTGTATACGACTGCTTCCAATTTTTTTTTTAGCCAAGAAATTGTGAGCTACATAGCTGAGCAATGTAATTTATATTATGAACACCTTTGCAATGACTCCAGTGAAAAATCATGACTGCGACGTTGGAAATACAGACAGTGACGAAGTTTACTGTTTCCTTGCTATAAATTTTCTGATGGCTCAAGTGAGAAAAAATGAAATAAACAGTTATTGGACCAATGATTAGTTATTGTCTACTTCAGTGTTTGCGCAAATCATGACGAGAGATAGATATCTTCTGTTACTTAGAATGTTACATTTTGCTGATAACAGTAAGGACCCTGGAGATGAGAAAATCTGGAAATTACGTCGAATTGTGGATCACTTAAGAAAATTATTTCCAGGTGCTTTCTATCCTTTTAAAAATTTGTGCATTGACGAAAGTTTAGATCTCTTCAAAGGTCGTGTCTTCTTCAAGCAGTACATTCCTTCCAAACGCCACAGACTTGGTGTAAAACTTTTTGTGTTCTGTGATTGTGAAACTGGTTATATTCTTGACTTTTTTATTTATGTGGGGTGCAGCAACAGACGTAAAAAAAACTGACTTTGGTGTAAATGTTGGAATGCCTGGAAGCATTGTTCTCACTTTACTTGAACGTTACCTTGGTAAAGGTCACACATCATATGTTGACAATTGGTACATTAGCCCAACGTTATTTTCTTATTTGCATGACAGAGTGACTAATGCCTGTGGAACTGTGAGAACAAACCGCAAAGGCATGCCGGCTTTATCAAAAAACTTAGAAAAGACGAGATTGAGTTTATGTCAACAAATAAACTTCTTGCTCTGAAGTGGCAGGACAAGCGGGAAGTGATGATGCTTTCAACTCTTCATACAAGCGAAATTACAGCGACTGACAAAATTGACCGAACCACGAATGAACCAGAAACAAAACCAGCTTGCATCGGAAGCTACACTGAAAATATCGGGGCCACCGACAGGAGCGACATGATGCTAAGTACAGTAGAATGTGTAAGAAAAACTGTAAAATGGCATCAAAAAGTATTTTTTCATTTGGTGCATCTGTCTCTGCTCAATGCGCATGCATTATATAAAACTCAAACGGGACGAAGGGACGAAATATTTCAGTATCTGATTTTCAACAGAAACTTATCAAATGGTTCAAATGGCTCTGAGCACTATGGGAATTAACATCTGTGGTCATCAGTCAGAAACTTATCAAGGAGATGCTAGAGATTCACCACCAATCGCAAACAGAGGGACGTCGTGAAAGGAGATCGGCTGATGGTGACAATCCCTTACGCCTAACCGAGCGCCACTTTATCTCGCTAATCCCAGGAACTTCAAAGAAGAAGGCCGCCCAGAAAAGATGTATTGTATGTGCAAAACATGGTAAACGAAGTGACAAAAGATATATTTGTGTAAAATGTAATGTGCCTTTATGTTTCAATTTTTGTTTCAGGAGATATCACACTTCGAAGTATTACTAATGTAATATGTGTAATGTTGTGGCTTTAATTTGCCATGAAAGCGGTGCTGATAGACAATAAAAGCGGGTTAAAGCTGTGAGCTGTCTGGGGAAGTTAACCTTGCATTACTGCGCAACTGTTTCACCAGGTATCCAGTCTAGCTTACCAAATTCCCAACCAGACTAACATTAGTTATAATCTTTTAATAGTCATACGACAACCGGTGATATATATATAAAAGAGAGAATTTAAATAAAAAGAAATAAATCAGTTTATATTTGGAAATTTATTTTAACATTGATCATTGAAATTTCAGCATATTAAACTGGATTCATAATTAAACTGGTGCCTTATTTAGGATTGTGAAAATGTGAGTTTGTAATCTTACGGAACACATCAAATATGGAGCCAAGACTGGGATACTGCATACAACACTGCATTCAATAAAATAACACACAAATAACGTTGAAACATATGCAAGAGGAAATTAACCACAACCAACCGATTCAATTTTCACCCAAAGAAGTTACGTTCATAGCAAAATCCTGTCCATCAAGTAATTACCACACACTGGTATACTAAATTCATACGAACTCCCTGTGAAATCTTCCCGAAAAGAATAGCTGAGGGTTACTTTAATGATTACACCACATGCTCCACGTGGTCAACTTGGTTTACACAAAGAGTGTAACTCCACAATAATTTTGATAATTAAAATAAATTACATCGAAACTCAATTTACAAAAGAAAAACCTCGAACTGGTTACTATCGTCTTACTATTAACCTGATGGGTCAAACAATTGTATAAGCACGTGCTACTGGTCTCACAAAGTACACCCCACGTGGGTTGAACATAAAGAAAAGTTGCTATATTGAAAAATATTGTCAAGACGAGACGTTATAATCTCACGCACATTCGCATTTAAGATTGATGAACTTAGTTAGAGTTACGGATTAACACGTGGTTCCGCTTTACTCACAAAGTAGTGACAAAGCAACTACCGGAATATTATTCTGAACTTCACACACGAATTACACTGCGTTGCAATTTAAGATAACATTAGATATTTTAGAGCTAAACCTGAAATAAAGGTGATTAAATTTTCAGTTAGGCTGAACTTAATAAAATCCATTGTCCTACGGACTTAGCAGACACGCGCTTAGCCGGACATCTTATCACTTCAGACGCTCGCTGCAGACAGACTGCCGTGGTCCCTTCCTGAGGGTGGCTCACAAAGACAAACGGAAGTGGCCAGAGGGGCAGCTTCCTATACCAACATGACAAGGGACGGACAGGACCATACTAAGAATAGAAACCTCTCTGCTTTTAGAAAGTGTAGCTACCTGTTCCAACGTTGGTCCCACCGTTCGCTAGCAGACAGGCTTGTCTGCTACCATCCAGCATGCAACTAGAAATACATTTGCTCATTCATCCTCTCACACAGAAGGGAAGGCGGATGACAGTATCTTGTCATATACAGTATATAAAAGAAAGCGGATGTAGGTTCTGTATGAGACTGTGTGACATGAATTACATATAAACTGTGTTTTAAAGTGTAGTAGTGTGACAGATCGTTCTTGTTTGTGTGTAAAAGTAACACATTCCACTACTCAGTCTCCCCCCAGATAGTGAGAAACGCCACAGAAAATTTAGAAGAGGAATTTATGCAGTAAATGATAACAGATTTAAGAAATTAACATGAAAGGAATCGAACAGAGACCTTTCATAACCCCAACGCTCCGGGAAAAGACTGTGCAAGGAATTTTCTGGCCATTCTAGGACATTCCCAAGCAGGCTTCTCACACCCAACTTAAACCAAAATGTGAAGAAAAGGTAAAAGGTCACCAGCTACTTGCTAAAACACAATAATTTCAACACATCTTTAGAATCTACCAATTTCAAAGAGAAACAAATAATCTGTGACACCTATTTAAAAGATAGTGTAGACCTAATTCGGTCAGCAAGTAAAAACAATGGTCCCTGTGTCATTAATATGAAAACAATTTCTGGTTGCTACCCTTATGGAGTTCACCAGTATTTGCTCATTGCAAGAGCCAACTGATCGCAGGAAAATTTATGACTGTTTATTAACAAGTAAAATTTATGAAAATAGCGAAGGTGCCACAGCAATTTAAAAAAACATGAAAATAACATCAGTATTATAAAGCAGAACATTACAATGCACAATCCGCAAAAGCAAAAAAAGATAAGAGAAAAAACATGTTTTACAAAGTGGTTATCGCAAAAAAATTCTATATCTTATAAAACTAATAATTTGGAGAATTAAAATAACTTTGTGGCATTAATTTAATCACTCTACTATATTTCAGTTAGCTAGCAAACAATGAGCACTGTGTCATTATACTGAAACTACAATTAATTATGTGATTGTTACCCTTAAGTGGTTCCTCGCTATAAATATGCCCCATGCAAAGGCTAATCGATCACAGTCCAATGAGAATGAATAGCTATCTGACTGATAAACGAAGCAATGCCACAGGAATGAATTTACGAAACCAAATATCACAAATATAATACATCACACAAGAACAAACATTGATCAATAAAACAGCTCTAAAAGTACAATAGTCAACGTCTAAAAAAAACACCAATAAATAAAACACCTGCAAAATACAAGAGTCAAAGTCAAAAAAAAAACAATAAATAGAACACCTGCAAAATACAAGAGTCAGTCTTATAAACACCAATAAATCGAACCCCTGCAAAACACACGAGTCAAAGTTTCTCTGACAGAAACACACGTATATGCATTGGACTAAGAACCGTATAATCACTGTTCACTGACACACTCAGTAGTTCCACTGTTCCGAGGCACAATATAAGGGGAGGGGGGGGGGGGTCGTCGCCACAGCTGTCAGTAGGGATTTTTGTCCATCTGTTGCGTGCAATCCTGCCATCTCTGCCCTCTCATGAAGTTTCTCTTGGTGGCGCGTGTCACGTACATCTCGATTTAGTTCCATGTTTGTGTTGTCAAATTCGTGCGGTATCCTCGTTTGACACGCCAGGTTGATATTCCTGGGCAAGGATGACACTTAATGGCTCTTCTTTGTCCCACCCTTAGCTACCAGAGAACATCGAACTATGATTTACTGTCGCTTGACAGTGGGCATCCGCCAGGAAATGTTGATAGGCGTCGTTGAAGTCTGCCAGTTTCTCTAGACAGTATGTGTCAAAAGGCTCCACGCCCATTGTGTTGTTACATTCTTGAGTTATCCTAAATCGGCTCGCCGGTTTGATATTCCTGGGCAAGGATGACACTTATTGGCTCTTCTTTGTGCCACTCTTAGCAACCAGAGAATATCGAACCATGATTTACTGTCGCTTGACAGTGGGCATCCGTCAGGAAATGTTGATAGGCGTCGTTGAAGTTTGCCAATTTCCCTGGACAGTACGTGTCAAAAGGCTCCACGCCCCTTTATCCCCTGTCTTCTGTCGTTTCACCGCGGCCGTCTCGTCACGGTCGCGTGCGTGTGGTGCGTTGCCAGCAGATGGATTTCCGCGCGGTGGACCGCTCGGCCATCTCAGGTCATCGCCTCCACGAAGGGTCACACTGGTGCGGCCGGCCATTAGCTCCGGGCGCAAGGGAAAGTGTTTGTCCCGTACCCTTCTTTTGTTGACGAGCGTGCTGCAGAAGTGGCCCGGCTGACATTGTGTCCTGCTGGGAAACCCGCCAGTTTACAACTAGCCCTCCTCGTCGGTTGCTCCCACTGTCTCGTAAGAGTTTAGCCGGTTCGCTTTCATGTTCTCAACTGCATTCACAGGAATTGTTCATCATAGTTATGTGATTACAAAATGTCATACATCATACCAATTTTTAAGAGCAAAAGTGAGACTTAATTTTTTTTAATAAAAAAGTAAGATGAATTGACAATATAAAAATAAAAGTTGAATTACTTGACAATATAAAAAATAAAAGTGAAATGACTTGACAGTATAAAAATAAAAATTAAATGAACTGACAATATAATATCTAAATCCACATCACTAATGTGGTTCACTTACGTTTTAATAAATCAAATGCTACTTATTAATTCACTAAAATGAATAGGATTATGCCTTGTGCAAGTATAGGTCAGGGCAGCATAGGGTTCACAGGTTATTTACACGCACACACACACACACACATGCACACCTGTTGTCTATACTACAAACTAACTACCCATAAACATGTATTACTCAAAATTCTACTTCTATCCACTACTAGTTAATCCAACAAGCTACTTCAATGCTACTTCAACACAGTGTTTACACCACTACAACATTGTTCTAATTCGTCCTCTTCCTGACGCTCGCCGCATATGTCTTGTCACATGATAAATATGGAGAAACTTTCCTTAAACATACACAGTAAAAAGAACAATGGCTATTTACACGCCAAAACATTTATACCAGTTGACACACTTGATAAGAGACTCGCAATTATACGTTTATTATACTCATATATTCACACATAAAATAGTAAGAAAATTTCATTTAAAATTACGTTATCACAAGAATTAATCACATAGATGACTCTGAGCAGGGTAAAAATATTTTCCTTATACAGATTATACTACATTTTTTTCGTTCCTTCTTTAAGTTACCTTTCGCTTCCAAATCAGTTATTTCGCCTGTGGTGGTTATTCTGGATTCATTTCTCATGAATGGCAAAATTGTGGTCTCCTCTATTCTGTAAAACAGTTTCATCTTAACATATTGAACTTACAACAGACACAAAAGATCCGAAACCTCCTGTAGTTAAAATGACAAATGTTTTGCTTCATCCTTATTACCTTAAACCAAGCTTTCCTTCGGTCCCATAATCAAAATTATTTAATCTTCCTCTACCTTCAAGAGGGAAATTTCCTCAGCACAAATCATATAGGCTGCAGTGCATCCCGCACCAGCGAAAACAGTAAGCTGTAATGCTCACAGCATCAGCAAAACACATAAACGTCGCTTTTCTAGGACAAGTATTAACGCAGAATAATTTTTCAGGCTTTGGCTCAACATCAATCAAGACTACAGAAAGGGTCCATATTTCTGTTCCATTCTCCATTTGCTGGCAAACTGCTCTTCATTTGACTGCCACATTAATATTTCAGGTTCACGTAAATTACACAAACCACAATTCTTCTTTCACCTTGAAGGGAATCAATATACTGACGAAATCCACAGACAGCACTTTATGTACTCAGCTATAAAGAACAAAAAAGACATATATCATCAATATTAACATATCATCGCATATTGGGAAGCCAATTGTTAAACAATCGTATTATTGCGTCCTGTTTTCAAGATTCTATATTTACTCATTCCTTTCTCAGAGTTCTCCTATTTTAAAATATTCATACAGCACGCATACTATAGTAAGAGATCCTCATTTATACTGACAGATATAGGATAGTAATAGATAGATAGTAGCACTGAAAGCAGAAATCGGAAACAAGGCTACTAACAGCTGGGGACCTGGGTTTGCCAGACCCATAATACCCACAGATCGGATATTCCGCTGAGTTTTGCATTAATTCAACACAGATCTTGCTTCCCTCAGGAGCGACTCCATTCAATTTACACAAAAAAACCATAAACAGCATTTCACTCGTTCACAAAGAAGCCTTTTATCTTCACATTTGAACCAACCTAAATCCTAATTGCACAAGGAAAGAAAAGAAAACTAAAAACATCACTTCAATCAATCACATAGAAAAAACTTTATCATTATTTTTACCAACATATTATTCAAAATGCATTTATTACAAATGTAAACTAATCAATTGTTTCTCTTCACCGTCCTCTCTACTCCTCACTGTCCTTTCTACTCATTTGCCATGTCGCACATTTGTTCCGGTTGGGCGTCTTCTGTGCTGATCGTTTGTAATTGCCGGTTTTGTTCATTTCCATTTGCTGGATTATGTCTAGGGTTGGCCCGCCGAATTTCAACATCATGAGGTGCTCCGCCTACAGTTCTATTCCCACCGTATTCATCGTAGTATCGATTCTGGTTGCCATACCTGTAGCGTTCACGATCCTGTCCACGTCCTCGATCATTTCCGTTGTTCCACCTGTGTTCGCGACTGTTACCCCAGTTTCTATACGGCCGGTCCCGATTACTGTTCCGTTCGCGTCGCGACGACCAGTCACTTCCGTGCCCCGTAATAACTTTGTGCCTGATTAGGCGGGCATTCTGCTGTATTATATTCCAATTCTTGGAGAAGTGTCTTAAACGTTTCCACGTCCTCTTTGCATCGTCCCGCAAGAATGACGTGGAGCAAGTGCATCGGCAATTTGGTGATGCATATCCTAATTAGTTCCGCAGGCCCGTATGGGTCGTATAAAAATTGATTTGTCTGCAGCATGTGGTCTAATAGGCGTGCTGGGCTGCCGAAACCAGACTGGTTCAAATTTGGCAGCACAATTATGCCATGCTTGACCCTATCTTGTGCCGCTTCCGACCAATAGGCGGACAGAAAGGCTTGTCGAACTCCCGAGTGGAGTTGCAGTGACGCACTGCCGACCTCATGCGAATCGCCGGTTCGCCTTCCAAATAGCCACACATATATTCTATCTTACGTGAACTTGTCCAGTCGGGGGGAAGACAGAATTCAAATTGCTCGAGCCATGCTCGTGGATGTATTCCTTTTTGCGAATTTCGAAATATCTCAAACTTTCTCACCGTAAGGAAATGTTTGAAATCAAATCCCCGCATTTCCTCCTGGCGAGGCCCTTGAATGTTTCTATTTTTCTCATGTCTGCCCCTCAAAATACATTCTTCCCTGTCGTCAAAATCTCCCTCGTGGCCGGAGTCCCTCTCTGCACTGTTCGTAAGGCTATTTTTAGTGCTATTGGCGAGTTCGGAATCACACGCCATGCGGTTTTCCAGATGCGCCACGCGATCTTGTAATTCACCTGTTACAGCTTTGTGCCACCTGTTCACTTCGAACTGTCCCTTCTGAAATCTAAGAAGCGAACGCACTTCTTCGGTCTCTGCGACCGCTACCGGTGTAGTATTGTTCTCGCTTTCTGTCACCTTCATCGTGTCTACGATGTGCGCTAATGCCGCAATCTTATCATGTATTTGTCTGTTGTCCTCCGCCCCAGTCTGCTTCAATTGTTCTACTTGCTGTTCGAGTGCGTGAATCGGTTGACTGTTGTCCGCTACTGTGTTGCTTACGGACGTGAGACAATGCGTTTCCGCCTCTTGGACCCTCGAGAGTACCTGCTGGTGTCCTCTTTGGCATTCTTCTCTCAGCGCTTGGAAAATCCTAAGTAGCTGTTCTTCGCTCTCTTTAGATTCCGCATCGCAACTCTGCTTGCCCTGTTCTAAGGCTTGCAGACGGTCATCGATTTGTTCAAATGTATGGCCTAATTCTTTCATCATATCACATTTTATTCTTTGTGAGATATCATCGGACACTCTCTGCATCGACTTGTCGACTTTATTTGTCTACTGGATTAGTTTTTCGTTTATTTGTTGGCCTGGCTCGCAGATCGATTTTTCAGATTTCTGCGTCATTTGTTCGCCTAGCTCACTGATCGATTTTTTAGATTTCTGCGTCATTTGTTCGCCTAGCTCTCGGATCGATTTTTCAAATGATTCTTTTTGTTCTCGGAACGATTTTTCTGATTTCTCTGAGTTTTCTTTATTTTGTTACAATAAGGCTTTCATGAGTTCTGCCAAATCAATTTGGTTAGTAGGAGGTAAATTAATTTCTGGCTCTGATGTGAGCCCGTTCGTCCTGTTTTGCATTTCCTCTGAAGTATTCCCCAATGCATTTTCGGAACCGTCCGACGCGTTAATATTCGAAATCAAATTACCCACTTCGTCCATGTTGCTTAAGTTGTTGGACCGCCTACTTTTAGCTGGTTACGTGTCTGCATTAGTTCAATTTATACCCAGTATGCAACCCACTAATCAGAATAAACGCATCCCCCAAAGATTACGACAGTCACAAGAAAGGTACCCAACCTAGTACGCACTTTTTCACACGCAAAACAAATTTATATCTTTGATCGAAGTCAGTACAATTTACAAGCGAGAAAAGAAAAACCACACACACATATAAAACACACAAATATAGAAAACAAAACAACACAACGCCGCTCACCAACGCCGTGAATCATTTGAAAGTCTACTCAGAAACAACGCAGAAGTTGTTTGAGCGCTGCAGGGAAAAAAAATTAAGATTACACAAAGCTCGCAATCTAACGTTTCAGAGATTCCAGAGTCTAGCGGAATCACAGAACAGGGTCGCCATGTGTAATGTTGTGGCTTTAATTTGCTATGAAAGCGGTGCTGATAGACAATAAAATCGGGTTAAAAGCTGTGAGCTGTCTGGGGAAGTTAACCTTGCATTACTGCGCAACTGTTTCACCAGGTATCCAGTCTAGCTTACCAAATTCCCAACCAGACTAACATTAGTTATAATCTTTTAATAGTCATACGACAACCGGTGATATATATATAAAAGAGAGAATTTAAATAAAAAGAAATAAATCAGTTTATATTTGGAAATTTATTTTAACATTGATCATTGAAATTTCAGCATATTAAACTGGATTCATAATTAAACTGGTGCCTTATTTAGGATTGTGAAAATGTGAGTTTGTAATCTTACGGAACACATCAAATATGGAGCCAATATTGGGATACTGCATACAACACTGCATTCAATAAAATAACACACAAATAACGTTGAAACATATGCAAGAGGAAATTAACCACAACCAACCGATTCAATTTTCACCCAAAGAAGTTACATTCATAGCAAAATCCTGTCCGTCATGTAATTACCACACACTGGTATACTAAATTCATACGAACCCCCTGTGAAATCTTCCCGAAAAGAATAGCTGAGGGCTACTTTGATGATTACACCACATGCTCCACGTGGTCAACTTGGTTTACACAAAGAGTGTAACTCCACAATAATTTTGATAATTAAAATAAATTACATCGAAACTCAATTTACAAAAGAAAAACCTCGAACTGGTTACTATCGTCTTACTATTAACCTGATGGGTCAAACAATTGTATAAGCACGTGCTACTGGTCTCACAAAGTACACCCCACGTGGGTTGAACATAAAGAAAAGTTGCTATATTGAAAAATATTGTCAAGACGAGACGTTATAATCTCACGCACATTCGCATTTAAGATTGATGAACTTAGTTAGAGTTACGGATTAACACGTGGTTCCGCTTTACTCACAAAGTAGTGACAAAGCAACTACCGGAATATTATTCTGAACTTCACACTCGAATTACACTGCGTTGCAATTTAAGATAACATTAGATATTTTAGAGCTAAACCTGAAATAAAGGTGATTAAATTTTCAGTTGGGCTGAACTTAAGAAATCCATTGTCCTACGGACTTAGCAGACACGCGGTTAGCCGGAGATCTTACCACTTCAGACGCTCGCTGCAGACAGACTGCCGTGGTCCCTTCCTGAGGGTGGCTCACAAATACAAACGGAAGTGGCCAGAGAGGCAGCTTCCTATACCAACATGACAAGGGACGGACAGGACCATACTAAGAATAGAAACCTCTTTGCTTTTAGAAAGCGTAGCTACCTGTTCCAACGTTGGTCCTACTGTTGTCTAGCAGACAGGCTTGTCTGCTACCATCCAGCATGCAACTAGAAACACATTTGCTCATTCATTCTCTCACACAGAAGGGAAGGGGGATGACAGTATCTTATCATATACAGTATATAAAAGAAAGCGGATGTAGGTTCTGTATGAGACTGTGTGACATGAATTACATATAAACTGTGTTTTAAAGTGTAGTAGTGTGACAGATCGTTCTTGTTTGTGTGTAAAAGTAACACATTCCACTACTCAGTCTCCTCCCAGATAGTCAGAAACGCCACAGTAAATTTAGAAGAGGAATTTATGCAGTAAATGACAGATTTAAGAAATTAACATGAAAGGAATCCAACAGAGACCTTTCAATATGTTTTGTATTTTTTTCTCCTAATAAAGTTCCTTTTTCGTACAAAAAGGACTTTCTGAACAAAGATTTTACGCCGACAATACTGGATTTTGTGTCTCACTTTTATCTCAATAATAACGGTAGACTACTACAGTCGTATATATACGCAATGGGTGAAAATAACGCGCACAGGGCGGGGGCCGCTGAGAGTAAATGCGGAGTGGAAGGGTTAAATGTAACCCAAGTTCAGAAGTAAACAGTCAGACGATAGGCAACAGCAATTTGTAAGATAAATTTAACTGAAAGACAAACAGACCTCTTTTGCTTTCACAATGAGCTTAGAACTGTCTGTAAACTATTTTATGATCACCAATTCTGTTAGTGAATGCACAACGTCCTTTGTACTTGATGCACAACGTCCTTTGTACTTGGAGGAAGACAAACTGGATTACAAAGTTCGACCTTGCGTCCTCCAAACACGAGTCTGACACGAGTTCTGGAACCTAGATAAATTAAATGTAAACGTTCATTTGTTGAAAATCGTATTTTCTGAAAGTTCTTCATCGATTTGCTTTAAAATTTTGATAAAACGTTGCATTCGTATACGAGCATGTTTTTATATACCTACTGGTAGTAATAATAAAGGGGATATGTTTGTAGCAAAAACCTCGTGGTCATATGTTCAAAATCTTAAATCTCCAAATGTTCAGTACTGATTTCTTTTTTTTACACAACATTGAATTAGAATATGTACGGCACATACGGACAGACGTCAACCCTCACGCAACTGTTGAAGCAAGTCATCAACAATGATTTCCTGTCAATGTTTGGACTTGCATTGTTGGTGACCGGTAGTGGCTCCTTTCTTCCACTCAGGCTCAGCGGACAAATTAGAGATGTTCTACATGATCGATTAGCAAATGTGCCTTTAACTGTGAAACAAAACATGTACTTCATGCACGATGGAGGACTAGATGGATAGTTACAGATGGATCAATTACCTAGCCTCCACCCTCTCTGGACCTAAACCGCCTGGGCTTTTATTTGTCGGGGCATTTGAAAGCTCCTGTGTATGGAAACCCAGAACAAGGTGTTCAGAGTCTCCGTGCCTATATTACGGAAGGCTGCGAAACCACCGCAGTACTCCAAGGATACATCGGCGCATCTGAGATTCTCTACGATGGCGGGTTGATGCATGTATCAGTGCCCACGGTGGGAGTATCGAACGTCTCCTGTGAGAAAGAGTTGCGTTATTTTTCATTATTCCCTTCTAGAGAGCGATTGAACTTGAGTAGTCACTATTTCTTCTTCTTCCTACGTTCTTCGCAAATTCTCTTCGTACGCTCACTGTGCTCTCTCTTGCGCTCTTCTGACCATTTATTTCCTGTTATTTTCTCACTGCGTTTCTGTTTAAGTGTACGTTTGTTTATGATCTGAGTAGCTAAGATGGTAGAGCACTTGCCCGCGAAAGGCAAAGGTCCGGAGTTCGAGTCTCGGTCGGGCACACAGTTTTAATCTGCCAGGAAGTTTCATATCAGCGCACACTCCGCTGCAGAGTGAAAATCTCATTCTGGAAACATCCCCCAGGCTGTGGCTAAGCCATGTCTCCGCAATATCCTTTCTTTCAGGAGTGCTAGTTCTGCAAGGTTCGCAGGAGAGCTTCTGTAAAGTTTGGAAGGTAGGAGACGAGGTACTGGCCGAAGTAAAGCTGTGAGTACCGGGCGTGAGTCGTGCTTCGGTAGCTCAGATGGTAGAGCACTTGCCCGCGAAAGGCAAAGGTCCCGAGTTCGAGTCTCGGTCGGGCACACAGATTTAATCTGCCAGGAAGTTTTATTATAAATATGATCAATACTCAGGTTTTAATGGGATCACCATGAAAATGTGTGGAGGATGGCAGATTAAAATTACTGTGGCTTCATTCCCTGCACTACTACAGAATTAAATAGTTTTCATAAAGGTTTCCCTTTATGCCCGATCTTAGGTCCGCCATATTTAACACTGCTACGTCTCCATGGCCACAACAGCCTTCAACTGGGTTTCCCTATGACGTAGGTTCTCGACTGTCTCACTCACACACTACAGCGCGTAGGCCTCAGTAGACAATAGACTCCTGTGAGTTTCCCCATCTCGAGGTGAATCTGCGCCCTTTGTGGTATCTGGTTCTGCACGACAGCGTCCGTTTCACAATTACTGAGGCTGACTCTTTCAGCCATATATTTAAATGAGAGGGCAATGTTTGTTAACTCACACACCTCCACTTCATAACATGTTGGCGTGCCACATGTTATGAAGTAGCACGCAAATTTATAAGAAACAAATTCATAACACAATAACATAAATATCCTAGGCGCCAGCTTAATAGTGTAATTATTTGTAGTGGTGTTGATACAACATGCTCTAAATTTAAAGAAACTTATTTCTAACATCAATTATCAATTGTGAGATATTAATTAAATGCCAAATAAAACTATGCACTTATCGAAACCTACTGTCTATTGAAATGCCTCAGAACTAGCAGCGCCACTGCACACACTTTCTCATGACCTTTTGGTCACAGCGAAGTCTCCAGTGGTGCTCTCCACAGATTCGGAGCCGTGTTCCCTGCCGGAAGTCTGTGTGGCTCTGCATTCCGTAGCCAACGGTTTTTGGGAACAAATCTGTTGAAATTCGAATCAGGTGTAGATACCAGAAAACAAAGACTTTCCAAAACCACCCAGGATCTGCAGTGAACTCATCCCCCAGTAGAATCGATACAAACAGATCTAAACTACGCAGTAAACAATTGATTTACAGCGTTTGCAAGATTCTCGTAAATTCTTCAATGATTCTGACACGTCATTCAAGTCCCACTACAGACATGAATATCGTGGCAGATTTCCAGTCGACTTCATCGACAAATTAATATTTTCTTTTAATTTATATAACTCCCTTTACACTCAAAACTAACAACAAATATAAACAAATCTCAACCTCGTTTAATTCCGTGCAGTGAAGCTGCATATACAAAACATTACTCCACACAACACTAAATTATTCCCGCAAAATACTCTCAGATAAGTAGATAAACATACGTCTGTCGTCCTGGGTAAGTATTATTAATTTCCATTTTTCCAAATTTCTCCAACCTCCATGCACCCAAATTGGCATGACCATAACTTAAAATTTGGAAATTACAACAAACATAAAACCATCCAAAAACTTAAGTCTAACACATACATACACATAAATAAATCCCTTATATACCCCCAAAAACCTGATTTATATGCGTACTATGCACTGATTTTTGACATGATACCGTTCACCAAATAACTGAGTTCTCCAACCTCCTCGCACCCAAATGTGTGTCTAAATTATCTCTTCATAATTACACAGACCTTGTGACAAAAAAAAAAATCCTTATGTGACGAAACAACAAGCAAGTCACAATAAATCCTGAAATAAAACATTGCAAAATACCCCTTCAAATAATTTTATAATCTAAACACAGATACTCTTATTTCTTAACCTATTTTCCCCTTCCCTTCCATCTCTAGCGTACACATATCCTGTTCCATCCACTCCTCAATTTCGTACTCGTCCCAAAATAATTCATTAAATACTTGTTTCGACACAATTTCATTTTTTTTCCCCTTCTAGACCACTCGCTATCTTAAACTTCTTTAGAGTCCACAAATGAAGCAATAACAATCGTGATGTTCTATCGTACCATCGCCAATCAGTTACAGTAAAATCACATTCCTCCTTAAGACACCATTCTGTCCAAATAACACTATATTAGAATCAAACTCACTGTATTCGCGTTAAAATTATCGACATTAGTAGCTAAAACATCATTATAATGAAATAGAGCACTACTTTTTACTTCCACGTCATTACAAACACCTTCACAAACAGCACTTTCAACAGCCGCTGACACATCATACAACTCGCTGCATAAAAACCTCATTTACCTCCGCCCACAAATCACCAATATAAGAACCGTTCATAGTTTCACCAACCTCTGCCGTTAGATCACATAAATTATAGCTACAGCGTTGTGCAATTTCAGAATCAACAGTACCATTAAATTCCACTGCGTTTTGATTTAAACCTGAGCATAATACCTTTTTCTCTCCTACACACTCCTGCGCCACATTAATTTTAGATCGCACATCAAATTTAGATCCACATTCATTCTCAAACAAACATTCAAGATCCACATATCCATCCAAAATTTCTGGCTCACATCCATTAGTAGAAAGATATTCACAGATTTCTTCCTTTGAAATAGCAATACCGGCAGCTTCAACTTTGGTAACTAGCACATAAAACATCATTAGTACCTTCCTTCAAATTTAGTTCACCAATATCCGCCGATACACACACAACTCATCAACAGCTGACGATACTAGTACTACGCCGCCCTTGTTAACCTCCTTAACAACTTTCACCATCGCAATATCACCATCACAATATCACCATCACAATATCACCTTCATCACTATAATCGACACCACTGGTTAGCACCTCTTTAGAATTTTCTGTACCATCTAGCTCCACCAAATTCAGCTCCACCTCAGCTTCCTTTTGACACATAGAATCTTTCATTGTATTGATTTTCATACACTCTTTTGTCTCAGATTCATCAAACAAATCATTTACCTTTCGCGTCTGCACCAGCGCTGCCCCTCTGCCGTCCCCGGCCGCGTTTCTCGCCCGCCGAATATCCTCGCTCCACTGCCTAGGGCAGTTCCCTTTCCTGTGTAAGTAGGCTGTTTATGTTTTCTCTATGTAAGTAGGCTGTTTATGTTTTCTCTATGTAAGTAGGCTGTTTATGTTTTCTTATTGGCAACGTTACGTAGCGCTCAATATGAAAATCACTGGCTGTGCTGTGTGCAGTCTGTGGCTGCTTTGCATTGTTGTAATACTCGCCATTGTAGTGTTAGGCAGCTGGCTGTGAACAGCGCGTAGCGTTGCGCAGTTGGAGGTGAGCCGCCAGCAGTGGTGGATGTGGGGAGAGAGATGGCGGAGGTTTGCAATTTGTCATGAACTGATATATATATTATGACTTGTGATGATATTAAGGTAAATACATTGTTTGTTCTCTATTAATATCTTTCATTTGCTAACTATCCCTATCAGTAGTTAGTGCCTTCAGTAGTTTGAATCTTTTATTTAGCTGGCAGTAGTGGCGCTCGCTGTATTGCAGTAGCTTGAGCAGCGAAGATTTTTGTGAGGTAAGTGATTTGTGAAAGGTATAGTTTAATGTTTGTCAGGGCCATTCTTTAGTAGGGAGTTTTGAAAGTCAGATTGCGTTGCGCTAAAAATATTGTGTGTCAGGTTAAGCACAGTCATGTAAAATTGTTCAAAGGGGACGTTTCATATGGCGACCCTGCCAGGATTCGAACCTGGAATCTTCTGATTTTTTCTTGTAGTTTGTGTATTTAGTGTAGCTTTTGTTTATTGCTAGCGCGTAATTGTAGAGAGAATCTCCTTTGTAGTTGTAGTTTTTCATTGTTGTAGAGTAAAACAGTTGTGGCATGCATGTAGATTTGCACCAAGTATTTCGCAGCTGCAATTAACTAGACATTATTTCCATTGCTACGTTATTTTATTTTGCTCTTCAAATTGTGTTTTTCTGTGTTGTCGTGTGAAATACTGTGGCAATAATGGCGTGTGAAAAACGTAATACTAGGCTCCAAAGTAAACTGAGAAATGACAGTGAAGACGAAGGCAGTGTGTTAGCGCCGCAGAGTAATGAATTAACTGATGTTGAAAGTAGTAATTTGGTAATTGTGAATAGGGAAATGGACCGGGCTGCAAACAATGGTGTAGACAGTGAAACAGGTAGTGAACAGGGAAGCATTATCGATCGATTGGTCGGCAACAGCTCGCCTCAGGAATCTGAAATGACAGGACACAATTTCGCAAATACTGTAGATTCAGGTTTTGGGTTATCACCGTTTTCTCAAATAAGTCAAGACGCATTTTCTGCTTGTCAAAATGTGAATGTTGCCGGTGCAAATGCACTGCCGAAAAGCGTAGAGAAACAGATTCCAGACACTAATACATTATTATTGCAATTAATGCAACAAATGGAACAAAATCAGAGACAAACACAGCAAAAGCTTGAAAAGTTAGACACAATGGAACAACACCAGAGACAAACACAGCAACAGTTAGACACAATGGAACAACACCAGAGACAAACACAGCAACAGTTAGACACAGTGGAACAAAATCTCAAAAAGTTAGACTCATTGGAACAAACTCTCGAACAAACACGTGAGGATTTAACTGCTGAGTTACATAACATTGAATCGAAATGTCAAAAAGTCTGTAATGACGTAAAGACTCAAATTTGTGAGCATTTTCAACCTATTTTTTCGCGTCATGAAAATGCATTACAGAATCATGAAGCAGCTATAAAAGAACTGCAAACTATTGTTCATGAAAATCACAACACCTTGCAAGCTAAAATTGACTCAGTTGCATCTACCGATTCGGTTACGCAACTTGCAAAAACTCAGGATAACTTAAAGGACACAGTAGATTCGATTTCAACACAAATGGACACTCTGAAACTTGGTTCAGAAAAACACACTGAGGAAATGTGTTCATTATCAGAGAAAGTAGTTGAACTTTCGGATCAGCTAAATAATTTATCTGCGAAGGTAGATGATAATCTGAATGACGCAAAACCGGTAGTCTTTAATGACACAGAACAGAACGCACAAATTAGGAAACTGAAACAAAATCTGAATCAAATTGATACGCAACACCAAAGAGAAATCCGGGAAGTGCAAGATCAGTTGGCACAAGTAGTACAAGAATTACGTGTTTCAGAGGACACTCGCGCCCCAATACGGGAAGAGGGACATAGAAATACGGAACAGACACAAAATAATAACACAGGGCATTTCGGAAGTTATGAAAGAAATTGGCAATGTGCACCGAATTTTGAGATGGAACGGCCGACACGACCTAACAATGACCGATATGCGACTCGCCGACATGATGATTTTGACTATAAGCTGTTCATTACTACACGTAAATTCAAAACATTTAAGAATTCTGGCAACGACATTCATCCACAAGCATGGCTCCATCAATTCTCTCATTGTTTTCCTCCCAACTGGTCGTTAGAACACAGATTAGAATTTATGTGTGGCTACTTGGAGAATGAACCAGCTGTAAGAATGCGATCGGTAATTCACGATTGCCACAGTGAAGGAGAGTTTTACCATGCCTTCCTCTCAGCATATTGGTCTCAAGCTACACAAGACCGTGTAAAACATAACATCATAATGATGAAACACTTCGAACAATCTGAATTTTCCAGTCTTGTGAAATATTTTGAAGACATGTTGCACAAGAATCAATACCTGTCAAACCCATACAGCCCCTCAGAACTCATCCGCATTTGCTTAATCAAACTGCCTGAACATTTACGACATATTATTTTAGCAGGACGTTGCAAAGACGACATTGAAGCTTTTCAGGGACTGTTACTAGAATTAGAAATTGACACTGACAATTGCGGAACGCGAAACCAGGAACACAACAATTACAGGTCACATCCGTCGCAAATCCGCGATGAAAGAAGTAATAACTGGACACGACAAGGCTATTCTCACAACACAAATCGTGACCAAAATAGACACCACCCGTATGACAACCGTTGGCAGAGTAGTAATAACTACAGGGAAAGATCACCTCTCCGTGGTAATGACTATCACAGAGACAATCAGAGAAACAGACAATATGGGAACCAAAATAAATATTATCAGGGGAGACAGAATAACTTTAGACGCAACGGTCCAGCGCGCAGTTACGATTCAGGGAGAAATTCTCCACCACTTAACCGACAACAAAGAAACTACAGGAACTACCGACATGACGACAGACGATATAATCATAACGACAGACCTGAATTTCATCAGAACTGGCGAGCTTTAAACAGAGCTGGGCCCTCTCGGCAAGGCGAATTTGTGGAAGTTAGGCCTCCTAATCCCAGTAACGACGCGCGGCAACAAAGAGACAGACAATGACTCGCGCCGCAGGCACCCACGTGCGCCGGCTGGCTCAGAGAAAAATAACATAGAAGCTAACCTTGAGAAAAATTCCAGTATTCTTTACCGACGTATACCACATGATAATTGCGTTGAAGTTGAAACTCTGCGTACTAGGAAGAGTAAAGGTTTACACCACATTTCTCATGTAAAACCATTTATTGACAGATAATCTGCCTTTTAACTTTGTCTTTGCCATAAAACGTTTCACTTCACGTTACTAGTATGCTTTAGAAACTGTCACCATGCAACAATGTTTGAAGTTAAATATCCAATCAAGAACCAAGAGAACTTATTTAAACAGAAATGACGAATGCATTGTTATAGTAAACAGACGTCACAGTGTTATTGTGTGTGTACATTCTTGCTTGTTTGTTGCACGATTACATAACGACTATAAGGCTCACATACTTAGAACATTTACCAGTACTGCTAATGAGATTTTAATGCAACATTTTGGTTTATTTGAAAATACATTCTGAATTTAAAGTGCTTTCTGAGAGATACCAGATGACACAGAGGTTAGTTTATGTGACAGCTACACGATTTTTATCACGACGCTACTAATGAGTGACAATTTACAATGTTGCTTTTGCGGTGTATCTGTTTTATATCTGCACAGTTTTCTGAATTCTTCTGGAAATCAAAACATGTTTTATTAGTAACTTTTGTGGTATAGCTACAAGGAGACAGCCTTTTCCATAGCACAACAATACGTTACAGCACAGTACTTTCATCATCACAACAATAAGCGTAATAACTAAGATATCTCTACGCAAAGCATTTCACTTTTGTTTATCATGAGGTAAGTACATTGGCTTCTGCAGAACTTAGCTTTCAGAGGACGATAACTACGACACTTCCACACAGATTATGTTGCAACAAGACGCACATTTAGCGCTACAGTACACGTATTTGAGTGATTAATTTTGTACTTGAAACATTTATTTTTAAAGATTTTTTAATTACAAAGAAAGTTTTCCGTGATACATTTCATTCCATTGCTGTAATTTGTAACACCTGAGGGCATAATTACATTTATCCTCAGGGGGGTACACGCTTACTTTGTGTACCATGTGTGTGGCAACCACAAGGAACCCTAGCTAATATGGTATTTGCTTATACAACTTTACACATCGGTACCATATTTCTCCAACACATAATTACACAGCTATCTGATCATTTAACTGAGACAGACAAACGTTTTTACTATATCAGTGACAGATGTTTACGTAATTACACAGCTGGATAACTTCACACTTATGAAACTGTATTTTGTCTGTACTTTGTGAAACTGTTCATATTTTTTTGGAACCATTGTGATACTATGAGAGCTTTGAATGATGTATTTGGTATGGATTCATGATTTTTAAAGTACGTTTGAGGTAGATGACATTATTTAAATGAGCAGAGAATTCTTTTTAGGCTTAGAAATTATTGGAGGAAGTTACGACGATTTTGAGATTTGACTGAAGTTTTATGATATTATTATGACGATGATGTGTATTATGTTGTTGAGGAATGTTTATTATGCTACGTATTTCTCACGATGAAATATTGAAGAAGTGTCGTCGAATATGTATATGTATAATGAGGTAAGGAGTAATGAATAGTGGGTAGGGACTCTTGACTTGTGAAAAAGGATGTTGGAAACCAAGAATCGTACTTTAAGAGTTATGACATGTGTGAATCATGTGTGAATGTATCACAATGCCACTGAACATTTTTTGGACACTGTTATATTCATAGGATTTTGTTTCTACAGATTTGCAACGCTAATTCTTGACCTGTGAAGTATTTTTATGTGAGACTGTCACTTTAGCGAAAATTGCTGTCGTAAATATTTCCGTACGAAAGTTAAGTGACCACCTGCACGTAATGCGTCGCGGGCACCCAGCTGTGTCAGACGCCTGGAGAAAAAGTCATTAGCGCGTGCCTTTCAGAGCACAGGAAGAAAGAAAAAAAAAGAAAGGGAAGGCCATTATCCTGGCCATTGTCATCCCTTTAGAGAAAGCATCGCAAAAACGACACGGTCGAACTTGAAAACATATGATTACACTAGCTCTTAATTTACGATATTTACTGAAATGCCTAATAAAATGACAAGAAATATTTTTACATCTGCACACCTGATTACGACAAGCGTCTTTCTACGAGAGTTGAGAGCTACTAACTTATGAAATGTCACATGACTACTGAATGATATTTTTATGCTTTGCTTTTCATAGTTGCTTATTTCATTTGACATCTGTTTTCCAGCTGTGTTGCAGCATTGCTTTTATAAAATAAAATGCATTTGCTAATGTGAACACTTTCTGTCAACAGATCTATTAAATAATTATTTTATGATCCACATTCTTTAAAAAAGGAGCACTTGGAAAGGAAAGAACAATAAGAAGGATCTAGTAACAGTAACACATAATTTTCTTTTCAAGTACATGGTAATATTTCTTTTTACAATCAGTTGTTGTGGTGCACCACTTTAATTACATAGATATTAAGATGTGAATATACATTTCCCTTATCTGCATTGTTGTTTTTACTGTAATATTTTTTCTGCTTGCGCTATGTCATGTTTAGGTATAAGTTGCTGCTGTTTGCCAGGCATAGTGTTATTGAATTTGACTTTTGCTAATTTATACTGTAGCTTGCTTTGCAATTTTCCATTTTTTTCATTGCTGTTTATATTAATTGTTTTGTGCTGCTGCATTGCCTCGTTCCTTAGTTTAGCATCTGAGCTCAGTAGATTTAAGTTTGCTTAAGAGGGGGTAGACTATATGAGAAACTGACTATGGAGAATAGGTAAAGAATGCATTGCGAAGTTATATAAAAAGGATTTGGGCCCAAATGAGTATTGTACAATCAGAAATAATTATTTTGAAAGAAATATGAACAGAATACAGAAAGCATGCTTGGATAGGATTTTTTTTGGTGGAAACAAAGGATGAAATAAGAGGAAAGATATATGAAGTTTTGGGTTGGACTGCAGTACCAAATGTTACACTGAAAACGAACCCTGTCCTTTCCTATTGGTGTTATCCCACTATGTGTGTGTGTACCCTTGTGTATTTGTTTTCTTCCTGTATCTGTGTAATTTTATAGAATTTTTTCTTTTAATATTAAGCTACATTCACTATGATGAGGAATACTGTTATCCTCAAATACAATTGGCATTAATAATGTGTTATTTACTTTGTAAAGATGTTTAGACATTGTTTATTGTTTTGTTTTAATGCTCATGTGTAAAGTTGATGTTTCAATAATTATTCTGATCTATGTATGTACTTATGTCATAATTCCTGTAACATTGATGTATATGTTTATTTCTATTCTTTTGTAAAGCCTGTTTTACTACAAATGTTATCTGTATTGTTATGTTTTTAATAATGTATTTTGTACCTTTGTTATTGTATTCTTATGTTATAAAATTGTAATTGTCACCAGTTCATGATATTATTAACATGTAAGTTACATTTCACTGCACACGTTTCTGTTGGTCATAGTACATGGACAATATGTGAGAAGTAGGGACTGTTAGTGTTTGCACGTTTGTTAATAATTCTGCAAGGGACTGGATAACAGCATTGCTGGTTCTAAGGACAATTCCAAAAACTTTGTGAGTGCACAAGTGATTGTTTATGGACTTGCTATATTATCCGCAAGACTCTTCAATGGTGATTGTGCACCTGCACAGTCACAACAGATGGCTGCTGGCTATCTCTACAAGGACTACAGTGGGTCTACATCTTTGATGATCCATCAATACCATACTCTCTACCAGGACTACAGTGGGTCTGCTCTGTGATGACCTACCTACCAATATTCTTCCAAACTACGACTGACTCTGCTGTGGGTTTGCTCTGTTGTGGCCCGTTATCTGTCAGCATGTCAAGAGTCAGCACTGTCTTTCCGTTGGAAGGACAACACTACTTCTTCAAGACTGCATGGAAATCCACTACTTCTGTGTGCAATTTCTTTTACTAATGAGACTTTGTGAAAAAAAACCTGTAATTACTGTTATGATGTATGATTAGGACTGTCTTTATGGACTGTGAGACAATTTTAGCTTTTGACCAACATAATATCAATAAGTGTGTGCATTTGATTTCTTTGTTATTGTAATTATGAAAAATTTTTTCAAATCTGTATTGGCCACTGCCCCATCCAATTTGTAAAAATCTTTGTGGGGAGCATGGGGGCTATGTAAGTAGGCTGTTTATGTTTTCTCTATGTAAGTAGGCTGTTTATGTTTTCTCTATGTAAGTAGGCTGTTTATGTTTTCTTATTGGCAACGTTACGTAGCGCTGAATATGAAAATCACTGGCTGTGCTGTGTGCAGTCTGTGGCTGCTTTGCATTGTTGTAATACTCGCCATTGTAGTGTTAGGCAGCTGGCTGTGAACAGCGCGTAGCGTTGCGCAGTTGGAGGTGAGCCGCCAGCAGTGGTGGATGTGGGGAGAGAGATGGCGGAGGTTTGCAATTTGTCATGAACTGATATATATATTATGACTTGTGATGATATTAAGGTAAATACATTGTTTGTTCTCTATTAATATCTTTCATTTGCTAACTATCCCTATCAGTAGTTAGTGCCTTCAGTAGTTTGAATCTTTTATTTAGCTGGCAGTAGTGGCGCTCGCTGTATTGCAGTAGCTTGAGCAGCGAAGATTTTTGTGAGGTAAGTGATTTGTGAAAGGTATAGTTTAATGTTTGTCAGGGCCATTCTTTAGTAGGGAGTTTTGAAAGTCAGATTGCGTTGCGCTAAAAATATTGTGTGTCAGGTTAAGCACAGTCATGTAAAATTGTTCAAAGGGGACGTTTCACCTGAAGCAGTCCATCTGATTGCCTACAGCTTATTCTACATTATTTTACATTTAACATATTTAGATAATCAAAGCTTGACCACTTTCACGTTCTAAATAAAGTAACAGTAATAGCCATCGTTAAATTCTTTTACATAAAACCAAAACAATTTTCTTCTTAATTTTGAAAGTCACGGCCAGTACCCTTGGACTAAAGTGCTTTCTGATAAATAAATAAAGAACAAAAGTAACTGTTAAGCCCTACACCTTACAACAAATATTCTGTTACATAATGATTCAATAAGGCGTTTTGCTGTCATCGTTCAGTGTGTTTTGTTCGGAGGAAATAATGATGTGATGAAAGGTGGCTATAATTTCGCACCTTACAATGACTCATCCATATACTTTGCCATGATCTACAAACATTATTAGGTATCATGCGATAGGTTGACATCATATGCATGAATATATAAAGGAGACTGACATTGTCACGTACACCTTGTAAATAATTGTTAATGCTTATTGAATGAAATATCACCATCACAATATCACCATCACAATATCACCTTCATCACTATAATCGACACCACTGGTTAGAACGGCGTAATGAATGATTGCCTATACTAGTTGAGGTTGGAAGGCCAGTGGAGAAGAAATGGCAGGCAGAAGTGGCAAGCTGTGGATGGAAGGCCCGCGCAGGTGTTGGTCTTGCTTAAAAGCAGGAGGTAGCTGGACGGACCTCGTGGCACGTCGCAGCTGGAGCCCAACAGAGTCGCCGCCGGCTTGTAGCTGGACCGGAAGGATTACGCTTCGGAAACTACGAAAACCTTGGACGCAGCTGAGAGGAACGTGGAAGCGCCACCTTGGAAACGACACAGGCTGGGTTATTTCCGAGGATTTTTACTCAGAAGCGTACCATTGTACAAGTATAGGTTTTTCCTGGCAAATTTTCAGCGCTGGACGACAAAAGACTAAAATATGGTTGGTCGGTGTTCGGAAGAATCTGCAGAGAGGAAGAATATTCTGCGGTTTCGGGAATATGATTCGTTTTCGGAATTATGTGGCTGGGGAGCCGAGCCGTGCCGGGAAGGCAGCGGTGGAGAGACGTGGTCTTCCATTGTGAGCGTCCGGTCGCTCGGTATCACAGTTGTTGGTACAGACAGACTTTCTGTCTTGCTCTCAGGAGAGTTTATAGTTAGAACGGTTTGGCGCTGTACTGTTGCGAACCTATACGATTCTGGACTTCACATTCGGGTTGGAAGTCGTCATTGAGTACGCAGCATTCAGTAATTGAGAGCACTTCTACTGCCTATACTTACGTTGAGGCGTTATGTGAACTCCGTCCTTGTGGCTGCGAGTTCTCGTTTCTCGTCTGTAGACCACAGAGAGGAAAAGGCAGCATTAGAGTATATTAGTCAGAGGACCACCTTACGCCGTCCTAGTGTTTGGCAGAGTTTATTTTGTGGATGGAGTTCTTCCATCATCGCAGACGAGTACGAGAACCATCACTTCGATGCACCAGACCCAGTACATACGGTGATACAGCAAATTGCTTCGGCTTATTAGAGCTATAAAAGCTAAACAGCTGTGATCACATTAGTTTATATTCACTGAGGTTCCACACCACCGCAGATCATCTTTGAAAGTAGTGTCTTCTAGTGTTTGGTACGTAGATAATGTCAGTCATTTCGCATTGTTTATGTTAGATCGCGTGGCCAAAAAAAGGGGGCAGGGTTGGGCAATTTATCAATAACTTTACTTAGGAAATGTAGACATTTGTAATAAAGGGTGTTTTTTTATCTACAATAAATGTACACAACTGGCCATTAAAATTGCTACACAGGTAAGAAATGCAGATGATAAACGGGTATTCATTCGACAAATATATTATACTAGAACTGACATGTGATTACATTTTCACGCAGTTTGGGTGCATAGATCCTGAGAAATCAGTATCCAGAACAACCACTTCTGGCCGTAATAACGGCCTTGATACGCCTGGGCATTGAGTCAAACAGAGCTTGGATGGCGTGTACGGGTACAGCTGCCCATGCAGCTTCAACACGATACCACAGTTCATCAAGAGTAGTGACTGGCGTATTGTGACGAGCCAGTTGCTCGGCCACCATTGACCAGACGTTTTCAATTGCTGAGGGATCTGGAGAATGTGCTGTCCAGGGCAGCAGTCGAAAATTTTCTGTATCCAGAAAGGCCAGTACAGGACCTGCAACACGCGGTCGTGCATTATCCTGCTGAAATGTAGGGTTTTACAGGGATCAAATGAAGGGTAGAGCCACGGGTCGTAACACATGTGAAATGTTACGTCCACTGTTCAGAGTGCCGTCAATGCGAACAAGAGGTGACCAAGACATGTAACCAAAGGCAACTCATACCATCATGCCGGGTGATACGACAGTATGGCGATGACGAATACACGCGTCCAATGTACGTTCACCGCGATGTCACCAAACACGGATGCGACCATCATGATTCTGAAAACAGAACCTGGATTCATTCGAAAAAAAGACATTTTGCCATTCGTGCACCCAGGTTCGTCGTTGAGTACACCATCGTAGGCGCTCCTGTCTGTGATCCAGCGTCAAGAGTAACCGCAGCCATGGTCTCCGAGCTGATAGTCCATGCTGCTGCAAACGTCGTCGAACTGTTCGTGCAGATGGTTGTTGTCTTGCAAACGTCCCCATCTGTTGACTCAGGGATCGAGACGTGGCTGCACGATCCGTTACAGCCATGCGGATAAGATGCCTGTCATCTCGACTGCTAGTGATACGAGGCCGTTGCGATCCAGCACGGCATTCCGTATTACCCTCCTGAACCCACCGATTACATATTCTGCTAACAGTCATTGGATTTCGACCAACGCGAGCAGCAATGTCGCGATACGATAAACCGCAATCGTGATAGGCCACAATCCGACCTTTATCAAAGTGGGAAACGTGATGGTACACATTTCTCCTCCTTACACGGGGCATCACAACAACGTTTCACCTGACAACGCCGGTCAACTGCTGTTTGTGTATGAGAAATCGGTTGGAAACTTTCCTCATGTCGCCACCGGCGCCAACCTTGTGTGAATGCTCTGGAAAGCTAATTATTTGCATATCACAGCATCTTCTTCTTGTCGGTTAAATTTCGCGTCTGTAGCACGTCATCTTCGTGGTGTTGCAATTTTAAAGGCCAGTAGTGTATAATAAGAAACAACGTTTATCTTTTAATAGTATTAGTTGCCTTCATCATTCATTTATGTTTAGATTGTAATCTATAGAAATAAGAGTTCCTCAGATCTGCCTCAGGGGTTAGTCGGACAGGGGCAAATCATCATTTTAGCGTTTATTATTTCCCGTTGTGCACATTCATTTTACACCCACCTAGAG
Source organism: Schistocerca americana (assembly GCF_021461395.2). Taxonomy (NCBI): domain Eukaryota; kingdom Metazoa; phylum Arthropoda; class Insecta; order Orthoptera; family Acrididae; genus Schistocerca; species Schistocerca americana. Next base: position 1,267,448,940 of record NC_060119.1, read on the forward strand.
TAGCATCTTGGATTGACACTTAACTGAAAATACTGATAATTTAAATTTACTATACTGTTTAAACAAATAAAGTTACAGAGTTGACATTTACAAATTTTGTCATTTTAATGATGCGCTTCTATATGAACTACCGATCGTTACGAGCGACCAAAGCGTTCAGACTGAAGCGTTTAGGTCTTTGTCACAATACCTGTTAATTTCAATTTAACAATAAATCCTAAACTATTATAGATATGATCTATACTCATGTTTTATTGGGATCACCATGAAAATACATGGAGGATGACAGATTAAAATTACTATAGCTTCATTCCCTGCACTATTACAGAATTAAATACTTTTCATAAATGTTTCCCTTTATGACCGATCTTAGGCCCGCCATATTTAACACTGCTACGTCTCCATGGCCACAAAAGCCTTCTACTGGGTTTCCCTATGACGTAGGTTCTCGTCTGTCTCACTCACACACTACAGTGCTTAGGCCTCAGTAGACAGTAGACTCCTGTGAGTTTCTCCATCTCGAGGTGACTCTGCGCGCTTCGTGGTATCTGGTCCTGGACGACAGCGTCTGTTTCACAATTACTGAGGCTGACTCTTTCGGCCATATATTTAAATAAGAGCGAAATGCTCGTTAACTCACAAGCTCTGAAATTCAACATAGATTTTTAAATAGTCACATTTTGCAATTTATTTCATTACTTTAGATGTTAGATAGTCAAGAAGCTACTATACGAGGGTTCCTTAGAAAGTAACGCACCGAATTTTTTTTCTTCAACAATTATTTATTGAACATAATAAGAACTACACTGCAACATAACCTTCATACTGGTGGTGTTGTAACTCGAGTTGGTACCAGCAGGGGAGAGAGGAGAGTGTCACCCTAAATGTGCTGGTTGCCGCCCCTTCAGGGGCAATGAGTGGGTTGCCTACCCTTAAGGGTTGTAACGTCACCTGATGACCTGAGTACTGTTATCCAAGATGGCGGCGGTGACGTCAGCTGATGCCGCGATCGACGTCATTCAAGACGGCAGGCGTGACGTCAGATGATGACGCGAGTGGGCAGTTTGAATCTTGGAGGGAAGATAGGTCAGTTGGGCTACCTGCACTAAACTAAGAAAATAGCAGAAAAGAAAGGGCACTGGGGCTACCTCCACTAACGTAAGTCACTCAACCGCCACTTCTTCCTAGGAACTGGAGGGGAAAAGGACTTGGTGTGTGCTGGACATAAGTCTTTATTTTCAGTCTATTTAAACAACCAGAGGCAGTACCACCATCAAGTGTGTTAGCCATGGGGTCCTGGAGCGTCATCCTCTTGGAAAATGGGCGGGAATTTCGAATTTTGCTGTAAGAGATTACTTCTGCAGCTGAGGTGAATTAGTATGGTTTTGCCCCCACTAGAGGTTACCCATGATGTCAATGAATTAGAATATAATATGTTTAAATTTATTATCTACATACAGCATTAGTGTCGTGTTACTGCCACAAGAGGTTGAGTTATCAGTTGTTGGTGTGGAACAAGCATGATGCCCGACAGGGAGTGTTTTAATAGCTGTATTACATGCTCTCATGCAGTTGAGGAATGTAAGCTAGCATTAATGCTTGAACATATGAAGAGGAAGAGTATGGTGCTGCATTTAAATGCTTCGCACATTGCACAGAAAGATCTGTCGCAGTTCCCACTCAACGACAACTGCCTCTGATCCAGAATACTTAGAAACTACATTAGAGGGTTCTGCATTGTGCTCGTCTCCATCGTACACACCTTCCATTGAGCAAGGCACGTTGTGGTCGAGCGGTTCTCTTGAACTGCGCTTCTGCTACAGTTGCAGGTTCGAGTCCTGCCTTGGGCATGGATGTGTGTGATGTCCTTAGGTTAGTTAGGTTTAAGTAGTTGTAAGTCCTCATATGTTAAGTCCCATAGTGCTCAGAGCCATTTGAACGACTATCTTCTTTTTTTTTTTTTTTTTTTTTTTTTTTTGAGCAAGGCATAACAGCCATTCCAGCTTCAGTGCAAGAACAGATGTTGTGGATGATAAGATACCAACCTCCAGTGCACCGCCATCTTTACTGTTTGCCTCATGCTCTGTGTTAATGGTTAGCAGTTCAAAACATCTTCATGTAGGAATTTCAGTTTCATGAGACAGTAGCTTGTCAACTGTGGTAGTGCTCGAAAATGTGCCGAAAAATATTGAAGTCGGTTTTCAGAGTACAAGTCGTGTGAACTCTGTCATGCAAAAACATACATCAAGAAGCATATGATCGCAAAATATGTTCCATCCCCCTTCTTCCAGGACATCTACTGCAGCGGTCTAACAGTGACTATATTATCAATGTATGATGATGCTACACTAAGACTTAAAAGTGCTGAGGGTCAGAGTATTGACATGCAGCACTCGACTGTTGATAACTTTTTCAATCTAGACTCGGTGATAACTACTACAATGGAGATACTAACTAGATGGCTCCCATGTGTTCAAACCATATTCAGTAATATCGTTAACTGGCTTCACACATGCAACATTCACATAGAAGATACAGATCATTGTTTTAGTACCTGTATAAGTGCAGTGCTGAAGTCTTGTGCTATTCACCAAGTAGGTGTGGAGAATGTTGAACCCAAATTTACTGATGGAATACCAGACTATTGCAATGCGCCGATTATACTGCGATATATATGTGCAGAAATTGAGGGATATAAGAAGTGGCTGATTTCCAATTACTGAACTGCTGCTGCACTGATTAAAAAAGAAGCAAATGATTTTTCTCAAGTTGATAATAATGGCATGTATAACTGTAGATCGTGAATATACAAATATATTCATGATCTCAAATTTGTGTTTGTGCTATTTTTCTAGACAAAATGATCCTTCACAGAAATGTGACACACTTTTATGCACATAAATGCACGTTTAAGCATGTAAATGCAAGAATGCCACATGTGATTATGGACATTTTCTTTTTTTATATAACAGCCTATTACACGCCAGGACCTAACACAGAAGGTATCGTGGCAGGCTGCGTGAAGCACTCTCATTGCAAAGATTTAGTTGTAGGTGACTGGTCTTGCAATGATGACGAAGATCCTCTTGGAAACAGAATTTCGCAATACCTCTCCAAAAGACTGTTACTGAGTTACACTGCTCTCCCACTGAGGACAGAAGCCTGAATATTAGAGCCTGAAACCAATCTCCAAACCAGCAATATATCACCATGTACCATGTCAATGTAGTAAATATACAATTCGTATCCTGCACCGTACAAAATCACCCCTTTTACATCATTCGTACATATACCACGAAGGCAGATAACATAACCACATGCACCCTACGTAATCTCGCAGCACTACATATTTCCAGGGAGGTCGGGTGGTCATCCACTCCCGACATGTGACCAGAGCGCCCTCAGTGGATCGAAGTCAGTCTCAGAACTGTTGTGCAAAGACTGACTCGTTTCCCTCTCTTCTCAAACCAGTTACTGTTTCTGGTCTGGACCTGCTTGCTTCTTTGCTTTTCTACACACATCTCCAGACCCTGGGATTACAAGAACATATGTAATTTCGCATGATTTGCTAGAATATCATACCATTTTCGCGGTACTTCTCGATATCAAGCACATAGCAATATCGTTTGCATAGCAGTATTGGTCGCACGACATAACTCCATAGAAATAGACTCGAAATTATTTCTCTAGAAACCCAAAACTTTAGAGAGGTGGAGTGTGCTGTAAACCACAGGGTAACTAGAAACTTATCCCATCTGTGAATCCTTTAAGTGAAAAAACTGACATTTCCACTCGTGAATACCGATGTCAGTGAAGTAACAGATTCCAAATCAACCCTATAACTTAAAAAGTCAACTAAGGTGTTCCTCATGTCTAGAGAACCAGCAAACGTGTCTAGATGCACACACCACAATCGATGTTCTCTCAACTAAATAAAGTCGCGAAATGTGAAGATGCATTCAATGGAACAATTTACATGGTAGGGAATAATTGCCCAGTGCAAACACATGTCCATGTTGAATCTTGTCAAATTTCCACTTGATCACGAAAGCTACCAAACACATACTAAGTATTAGTTCGCTCTTTGGCGTCTGGAGGACGATATGATTAATTCAGCTACACTCCTACAATTCCAACAGACCTCTCCATTTGGACAGCTGCTGCCCTTAACAGGAAATGTGAAGCATTCGCGCCACAGGTCACCAGCACTGTGCATCAAGCACACACAGGCAGAATCGTCCTAGGAAAAAAACCGGCCTCATATATATTTGATCGCTATATCTTTATTACTAATAAATCTTATGATCGCGGTCTCAGTTGAACGACATTCGACAATGAGTGAAGTATCGGAAATACACTCTGCCGACAGCTGTGTCTCTGGAAATAGAAATATCTGTACCATTCTTATGACTTGACATACTCTCCCCTTTGCTATCACAGTATTCCAAAGTCATTTCTTTTTCATATGTCAGAACACAAACACATAATTTATAAGCCTGAGGTTCATGGCGAACGTATCACACACAGACTACTACTAAGTATAATATTTCGTCAATAATTGATTGCCGGCGACACGAAATACTACTGACCAAAAATCAACGATGGGTGGGCATGTCTAATATGTTTTCTTGCCAGTGGTATCACTGCTTCCTAGAAAGAGAGGCATAATCGTCATACAAACAGCGAGATGTTACAAAACACAACCATATTACCATTACAAGCGGTCTTGGTTCTACAGGTGCATACAAGTATCCATGTTAAAAGCTATACCTTCTTTACAAATCTAGGTACGTCATTATCTTTGTATGAGGTGGAGTTTTCCAGGCAAATAGCGATACTGAATATAGGCGGTGATAGGTGGCGTGTATAGAATGAGACCAACAGTGCGGGTACAGGTCGCCAATGGTGCGACATGGTAATAAAATTACCGAATTTTGAAAGTGATTTGGCTAAGGACCGTGCTGATTGAGGTCATAAGGAATGTACACTAGTTTTCAGGTCTCAAGTGTTATGCTGTCCGCTAGAAATGCTCTCTGGGATTTGGAATCAAGTCTTTCCATTCAACTACATACCTAAGTTGGATCCTATGGAGAAGTCCCATAATGAGTACAGCCGCTAGTGAATCATATTTCTGGCACTCTCATATCTCGAAACGAGTCACTTTCTCGAACCTATCTGCTACAGTAAAATCCCAACCGCACTTTAGGTAGCACCCATGCATCTTGCGACTGCTGCCATTTCTCCAGCTTTACGCATTTGATCGTTCCAATTTAAGTCGGGACTGAATGGGAGTCGGAGGAAACTATATCTACCACCTTCTGCAACCCATGTAGAATCAGGCTAAGGTGCGTTACTGCGACAGGACGGTGTTTTGAGCATTCGATTGAAATGGGAACTGGGAGAAAGACAATGATTTCTGCTACTGCACTGTTGTGCGTCCACACACTACATAACTACTACAGATTCACATCCATTCACATCTATCTTCGTTATTCTGCACCATACAACAGAGAAAAATTACCGATTATAAAAGCTCCACTAACTTCATCCGATAGAGAACTCAATAAGATTTTTACCTGATCTCACTCCTCCCACATATCGAAAACAAATACCGCATGCATGCAGGAATTGAGCACATGTGATGATCCTATTAAGTATACAGGTATTGATCAACTGTGCAGACCAGTTTAAAGTTCCATCACCTGTACTGTAGGGAGACGGTCACATCCCGCAGACCATACTGTAATTCATAAGAGACAAGCTATGTGACCCTGTCTCTTTGTTTGAACATCTTTTTTTTCTGCTATAACACACTTCGTACACTACCCAACATTTTGTTTTTCTGCCACAATTTTGAGGTCTGTGTCAGGTTCTAAACTGACATTAACACGTTGTGATCCACAGTCTCTCACAGAAAAGTAGACATCCCACAGTGTAAAACATGGTGTTAATGCTGTTAGCATAACACACCACACACACTGGATGAATTTAAATAAAAGCCAGCCCGCATCTCGTGGTCGTGCGGTAGCGTTCTCGCTTCCCACGCCCGGGTTCCCGGGTTCGATTCCCGGCGGGGTCAGGGATTTTCTCTGCCTCGTAATGGCTGGGTGTTGTGTGCTGTCCTTAGGTTAGTTAGGTTTAAGTAGTTCTAAGTTCTAGGGGACTGATGACCATAGATGTTAAGTCCCATAGTGCTCAGAGCCATTTGAACCATTTTGAAATAAAAGCCAGTAACAACATAAGGAAATTGGAAGAGTATTGCGATGATGTGGGGAGTTTCCAAACTACAGTCCGAAGGTGATTCACGATCTCTACATTTAAACTCATCCGTCACAGTGACGGAATAGCTAATGGCTCTGCGTTCAGTTTCGAGTGATTCCTCATATTGCAGCCACGTACGTGATCACTGTTTCGGTGCTAGCCACCCCAGAAGATTTCACCCCTCCACAAAACTCTTTCTCCAACTCAAACAAGCGTTGTCAGTCAATCATTATGTGGGAACCAACAGTGTGTCAGTCGACGGTTGAGATGGAAAAGACACCCCCGATGTACTGAAATAATAGGCATCACAGCTGATTGTGTGAACAATTTTAGCAATTTTACAGTAATTTCAACACAGACCACTGACGTGACAGCGTATTTCCCAATTCCAACATCATAGCTAAACCACCCCTTCTCCACTTTTCGAGTATCATTGTGAATGTGGGTAGATGACTGTGCAGTACGTCCATTCATTGTTAATTCTCGAACACATACATCATCAAAGTATATCAGAGGTGCTCTACATATTTCTATCACCTCGAGCATGGTGCTTAATTTACGATCTATCTCTATGCTGACAGGAGTCACAGAGCATTTTAGCAGTCTTAGGGTAAAACTAGAGACTGAAAGACGCCCTCCTCACACTGACATTGACCAACCACCCTCCAGCATCGTTACTGATTTAAACTGCAACCGACCAGAAGCGGACCGCTTCATTCCACTTCTCACGAATGAATGGAGCTTACCGAGTCGTCGCCCATCCAAGTGCACAAGACTTCTCGAGATGACCCATGTCGAGGAGGTTAGCACTCCTTATCGATGTATAGTAACAGATTTGAAAGTGTTGTGACGTAATAGCAGACGGTTAAGAAGAACAAGAAACAGGTGATTTTTATGAACGATGGAGCTCCAAACGGATGGAGTTCGAAGTGATTTTACATAAATCAACCAAGTTATCAATTTTAAATTATTATTCCAGGGTCTAGGATCAGTACCTGGAAGGTATTGGTGAGAGAGAACATGGACACACACAGTCTTAATACTAAAACGTTCCGCACTTAAAATGGACTATAATGTTAGATGGCTTGCGTTTCCAATCTATCAGTCGTATGGGATGTAGTGCTGTTAATATCCCAATGTAAGAAATTTATTTCAAGAACATGACATACATCCTTCTTGCCGGATTCTCTACAATAAACTATGTTATCGAACTGTGAAACGAAAAAAATTACTTATTTAAAACATTGGTCTGTGTGATACGAGCACAATACAGCTTTCCAGAGATGTATAGCGTCCACTGTTCACACCCAACCATGGTTCAGAAATTATCCTATATGAGTTAGCGTTCGAGTGTGGATCTTCCGCGTGTTATATTCGGAGTAATGTTGGGATGCAGATCCACAATATGCTGCCCGTGGGATAAGGTTTGAAGGTGGATCTGCCACGCACAATGTACGGCGCTGTGTTGGGATGCAGATCCACAGTATACCACATCCGAGTTAGTGCTCGAGTGTGGATCTGCTGTTCACTATACATATGTGGACCGATGTTTGGAGGCAGATCCACCACACGTTACATCTGGGATAGGGCTAACAGGTGGACCAATCACGCGTTACGTCCGAACACGTGTTTTATGATCGAAGTTTGGTCCACCAGCGGGGTGACTGGGTCCTGGGAGCCTTCCGCGACACGTGCATATACACACACATACAGAAAAATAGAACAGACGCTCTCCAAATACGAATGTGACTTGATACAATCGAGTACAGTGCTATTCTATGCCTCCCAATCAGTGCATTTGGGCTAGGTGTTGGCAGCTGTACTACATTTACAAGCAATTTTAGAACAAAGAACGAGAGGTTATGTCATGATCGCATGGGTAGAACTGACATAAAGTAGGTAGAATTGCGAAAAATGACTGGGAGGAATAGGAAGAATTAACGGAATATACATCGAAATATGGGGAAATTGAGGAAGTACTTGCTTATCTTCTTGTTGGCGCAGAACAATTTGTACATGGGAACAAGATTGCAACATCAAGAGGAAGCTGAGAAAACGTCAAAATGTAAGCGAAGGGGATCAGGGAAGCAGTAAATTTTTTTCTGTCGAGGCAGCATTATACTGTATGTCTATTGAGGTACCAGTGATACACGCGAGTCGACTACTGATTTGACGCTTTTCAGGAAGACAGAGAACCAGCCGTCTCTAAATTTACATGCATCTGCGTTAAAGTATAACAGAGAGTGGGTGGGGCGATCGATTGAGATGGAGCTGTAATGAGGTACGATTTAATGGTAGACTGATGATGCATTCTAGAGAGGGAAAAGTTGCTGCAGTCAATTTTTCTACTGTTCTGTCAGGATGCATCAGCAGCCTACATTCAACTCGTATACAGCCGCATGTTCTATATGTGATTTAAAGCACTATCTACTCTATTGTTAACAGAAAAATTGTAGTTCATCGCAGGACTTCCATCTCATGTGTGATGAAACATGACACATTCCTCTAAATGAATTATGATTTATGTCACGTACTCCATCCCCCTGTCGCATCTTGGGTGTAAAATCGTGACTTCAGCTTCATAACTAAGTTAGCGATAGGTGCTTGTGAGGCACTGCAGTCCCCATGCATACATTTGCCTGACAGATGTGCTGTTCACAGAGTTAGTGGCGGAATGACCTGTAAATTTCACATGTCAGACACTGCTGCTATGCATTTATCTGTTTCCTTGTAAGAGATATTCCTCATAACTAACCATCATTTTGCATATGGCTGATGCAGGTATAGTATAATTTCTGAACCGTGATCAGATGTGAACAGTGGACTCTATACATCTGTGGAAAGCTATATTGTGCTCGTGTCACACAGACCCAATGTTTTAAGGAAGTTGTTTTACTTTAAAATTGAAGCAGGGGTACTGCCTGCTTGTGTACCTTAGGTAAACCGTAAAATCTCGGCGCGACTACAGCACCAGGTCGAAATTTTTTAAGAACATCGTCAGATAATGAACCCTTTTTCAAAAGTGAAAGCGTCTTGCGTTTTATACGTTCAGTTGAATCGTTCTTCAATCTTCGGCCTATTGTCGGCAATTTTGGCTCACCTACTTACAACTTAGCCAAGTATTTAGCGTCCATTCTCGGTCCCCATGTCCGAAAATGCGAACAGCATGTTTACAATTCTCTGGCTTTCATTCATCGTTTGAAGTCTTTGTGTCTTAGTGCCACGAATTTGCTTGTTAGTTTTGATTTTGTGTCTCTGTTCACCAGAGTTCCTCTTGAAGACTCTTTGCAGTTGATTGCTGAAAACACCATACTAACTCACCTCAGCTGCAGGAGTAATCTCTTAGAGAAAAATTCGAAATTCCCGCCCATTTTCCAGGACCCCATGGCTAACACACTTGATGGTGGTACTGCCTCTGAATGTTTAAATAAAGACTGAAAATAAAGACTTATGTCCATCACAGGCCGAGTCCTTTACCCCTCCAGTTCCTAGGAACTTAGTTTAGTAGAGGTAGCCCAGTTGACCTATCTTTCCTCCAAAATTCAAAGTTCCCACCAGGGAGGGCGTGGCACTTTCCCACTACTTTCGGGTAATGGCAGTCGCGTCATCAGCTGACGTCATGGCCGCCATCTTGAATGACGTCAATCGCCGCATGAGCTGACGTCACTGCCTCCATCTTGGATAAGTCAGCTGATGCCACAGCCCCTCAAGGGTAGGGAACCCGCACACTGCCACTGAAGGGGCGGCAACCCGCATGTTTCGGGTGATGCTGTCCACTCTCCGCTTCTGGTATAAAGAGTATAGCCGTCTTTCATTCCTACAGCTCCTGCCCTCTGAAGTAATGGTGTAACAAATTCGTGTCGTCCACGGAATTACAGGCCCCTGGAAGTTACTGCTGGGGTATAAATAATTTCTAGCGGATGGGATGAAGCAACTGGTAAAAATTTGAACGCAATGGATAATGCATTATTTTTTAGAATCACTACAGAAGGCACGTATGCAGGGCTCAATGGGGAGCATACACCCGTTATTTACTTTCATGACCCAGCATTCAACTGTGGTACTGACTTTCACCTATTCTTTATGATGAAGGGAAGAAATAATCAGTCGAGTGTATGCGTTAATTGATATTTATTTAATACCGTTGGCATTTTAGTAACTGTTAGAATATACGTCATCACAACTGGTATCGCTAGTTAACATGATTCACTTTCGCCACGTAATTATGGAAAGGGAGACGGGAGCGCAGACTTGGTTTCAATGTAATTTTCTGCAGGCACATAATTATACCTAAACCAGTACTTATTATAGTCAATTACTATAGGTCACGCAGAACAAGTTCAGCAAAGACATTACAAGCGAACTCGGTCAGGGCGGAAGAGTATCTCAGTTGTCGTTAAAACTTACGCTGAAGAAGGGATAGCAAGTGGTGCACTTAAGAGTGACTGCCAATTCTGGTTTGATCTTGCTTTCAGAAACAACGCCACGTTACTGAGCCGGGGAGGAAGAACATTTGCTATCATATGGCGGGAAAATTTTTCAAGTCTTTATTCCATCAATGGGCATTAAAATCTGATTTTTTCTATATACAAGAGTTTAAACAGTGTAATGTACGTAACGCACTTCATTATAGGCGAATCAAATAGTTATTGGGGGACAAGAAACATTAACTAACTATCACATAAATACTATCCTACACACGTGGCGAACTAGTGGTAGCCAACAGAAACGCAGAAAATACGGACACACAGGATTATTCCTTCTCTATCTGACACTCACCCACTACTGTATGGTTATTCACACCACTACTATACATTTTCAGATCGAAACTGGCGGCTGCTCCAACCGACCATGTGGCGGCAAAGCAAGTACACGAAGAAAACGTATGGAAAAATTAAAAAAATCCCCCAAAATATTACTATAAAAGAAAGACCTCATTAAAATACATTGAATGAGTGAACTTCCGTTAGGCACAAAGCAATAATGCGACCATGAGCTTGAGACCCATGGTGCGTGCCCTGACCAAGGCGCAAATGCAAAGTTCTTAATGAAATTTGATTAATTATGAAATTAAACTCCTTTATGGGGGTTTGGTGGTAATCTCACACCTGATTTCGGCATCTGGCAGTTTTGAGACATTCTGATGCCTTTGTTAACATTACCAAAATCGAGAATAAGTTTCTTCCTGTCCTAGTGGCCCGTTTCCTGATTTAATACCCTCAACATCCCCTGATTAAATATGAGTACGTTACGTTTGTTTTACTTATGTTGATGTTCACATTACAACCTCTTGTCTAGATGCCATCATTCTGCCCAACTGGCCCTACATGTTCATTGATGTCTTTCACAGAATCACAATGCTATGTGGCCCGTTTGTGGTATCTATCTGATTTGATGCAGGTCTCTATGCTACTCTATCCTTTGCAAGCATCTTCATCTCCGAGTAACTACTGCAACATACATCCTTCTGCATCTGCTTAGGGTATTCATCTCTTGGTCTCCCTCTACGATTTTTACTCTCCACGCGTCCCTCCAGTACTAAATTTGTGATCCCTTGATGCCTCAGAATGTATCTTAGCAACTGATCCCTTCTTCTAGTCAAGTTGTGACACAAATTAAATTCCTCTTCTCCCCAATTCTAGTCTGTACCACCTCATTAGTTACGTCATCTACCCAACTATTCTTCAGTATCCTTTTGTAGCACCACATTTCGAAAGCTTCTTGTCTAAACTGTTTACTGTCAATGTTTCACATCCATGCATGGAAACACTCCATGCTTTCAGAAAGCAATTTCTGGCTCTTAAATCTATACTCGATGTTAAAAAATTTCTTTTCGTCAGAAATATTTGTCTTGCCATTACCAGTACTCCATAATTCGAACATGATCAGTTATTTTGCTTCCCAAATAGCAAAACTCATCTACTACTTTAAGTGTCTCATTACCTAATCTAATCCCCTCAGCATCACCCGATTTAATTTGACTGCATTCCATTATCCTCGTTTTGGTTTTGTTTGATGTTCATCTTATATCCTCCTTTCAAGACACTGTCCATTTCATTCAACTGTTCTCGCAAGAAAATTGCTGTCTCTGACAGAGTTACAATGTCACTGGTGATCCTCAAGGTTTTTATTTCCTCTCCCTGGATTCTAATTTCTACTCCAAATGTTTCTTTTGTTTCCTTTACTGCTTGTTCAGTGTACAGATTCAATAACATTGGGGATAGCCTACAACCCTGTCTCTCTCCCCTCTCAACCACTGCTTCCCTTACGTGCCCCTCGACTCTTATAACTGCCATCTGGTTTCTGTACAAGTTGTAAATACCCTTCGCTCCCTGTATTTGACCCCTGGCATCTTTAGAATTTGAAAGAGTATTCTAGTAAATATTAACAAAAGTTTTCTCTAAGTCTACAAATGCTGTAAACTACGGTTTGTCTTTCCTTAACCTAGCTTCTAAGATAAGTTGTAGGGTCAGTATTGCCTCGCGTGTTCCTACATTCCTACGGAATCCAAACAGACCTTAACCAAGGTCGGCTTCTACCACTTTTTCTATACGTCTGTAAAGAATTCGTGTAAGTACTTTGCAGCTGTGATTTATTAAACTGATAGTTCGATAGTTCTCACACCTGTCGGTACCTGCTCTCTTTGGACTCGGCATTATTATATTCTTCTTGAAGTCTGATAGTATTTCGCTGCTCTCATACGTCTTGCTCACCTGATGGAAGAGTTTCGACATGGCTGGCTCCCCTAACGCTATCAATTATTCTAACAGAATGTCGTCTACTACCGGGGCCTTGTTTCTACTTAGATCTTCCAGTGCTCTGTCAAATTCTTTACGCAGTATCATATATCCCATCTCACCTTCATCGATGTCCTCTTCCATTTCCATAATATTGCCCTCAAGTACATGGCCTTTGCGTTGATCCTCTGCAATTCCTTCCACCTTTCTGCTTTCTCTTCGTTGTTTAGGACTTGTTTTCCATCTGAGCTCTTGATATTCATATAGGTGGTGCTCCTTCCTCCAAACGTCTCTTCAATTTTTCTCTAGGTGGCATTTATCTTACCACTACATTTGTGCTCTAGCCATTCCTGCTTAGGCGTTTTGCACTTCCTGTGAACCTCATTTTTCTTTTTTATATTTTCTCCTTTCATCAATTAAATTCAATATCTCTTGTGAATGGGCCACAGTGAATTTTAATTGAAGATTAAATTTTTATAGAAAAATACGATCTAATTTGCTTGCCTAGGCGACGTATAATCCTCTTAGACTATTTTCTGCCCATGTTAAGCGTATTGTGTGGGAATATTTAGCGAAGGCCACCCGAAATACAGTTTTAGATCGTGTATGAAATGTTATCAGCTACACCTGACATTCATTATTAACAGCAGATCAATTTTCTTGCAGGTAAAAATGCTAGTTTTACAAAATACGGAAAGGGTATTTATGAAGATTTTGGACTTCGCTATGATTATTACAGCATTTCGCACTTTAGCAGGAGAGCATATTCGAAGAATGGAAGGGACACTATTGAGACACACGTGAGTATGTTAGACATATATTCTTGTAAGTAGGCTGTTTAGGTTCTTATATTGGTAACGCCACCGCCACGTAGCGCTCTGTATGAAAATCATTGGCTGTGCTGCGTGCAGTCTGTGGCTGCTTTGCATTGTTGTTGGCTATTGTAGTGTTGGGCGGTTGGCTGTTAACAGCGCGTAGCGTTGCGCAGTTGGAGGTGAGCCGCCAGCAGTGGTGGATGTGGGGAAGTGAGATGGCGGATTTTTGAGAGCGGATGATCTGGACGTGTGTCCATCAGAAACAGTACATCTGTAAGAATGGATGTCATGAACTGCTATATATATTATGACTTTTGAACACTATTAAGGTAAATACACTGTTTGTTCTCTATCAAAATCTTTCATTTGCTAATTATGCCTATCAGTAGTTAGTGCCTTCAGTAGTTTGAATCTTCTATTTAGCTGGCAGTAGTGGCGCTCGCTATATTGCAGTAGTTCGAGTAACTAAGATTTTTGTGAGGTAAGTGATTTGTGAAAGGTATAGGTTATTGTTAGTCAGGGCCATTCTTTTGTAGGGATTATTAAAAGTCAGATTGCGTTGCGCTAAAAATATTGTGTGTCAGTTTAGTGTTGATCAGAATAAGTAAAGAGAGTAATGTCTGAGAACGTTCAGTTTTGTTCTGCTGTTTGAACAGCAAATAACGTAAGAGGTTTATCAGCACAGTAATTCATTAATTTTTCTAAGGGGACGTTTCATTCTTACAAAACAACAAAGAGATATAGCGCTGTTGCATTCAACAAATCTATTAAATACTGACAATATTTTAAGGTTCTGATTTCAGTGGGTGTGTCAGACTGCCATACTTGATTGTTAAAGAATGTAAATTACTTTCCCGCTTTTTGTATACGACTTTTCTGTGCAGGACACTCACAAAAATGAGTGGAGAGGAACAGCTGGTTATTTTCAAGTTTTTTCTAGCTTGTTACTGAGAGTTCACCGCATCCTCATCTCACACTTGTCTTCTGGTAATGCCACTTTTCTTTACGCTTCAGTGCCACTTCAGTAGATTGATGTATGATTCCTGACTATTTTCCCGCCATATTTCTTCGATCCAAATCAGCTACCAGATTATTACTTGAAAAATCGCACTACCCACTACAGTATAAAATATTTCCTTTTATGAGTTACCGAATTATAAATCTCAGTACAACTTAAGAAACCGAGTATCTAGATTTTTGTCTTAAAACACAGTACAGCGCCATTTTAATCCGTGAGGATTGGCCAGGTGGGGAAAGTAGTAGGCAACCGTTGAGGTGAAAAATGAAACATATTGTTAACTGCATGAATGTTTAATGCCGTAAAAAGGAAAGGCAGGCCTAGAGAAGCCGCCGAGACTGAATGGGCTGCGCCCAAGAGAGCAGGAGAGGAGAGCGCCTGGTCGGGTGGGAAGCTGCCAGCAGAAGAGACTGGCCGGCGTGTATGTTCCCAGCGGCTGGCCGCGGCTCCGCCCCCACCTGGCCGCCTCCAAACCTCCCTCTTGGTTGGCCAAATCGTAGACGCGCTATTTGGTAGCGTTACCTGCTCAGCAACACGTGAGTGTAGCTGGTGACGGCTCAGCACGTGAGTTTCAAAGTGGTTCTGTCCGGTTTCTTGCAACGTGACTGATCTGCTGCAACTAGCCGCCAGGCAGAAGGCACTGGCGAACATCAAGTGAGAAATAAAAATCAAATTTTATACTATTAAATCCATTCATTACCGGCGCCCACTGTACAGCCAGCTGTAGAAGTAATAACTCTTCGCACTTGATAACAGTTTTAAAAGTCGATCAGAACAATCCACGCATCTGACTGACATACTAAAACAGGTCTGTTTCTTGTCGTCTCACAAGGGAAAGAAAAGATGTGTTTATAAATCTGCAAGTTCCATGTTCGACGTTGTTTACAAACACTCCAAGGTACTGTTTATGACTTTTGCTCTAATGTTTTCTTCAAAATACTCACTCATGTCTTTATTGCACGTTCTGAACGAAGTGCATCCTGACTGCCTCATCTGAATATTATCGTACATAGTGATTCAGCTGAGCAATTCACCACATGCATTTCCAGAACCATTAAAGGTATCGTAGTTCTGTTGTCACCCAGATGAACTGCAATAAAGTCCTCACTAAGCCAAGTATAGTCTTCATTCATAGCCATGTCTGTTACAGCTATATCGGCGTCAACTTGGCTTTTAAAAATGGAGTAGGAGTAATAATCCGTTGCTAGTATTGTTGTTGTAAAGGACAAGAATTCAATGGTGCTTTAGTTTTCGAAATGCGATTACTAGTTTTGGAGTGATTAAAATGTACAGAATTCAGGATTCGTCTCTTTGGAACAAGAACCCGTTTTAGTGATTTTTCTTTTGTGGGCATTGGGCTGTGGTTCCAAGCATATTTCTCTGTGTACCATTTGTCTTCCAAACGCAGCTTGTTTAAGCTTGAAACTGCCGTTCGAGTTTTCATAGCCTGTGATGATGTCTCCAGCATCAGAATACGAAACTTGGGCAGAGAAATAGCCCTTGAATGACGGTCTAGCACGCAAGTGCAGCTCCACATTCCGTTCTTAAAAAATGTATTCAATATGGCGGATCCACGATGGCACTGATAGATGTCGCAAAATCACAATGACGTCATGGCGGCAAATTCAGGTTTTGGCGGGAAAAATAGGTCCATTGGGCTACCTCCACTAACCCAACCCCCACCCCTCACCCTCCTTTCCACAAGGAAATGGTGGGAAAATTTTGGCGGGAAAAAATGTCACATGGGCTACCTCCACTAACTTGTCATCCAACCACCACCTCTTGCTTGGAATTGTTGGGAAAACGACTTAGTCCGTGCTCGGCTGCTGGATAGGATAAACATAAGTCTTTATTTTGCACGTATTGTTTATTTAAACAGTTTGAGATGCTGTAGGGAGTAGCTTCATACAGTGTGTTCACCATGAGGGATGGAGTCCAACTGACCTAGTACACAGTACCACCAGCAGAGGGTGCTGTCATCCCTCCCATGACGTAATACAACATGGCGGTCTGGGGAAAATTTGCGGGAAAAGGAAGCAGTCTGTGCAGCAAAGAGGGTAATTTATTAATTTTCAGTGGTAATTTCGAACAATTGATTTTGTCATGGATTTCACGTAGTTTATCTATTACACTGATACAAAACACTCAACCTGATGTGCTTGGTGTCATAATAAATAGCCTACAGACCTGCAAACTGCTCGTAAATTACCGAAATAATGCCGTACACTGATGTACAGACACGCAAACAACTCGTAAATTGGCAAAATAATCCATGTAAACCTCTCTGCAAACACACTCATTAATTGTAAACTGTCGGAATAATGCATTGCCTGTCGACAGACTTGTTCACAAAATAATACAGTACACTGACGTAAAAATACGTTCTGTACGCGTAAAATTGTCAAAATAATGCATGTATAACGGTCTGCAAACAAGCTCGCAACATTTAAACAGCCTAAATAGTGCAGTGCAGGAACACTCATTGCATGTAAAAACACTTTCGAACTATCGTTAAGGCATTAGATGGCAACATATCAGCGATCTGCTCCCTACAGAGACCCATGGTAGCATGAGGGTGCTGGTCCAGCCTGTCCCACATACAACAAGCCTCCGACCACGTATGTGTTTACCGAACCACGTCGCCTTCCTACCTGTGGGTCCAGCACTGACCTAACTGCTGAGCAAGATGTTCACCTGGTGACTCACCCTCGCAACTACAGCTAAAACGTTGTCAGTCTTTACTGACGTCTCATGTCTATGTAAATAACAGCAAAGTCTCCCTCAGGATACGCTATAGAAATCTTTTGCAACGCTTTCAGAAACTGTTTACGAAAATATCCCTGAATAACAAAGGATGCATTCTTCCTAGCGACCCTAACGGGACAGCCCCTCCATTACACATCAATCCTTCTCAAAAATGGGAAAGTGTAGCAGAATCAGTTAATGGTCGCTTTTGTTGTTGCAGGAGCTTTCGTGATGTCTCAGCTTGTCTGCATGGAAAATCTTGTCCTAACAGTACCTGTTTACGAAAATAGCACAGAATAACGTCGAATGCACTTTTCCTGATGATCCTAACGAGGCACCCCATCCATCACGTGTTACCCTTGCTGGAAATTGTAACGTCCTGATTTCAATATACGTCTCAGAGCTAAAAGACCTCATCATTTCTGTACCTGCTTGCAATGTCACCATGAATTATAAAGTCATTCTTTTTGTTTGGAAAGAGAGCACTGTCTAAGCACAAAAGGGAAAAAGCAGGACAACTACGCGAACAGAATTCGAAGCACCCTCCTACAGAAGAGAAAAAGACTGGAATTTCCGGTGTCTTACAGCTGCTGGCCTGGAGATGTTCTAATGCCGCAATGGCGGATTAGGGACAGCATCGCGCAACATATGGATGGTCTGCTTCAAATTGTCTTTGAACACTTGAACAAAGAAGACAACACGTTACTCTCAAAACTTTCCATCGATACCTTGCCCCCATCTTGGTCGAAACAGTCTATCGAGGCTCCTGTGTACCATCACAATTGATGTCTTGTAATTGAATGGAGCGTTCTGAATGGCTATCACTGAATTAACCTGCAAAAGTGCTGGTGCTGGTGTGAGAGCACTATCCGCCATTTTTTTCTCCTGACAAGACTTTCAGTGGCAAAACTATTTTGTACAGATTGCTGTATTGCGCTGACAGTTAATCCCTGCAAAAGTGATCTACAGATCGTCAAATATGGAAAGACATGTCCTCAGTTACACTGCTCCGCTATTGTTGAGCAGAGCTTGAATTTTTGGATGTGAAACCTGCCAAACTACTAATGCTGGTGCGGGATCACGGTCCGCCATTTTCTGCAGACGAGACTTTCAATGCCAAAACTATTTTGCACACATCGGCATATTGCGCTACAGCTAAGCCTTGCAAAAGTGGTCTACAGATCATGAAATACACATATACACTTCCTCACCTACGCTGTTCTGCTACTGTCGAGGAAATCTTGAATATTTTAACGTGAAGCCGATCGCCAATCCGGTTATATCACCACATACCATATCAAACCGAACATGCCAAATCTAAACAGACGCAAAATCCCCAAGATTGGCGATCTTTTACAGAAGCTCGAAATTTAGAGAGGACTTCTATGTGAAATGCTTATAACACTTTCCACAATGAAACTTTGTCTAGAAACCTGGCAGAAAATCCAAACAGATTCTGGCCGTATGTGAAGTATGTTAGCGGCAAGAAACAATCAATGCCTTCTCTGAAGGATAGTAATGCATACACTATCGAAGACAGTGCTGCCAAAGCAGAGTTACTAAACACAGCCTTCCGAAATGCCTTCACAAAAGAAGACGAAGTAAATATTCCAGAATTCGAATCGAGAACAGCTGCCAACATGAAAGTAAATATCCCGAAGTAGTGAAGCAACTTCAATCCCTTAATAAAAGTAAGTCTCCTGGTCCAGACTGTATACCAATTAGGTTCCTTTCGGAGTATGCTGATGCATTAGCTCCATACTTAACAATCATTTACAACCGTTCGCTCGAAGACAGATTCGTACCCAAAGACTGGAAAGTCACACAGGTCACACCAATATTCAAGAAAGGTAGTAGGAGTAATCCACCAAATTACAGGCCCATGTCGTTAACGTCGATATGCAGCAGGATTTTAGAACATATGTTGTGTTCGAACGTAATGAATTACCTCGAAGAAAACGGTCTATTGACACACAGTCAACATGGGTTTAGAAAACATCGTTCCTGAGAAACACAACTAACTCTTTATTCACATGAAGTGTTGAGTGCTATTGACAAGGGACTTCAGGTCGATTCCGTATTTCTGGATTTCCGGAAGGCTTTTGATACTGTACCACACAAGCGGCTGGTAGTGAAATTGCGTGCTTATGGAATGTCGTCTCAGTTATGTGACTCGATGTGTGATTTCCTGTCAGAGAGGTCACAGCCCGTTGTAATTGACGGAAAGTCATCGAGTAAAACAAAAGTGATTTCTGGCGTTCCCCAAGGTAGTGTTATAGGCCCTTTGTTGTTTCGTATCTATATAAACGATTTGGAAGACAATTTGAGCAGCCGTCTTCGGTTGTTTGCAGATGACGCTGCCGTTTGTCGACTAATAAAGTCATCAGAAGATCAAAACAAACTGCAAAACTATTTAGAAGAAATATCGGAATGGTGCGAAAAGTGGCAGTTGACCTTAAATAACGAAAAGTGTGAGGTCATCCACATGAGTGCTAAAAGGAACACGTTAAACTTCGGTTACACGATAAATCAGTCTAATCTAAAAGCCGCAAATTCAACTAAATACCTAGGTGATACAATTTAAATTGGAAGAAACACATAGAAAATGTTATGGGGAAGGCTAACCAAATACTGCGTTTCATTGGCAGGACACTTAGAAAATGTAACAGACCTACTAAGGAGACTGCCTACACTACGCTTGTCCGTCCTCTTCTAGAATACTGTTGTGCGGTGTGGGATCCTTACCAGATAGGACTGACTGAGTACATCGAAAAAGTTCAAAGAAAGGCAGTACGTTTTGTATTATCGCGAAATGTGGGAGAAAGAATCACAGAAATGATACAGGATTTGGGATGGACATTATTAAAAGAAAGGCGTTTTCGTTGCGACGGAATCTTCTCACTAAATTCCAATCACGAACTTTCTCCTCCGAATGCGAAAATGTTTTGTTGACACCGACTTACATAGGAGGTAACGATCACAAAGATAAACTAAGGGAAATCAGAGCTCGTACGGAAAGATGTAGGTGTTCATTCTTCCCGCGCGCTACACGAGATTGGAATAATAGAGAATTGTAAAGGTGGTTCGATGAACCCTCCGCCAGGCACTTAAATGTGATTTGCAGAGTATCCGTGTTGATGTAGATGTAGATGTACATGCAGTAAACACACAATTTGTATCCTGCGTCATACAATATCGCCGTCAGCAGCTCGTGGTCGTGCGGTAGCGTTCTCGCTTCCCACGCCCGGGTTCCCGGGTTCGATTCCCGGCGGGGTCAGGGATTTTCTCTGCCTCGTGATGACTGGGTGTTGTGTGCTGTCCTTAGGTTAGTTAGGTTTAAGTAGTTCTAGGTTCTAGGGGACTGATGACCATAGATGTTAACTCCCATAGTGCTCAGAGTCATTTGAGCCATACAATATCGCCACTTCTGTGTCCTGTATATAGCTTTCGATCATCACTCATACATATACCGCGAAGACATATAGCACAAGCACATGCGCCCTACATACTCCTCACAGCAGTAGATATCTCCTGTGAGGACGGGCAGTCACCCATTGAAGCTGACGGTCATAAGTCATTTTGGACCGACACATGACCAGAATACCTTCGGCAGACTGACGTCACTCTCCAGACTGTTGCACAAAGGCTGCATCGGTTCCCCTGGGCACAAAGGCGTTCCTTTTTATACACTGACCTGCTTCATTGCTTGCTTGCTTTCTACACCCATCTCCAGACTCTGGGATTACAAGAACATACGTATTTTCACATGGTTTACCAGAATAACATACCATTTTCGCAATACTTCTCATATCAACACATAGCAATACCACTTGCACAGCAGAATCGCTTGGACCGTATGATTCCGAAGATAAAGGCCGGAAATTATTTCTCTAGAATCCCAAAACTTAAGCGAGGTGCAGCGAGGTGGACCACGCTGCCAACCACTGAGCAACTAGAAACTTATCTCGCATGCGAAGACCTTTACGTGAAAGCTCGAAAAAAATTGAGGAAACTGGTAATTCCACTCGGAAATGCCGATTTTGGTGATATAACAGATTCAAAATCATCCTTATAATTTACAAAGCCAACTAAGGTGTTTCTCTTGTCTAGAGAACCAGCCAGTGTGTTTTCACGCGTTTTTCACCTGCTACATCCACACAACGCAAGCCACAATTTATGTTCTCTCAACCAAATAAAGACGGGAAACGTGCATAAGCAGTCAATTGGACTATTTACATGGAGGGAATAATGGTGTGGTGCAAACAGATGTCCGAATTGAATCTTCTCAAATTTCCATGGAGAACACATGCGATCATAAAGGCTTAGGGGGCTTCCATGGACATACTGGTCAGCTTCGATGTGTTATCACTGTTTACCATGGTGCCACTTAATGATGTACTAGAACAGCTGGATCGAATTTTTCCTGCCGATATTTCAGAACTGTTTAAGTGTTGTTTGACGACCACATACTTCAAGGGGAATGAACAGTTTTATGAACAAACGGATGTCGTGGCTGTGGGAAACCCCCTAAGTCCCGTAATTGCAAACTTCTTTATGGAGAAATTCGAAGAACAGGCCTTAGGTACTGCCAGCAAAAAACCAAATGTGCGGTTCCGATACGTGGGTGACACATTTGTGCTGTGGAGACATGGCAGGGAGGAACTAAGCCGGTTCCACGAACTTCCGAATAGTATAAACTCGAGAATTCTGTTTACAATGGAGGAGGAGGTAGAAGGCAAATTACATTTCCTCGGTGTGCTTGTTTTTAGAAACGAAAATGGTAGTTTGGGCCATTCAGTATACCGCAAACCCACGCATACGGACCGTTATTTGCACCGGGATTCGAACCACCACCCACAACAGAAGCGGGGTGTTATCAAGACGTTAGCGGACGACCTAGAAATATTTGTGAACCTGAGTTGCTCGACGCTGAGATGGAACATCTCCACAATGCACTAATGAAGAACGGATATTCGTCCGTCGAAATAAAACGTGCGTTGAGACAGCCACGCAGAAACCGTAGTGATGTACAGGCTACTGCAAAATCTAAGGTTTTCCTGCCGTTTGTTAAAAATGTAACGGAAAGAATAGGGAGGATCTAGACGAAGCGGAATATTACCGTAATTTACAAACCCACCAGGAAGATACAGGAATACCTTAAGCCTGCCAAGGACGCTCGCAAACCATTGGAAAAAGCTGGAGTGTATAGGATCCCATACAGCTGCGGAGATGTTTATGTGAGTACCACGAAAAGAACTGTTTCAAAACGTTTGGGAGAGCACAAGGGCATTAGTAGAAGAGGAGAAACGGAACGATCAGCTGTTGCGGAACATGCTTTCCAGCCAGGTAACAACCATATTCGTTTCGAGGAGACGCAAGTACTAGCGGCCATAAGCGATATTACGAAAGGATCTACAGGGAGGCAATCGAAATCGCCGAACACCCTAATAATTTCAATCGAAAGGAGGAGGGCGTGAAATTAAACGGTATAAGGATGCCGGTGTTGAAGAAGATGTGTACCATCCGTCCACCACTGGGTGATGGCAACGGCGATCGACGGCGACGGACAGCGGCCAATTGCACTGACGCTTTCAAAACACGTGACGTCACGCCTCGGCGCGGGAGCGCGCGGACACGGAATTTAGCGGCAGTCAGTAGCGAGCCAGTGGGTGTGTTGGACCTTCCATCGAGCTACGGACCCCCTTGAAGATGTCTCCCGCAGACGGAGACGAAACGTTGAGAATTGACACAGAATTCATCAACCGACCACGGCATAACAGCCCGGATAATTATAATGGACGTGAGAAATTTAGAAAGTGATTCAGCTAAGGAACGTGATATGAAGGCGGTATTTGCAACTCCCTTATTCCACCGCTAGATGTTTCTCTTGTACTTGTAACGCAGTTTGTCTCGATGCCACGTCAGAGAACGAGAAGTGATGTCATGATTGCATGGGTATAAGTGATAAAAAATCGATAAAGTTACGAAACTGACGGAAAATACATATAAATTGAGGGAACGTGTCTTCTGGTTGTCGCAGAACAATTCTTGTACATAGGAAAGAGTATGCGGCAGCAAGAGGTAAACGAGAAAACGGTGACATGGAAGGACCGGGGACCAGGAGAACAGTAATTTTTTTTTTCGTCTACGCAGTATTCTACTGCATGTCTGTTGAGGTAATAGTGATACACACGAGTTGACTGCTGTCTTTGATGGTTTCCTGAAAAAACAGAGAAACATCTGCTTCTAAACCTATGTGCATCTGCGTTAAAGGATGACAGAGAGGGGAAGGAGTGATCGGTTGAGATGGAGTTTGAATAGGGATGTGGAAATTGATTAATAATTGTTTGAATAATTCGAAAAATTGATTGGAAAGAATAGTTGACATAATTTCGAAGGTAATTTATGAATCTGTGCACAATCTTGGATGAACTTTAACTGATACCAATATCAACAGATCTAGTATATCATTATCTTCAAGGTCAATAAACATAATTTGGATTATGTACTGCAGCTTCCAGTAATGTGTGGTACCAAATAATCACTGGAGCCATTGAAATTGTCGACCTGTCTATAAGTTCTTCAAAACTCGAAGCACAACGTTTTTAGTATATGTAAATCAAGTTTAATAGGTGCCTATCAAGTCTGAGTCATTACTTCATAATAATGAAACGTGACACATTCCTCTAAACGAAATGTGATTTATGCGATGTACTCCTGTCGTTTCTTGGGCGTAAAATCCAGGCTTCAGATTCATAACTAAGTCAACTATAGATGCTTGCGACTCACTGCATTCCCTGTGTACAAATTTGTCTGACAGTGTGCTGTTTACAGAGTTAGTGACGGAATGACTGGTAATTCTGACATGTCGGACGCTGGTGCTATGCGTTTACCTGTTTTCATGTAAGAGATATTCGCCGTTACTAAGGATCATTTTATATAGGGCTGATGCAGGTATAGTATAATTTCCGACCCGTGATGGGATGTGTACAGTGGGCGCTGTACATCTCCGGAAAGCTATATTGTACCCGTATCACACAGTGCCAATGTTTTAAGGAAGTAGTTTTTTCGTTTTACGGTTCGATAACATAGTTTATCGTAGAGAAACCGGGAAGAAGGATGTACGTCATGTGCTTGAGATATATTTCTTACATTTGAATATTAACAGCGCTACATTCCATACGACTGATAGGTTGGAAACGCTGGCGGCCCATTTTAAGTGCGGAACGTTGTAGCCCTAGGAGTGCGTGTGTTTATAGTCTCTCTTACCAACACATTACAGGTACCGATCCTAGACTCTAGAACAATACTTTAGAGTATGCTCTGTGACTCTCATACACAGAGGGATTGTTCGTAAATTAAGCACTGTGCTCGAGGAGTTAGAAATATGTAGAACTCTGGTATACTTTGATGATTTATGTATTTGAGAATTAGCACTGAATGGACGTACTGGGCAGTCATCTAGCTACATTCGCAATGATACTCGCGAAGTACAGAAGGGGCACTTTAGCTATGATACTGAAACTGGGGAAACAAGCTGTCACATCAGCGGCCGGTGTTGAAATTACTGTAAAATTGCTAAAATTGTTCACGCTGTCAACTGTGATGTTTATTATTACAGTACGTCAGCGGTGTCTTTCCATCCCATTTGTACATTGGCACACTGTCGGTTACCACATAATGATTGACTGACAGCGCTTGTTTGAGTTGGGGAATGAGTTTTGTGGATGGGTGACACCTTCTGGGGGTTGCTAGCACCAAAAGAGTGATCGCGTCCATGACTGCAATATGAAGAATCAGTCGAAAGAGAACTCAGAGCCATCATCTACTCCGTCACTGTGGCAGATGAGATTAAATGTAGAGGTCGTCAATCACTTTAGGACATCAGTTTGGAAACTCTCCACAATGCAACTAAACTCTTCTAATTTCCTTATGTTGTAACTTTCTTTTATTTAAAATCATCCACCGTGTGTCGCGTGTTATGGTAGCTGCAGTAACAAAATTATTTACACTTTGCAATGTCTAGTTTTCTGCGGAATGCCGTGTCATAGGACCGTTGCTAATCACAATATCCATAAATGACCTTTTGGATAACATCGGAAGTTCACTGAGGCTTTTTGCAGATGATGCTGTGGTGTATCGAGAGGTTGTAACAATGGAAAATTGTACTGAAATGCAGGGGGATCTGCAGCGAATTGACGCATGGTGCAGGGAATGGCAATTGAATCTCAATGTAGACAAGTGTAATGTGCTGCGAATACATAGAAAGATAGATCCCTTATC
Source organism: Schistocerca americana (assembly GCF_021461395.2). Lineage (NCBI taxonomy): Eukaryota > Metazoa > Arthropoda > Insecta > Orthoptera > Acrididae > Schistocerca > Schistocerca americana. The sequence goes on from NC_060119.1 coordinate 1,267,474,799, forward strand.
ATTTAGCTACAATATAGCAGATCAGCAACTGGAAGCAGTTAATTGCATAAATTATCTGGGAGTACGCGTTAGGAGTGATGTAAAATGGAATGATCATATAAAGTTGATCGTCGGTAAAGCAGATGCCAGACTGAGATTCATTGGAAGAATCCTAAGGAAATGCAATCCGAAAACAAAGGAAGTAGGTTACAGTACACTTGTTCGCCCACTGCTTGAATACTGCTCAGCAGTGTGGGATCCGTACCAGATAGGGTTGATAGAAGAGATAGAGAAGATCCAACGGAGAGCAGCGCGCTTCGTTACAGGATCGTTTAGTAATCGCGAAAGCGTTAGGGAGATGATAGATAACCTCCAGTGGAAGACTCTGCAGGAGAGACGCTCAGTAGCTCGGTACGGGCTTTTGTTAAAGTTTCGAGAACATAACTTCACCGAGGAGTCAAGCAGTATACTGCTCCCTCTTACGTATATCTCGCGAAGAGACCATGAGGATAAAATCAGAGAGATTAGAGCCCACACAGAAGCATACCGACAATCTTTCTTTCCACGAACAATACGAGACTGGAATGGAAGGGAGAACCGATAGAGGTACTCAGGGTACCCTCCACCACACACCGTCAGGTGGCTTGCGGAGTATGGATGTAGATGTGGATGTAGATAAGGGGCGTCTTAATGTCAGTTTAGGACCTGACACAAACCTCGAAGTCGTGGCACAAAATGAAAATGTATGGCAGTGTACAAAGCGTGTTAGAAAACAATGTTTCAAACAACGACACAGGGTCGCAGGGAGTGTGTCTTGCAGACTTACAGTATAGTCCACGGGATGCGGTCATCTTCCTACAGTACAGGTAATGAAACTTTAAAGTGGTCTGTGCAGTTGATCAATACCACTATATTTAATAGGATCGTCATTTGCTCGATGCTTGCATGCTTGCGGTATTTGGTTTCGGTATATGGAAGGACATCAGACCTGGATAAACTGACTAAACCAGAGGTTGTACAGAGATTCAGAGAGAGCATATGGGAACAATTCTCACGAATGGGGAAAGAAATACAGTAGAAGAAGAATGGATAGCTTTGAGGGATGAAGTAGTGAAGGCAGCAGAGGACCAAGCAGGTAAAAAGACGAGGGCTAGTAGAAAACCTTGGGTAACAGAGGAAATATTGAATTTAATTGATGAAAGGAGAAAATATAAAAATGCAGTAAATGAAGCAGGCAAAAAGGAATACAAACGTCTCAAAAATGAGTTCGACAGGACGTGCAAAATGGCTAAGCAGGGATGGCTCGATGACAAATGTATGGATGTAGAGGCTTATGTCACAAGGGGTAAGATAGATACTGCCTACACGAAAATTAAAGAGACCTTTGGAGATAAGAGAACCACTTGTATGAATATCAAGAGCTCAGATGGAAACCCAGTTCTAAGCAAAGGAGGGAAAGCAGAAAGGTGGAAGGAGTATATAGAGGGTTCATACAAGGGCGATGTACTTGAGGATAATATTATGGGAATGGAAGAGGATGCAGATGAAGATGAAATGGGAGATATGATACTGCGTGAAGAATTTGACAAAGCACAGAAAGACCTAAGTCGAAATAAGGCGCCGGGAGTAGACAACATTCCATTAGAACTACTGACGGCCTTCAGAGAGCCAGTCCTGACAAAACTCTACCATCTGGTGAGCAAGATGTATGAGACAGGCGAAATACCCTCAGACTTCAAGAAGAATATAATAATTCCAATCCCAAAGAAAGCAGGTGTTGACAGATGTGAGAATTACCGAACTATCAGTTTAACAAGTCACAGCTGCAAAATACTAACGCGAATTCTTTACAGACGAATGGAAAAACTGGTAGAAGCCGACCTCGGGGAAGATCTGTTTGTATTCCGTAGAAATATTGGAACACGTGAGCAATACTGACTCTACGACTTATCTTAGAAGAATGATTAAGGAAGGTGAACCTACGTTTCTAGCATTTGTAGATTTAGAGAAAGCTTTTGACAATGTTGACTGGAATACTCTCTTTCAAATTCGGAAGGTGGCAGGGGTAAAATACAGGGAGCGAACGGCTATTTACAATTTGTACAGAAACCAGATAGCTGTTGTAAGAGTCGAGGGACATGAAAGGGAAGCAGCGGTTGGGAAGGGAGTGAGACAGGGTTGTAGCCTCTCCCCGATGTTATTCAATCTGCATATTGAGAAAGGAGTAAAGGAAACAAAAGAAAAATTTCGAGTTGGTATTAAAATCCATGGAGAAGAAATAAAAACTTTGAGTTTCGCCGATGACATTGTAATTCTGTCACAGACAGCAAAGGACTTGAAAGAGCAGTTGAACGGAACGGACAGTGTCTTGAAAGGAGAATATAAGATGAACATCAACAAAAGCAAAACGAGGATAATGGAATGTAGTCGAATTAAGTTGGGTGATGCTGAGGGAATTAGATCAGAAAATGAGACGCTTAAAGTAGTAAATGAGTTTTGCTATTTGGGGAGCAAAATAACTGATGATGGTCGAAGTAGAGAGGATATTAAATGTAGACTGGCAATGGTAAGGAAAGCATTTCTGAAGAAGAGAAATTTGTTAACATCGAGTATAGATTTAAGCGTCAGGAAGTAGTTTCTGAAAGTATTTGTATGGAGTGTAGCCATGTATGGAAGTGAAACATGGACGATAAACCGTTTGGACAAGAAGAGAATAGAAGCTTTCGAAATGTGGTGCTACAGAAGAATGCTGAAGATTAGATGGGTGGATCACATAACTAATGAGGAGGTACTGAATGGAATTGGGGAGAAGAGGATTTTGTGGCACAAGTTGACAAGAAGAAGGGACCCGTTGGTAGGACATGTTCTGAGGCATCAAGGGATCAGCAATTTAGTATCGGAGGGCAGAGTGGAGGGTAAAAATCGTAGAGGGAGACCAAGAGATGAATACACTAATCAGATTCAGAAGGATGTAAGTTGCAGTAAGTACTGGGAGATGAAGAAGCTTGCACAGGATAGAGTAGCATGGAGAACTGCATCAAATCAGTCTCAGAACTGAAGACCACAACACCAACAACTTATGGGAGGAGAGAGATATGCGTTAAAAGTCTTAATTTGTTCTCTATTGGATGAAATTAGTTGAGCTTTTATAGTTCATAATTTTTCTGTAGCTGATGGAATAAAATAAAGAAGACAGAATGTTGGGATGATAGACATGAGTGGACCTTAGAGACGCCGATCTGCAGTACCTGCTTGTAGTTTGGAGAATCACCACAATGCAATTGGCAAAATCCATGTCCTTCCCCCAGATCCCGTATTGTCTTTTATACTACCTCATGTTGCAGGACCAGGCTTCATTTCCGTCGAATGATGCAAACACAGTATCTCAGCTTCGCCTGTTTCTACATAGATTGCCTTGTAGCTTTCTCTGACTTCTACTCAGTTCCGATTTACGTTGGAACAATCACATGTGCAAAGCTGTAGGTGTGGTAGCGCTGAGTCTGAAGGGTAGTCGCAAGATACATAAGGGCTACCTGAAACCACGTTGGATTTTTACTGTAGCAGATAGGTTCGAGAAAAGTGGCTCGTTTTCGTGATATGAGAGTGCCTGAAGTATGATATGGCTTTGAGACGGAATCCGTTAAAACACTGGAAAAATATCTAGTGGCGGTGGCGTGAGGGGGTTGCACATATCTGTTTCATACCACGCTCCTTAGCCGAATCACTTTCAAAATTCAGCGATTTTATCATGAGGTTGCATCGTGGGCTACTAGTAAACATGCTGCTGGTGTGATAACATACACTCCGGCGACCACTGTCTCGGTATTTGTAGAGACAGAAAAACCATGTCATTCGTAGCTAAAGCCATAAGTGGATTTATAAGGCCAGTATAGCTTTTAACATGGATACTTGTGTGCATCTGTTGAACCAAGACCGCTTGTAACAGTAACATACAGTAGCTGTTGGGATCGGGTTTTGTAAACATTTGAGACGATTACGGTTCTCTTTCTAAGACACAGTGGTATTACTCACAAGAAAAACTTATGAGATATGTCCACCCATCGCTGATTTTCTCTCAGTATTATTCTGTGTTGTAGGTAATCAGTTATTGACGAAGTAGTACACTGAGTAGTAGGGGGTGCGTGATAGGTTCGCCTTGAGCATCAGGCTCATGTGTTTGTGTTCTGACATGTGCAGAAGAAATGACAATGTTCATTCATAAGGAAGGTATGGATTTGACGTCTAGTACTGTGTCAGCAAAGGGAAGAGTATGTAAAGTCATAAGAATGGTACTGATATTACTATTTCCAGAGCCATAGCCGTCAACAGGGCGTATTTACGATAGTTCGCTCATTGTCGACTGTCGTTCAACTGAGACCGCGATCGTAACATTTAGTTGTAAGTACAGGGACAAAATATATATGTGACCGATTTCTTAGAATGATTGATTCTGCCTGTGTGTGCTCGGCCTGCAGCGCCAGTGAACTGTGCAGGGATGATTCACGTTTCCCTTTAACGGTAGGGGCTGTCAGAATAGAGAGGCCTGTTGGAGTGTAGGAATGTAGATGAATTAACGTGTTGTCCTCTAGACTATCGAATAGTGAACTAATACTTATTATGTGTTGCATAGCTTTTATGATTGCGTGGAAATTTGAGATTGAATACGGAGGTGCGTTTGCCCTTCCATGTAAATTGTTTGGTTGACTGCTTCTGCACATTTCGCGCCTTTATTTAGTTGAGGAAAAATCGATTGTGGTGTGCGCATCTAGCATGTGGAAGACACGTTTACCGGATCTCTAGACATCCTTCCTGTCAGGAAGGTCGCAGTTCGTAGTAATGGACAGCAAATCATCGAGTAAAACTGAAGTGATATCAGGTGTTTCCCAGGGAAGCGTCCTGGGACCTCTGCTGTTCCTGATCTATATAAATGACCTGGGTGACAATCTGAGCAGTTCTCTTAGGTTGCTCGCAGATGATGCTGTAATTTACCGTCTAGTAAGGTCATCCAAAGACCGGTATCAGTTGCAAAGCGATTTAGAAAAGATTGCTGTATGGTGTGGCAGGTGGCAGTTGACGCTAAATAACGAAAAGTGTGAGGTGATCCACATGAGTTCCAAAAGAAATCCGTTGGAATTCGATTACTCGATAAATAGTACAATTCTCAAGGCTGTCAATTCAACTAAGTACCTGGCTGTTAAAATTACGAACAACTTCAGTTGGAAAGACCACATAGATAATATTGTGGGGAAGGCGAGCCAAAGGTTGTGTTCCAATGGCTGGACACTTAGAAGATGCAACAAGTCCACTAAAGAGACAGCTTACACTACACTCGTTCGTCCTCTGTTAGAATATTGCTGCGCAGTGTGGAATCCTTACCAGGTGGGATTGACAGAGGACATCGAAAGGGTGCAAAAAAGGGCAACTCGTTTTGTATTATCACGTAATATGGGAGAGAGTGTGTCAGATATAATATGCGAGTTGGGATGGAAGTCATTAAAGCAAAGACGTTTTCGTCGCGGCGAGATCTATTTACGAAATTTCAGTCACCAACTTTCTTATCAGCTACATCACCAGCATCGGTATTCGCGAGTGGAAATATCAGTTTTCTCTATTTTTCTCGAGTTTCCATGTAAATGCCTTTGCAGACAAGCTGCTAGTTAGTCAGTGGTTTGCAACACGCCCCGACCCATCTAATGTTTCGGGTTTTGTAGAGAAATAATTTCCAATCGATATCTTAGGAATTTCGTTGCGTGAGCAATCGGTAGGATACTGCTGTGACACAAAATTGTTAAGGCTTTCGTGGCCACTTGTTGACAAACTTCTTATTGGCTTCTGTCTCGGGTTCTTCACCACCAGCAATGGAGGGTGAAGCTTTGACAATGCCAGCCACTCGTGCTGGCAAAACGTCAGAAAAATCATTAGATGAACGTCGCTCGAAGAACCCAAGACAGAAGCCAATAGGCAGTTCGCCATACTGCTGTGAGCTTGATATGCAGAAGTACCGCAAAAATGGTATAATATTATGGCGAAGGAAATGTACGTTTGCTACATCGACACGGTACATGGTGATATATTGTCGGATTGGAGATCTGTTTCGCGCTCTGATATTCAAGCTCCTGCCCTCAGTGGGAGAATAGTGTAATTGAGTAAGAGTCTTTCTGTATTTTACAATATGTAGGACACGTTGCAGAGTTTAATTGTCGATGCAATATGGTGATTTGTACAAAATACAGTCATAATGCTCTATTCACTCACAAGACATCCATTGTGCTGGGACGTAGGAGCGTCTACAAACTGATTCGAACAAGATGGATACAAGGTATCTACAGAAAGTTCTGAGAAAGTTAATGTTCAAAGACAAGTTGAAGCAGACCATCCATCTCTGGCGGGGATGCCGTCACTCATCCGCCACTGTGGCATTAGGACATCTCCAGACCTGTAGCTGTAGGATATCGAAAATTCCGGCCATTTTTTCCTCTTCTGTAAGACAGTGCTTCGAATTCTCTTTGCGTAATTGTTCTGATTTCCCTGTCTGTGCTTAGAGAGTGCTCTCTTTCCAAACAACAAGAATGCTTTTACGATTAACGGTGTTTTCGAGAGCGTGCACAGGCTTTTAGCAGTGAGAACGTTTGTGTATGTTGAAAGCTGGAAGAGTAACATGTGATGGATGGGCTGCCACGTTATTCTGCGCTATTTTTGTAAACAGGTTCTGTTAGGGCAAGAATTTCCGTCCATACAGGCCGAGAAATCGCGAAGACTCCTACAAAAGCGCACGTTAAATATTTCTGGGACACTACGCAGTTTGCGAGAGTTCGCTATAGATACTGTGATTCGTTCCAGAACCATAGCCGTCAAGAGGAGACATTACCTGTACATCGATCGCTGTCAGACTGTAGCAGCAGTCATAATATTTAATTGTAAATATGTTCCTGTCTTTCAATATTCTTGTGAGTCTTGTACATATTTGATGATCTGTAAATAACTTCTGTGGTGTTTAACTGTCAGTGCAATTTAGCGATCTGTGCAAAATAAATTTACCCCTGAAAGTCTCATCTGTAGAAAACAATGGCGAAAGGATCACTAGGAACAATGCAACCTGTGCTATCATGGGAAGCATTGGAATATCTCTCTCAGTGCCGGACCATACCATAGCTATGCGTCATCGCGCATGGGACCAGTAGGAGTGCGACTTGGAGTTCAGTGACGTCAGTACAACACTCGAAGAATTCCAACTGTATACACAAAAATAGACCCAATTTTCACCTGTGGCGGGGTGAGAGAGCGATGGCTCGCAATGACTTGTGGAGGCGGCTGCGGCTGGGGCAGCGTCGGCACCGTGCATCAAGTGGTGAGATGTTTTTACTAGCAATCGTTTGTTTAAACTATATTCCATCGATTTCAATAACCAATAGGATGCTGCGAATTAAGAAAAACTACCCCATACATGTGAAGAGTACCGCTTTAAATAATTTACATAAATTTTTTATGTCAATGTGGTTTTAACAGTACAGTAGTTAATGGGAGAGAGTGCATGAGTGGCCAACATGAAGCAGAACAGCAGGTTATGTGCAGAACACTACGTGAATTTGCATAATATTTATGTAAAACGCAGTACAATAGTTTAAGAGGGTCAGTGACAAAGGAGAATGCATCAGAAATGGCATCAAAAAGCATGTGAAATTCGAAACGTGTACCAGTGCACGGTGAGAGGACATAACTGACAACTCAATTTGGTATCAAAGGCCGTACAATAGTTTAAGGAAATGGGGGTGACATGGAAAACCAATTAATGGAACAATAGCTTAAGTGCCAACAGTGGCCCAAACATTAGATTAAGACACCCAGAGTACAGTGTGGAGCATTAGGTTATGCAGCATGTTTGCCCCATGTAATTGCTTCTTGCAAGACCTACATGTTTCCAAACAGCAGAGAATGATTAACAAGAGAAATCCAACCCCCAACACCAGAATTGTTTATAAATAAACAATATACCCTTGAATTTCCTGTTATGAGATCCCTCCTCTCCACTAATTTCCATATGTTCCATATAATGCCTTCAATTCCCTAAATTGTTTAAATAAACAATGTTCCACTTAACATCTAAATTGTTTAAACAATATTCCATACACTACAATCGAATAACCTTTAAATGATCGATCAATTGAGTCTTTTTCCCGCCAATTCCTAGGAAGAGGTGACGGTCAGATGACTTAGGTTACTGAAGGTACCCTTTTTTCCCGCCATTTTTTATGTTAGTATAGGTTGGCATCTTGGATAGCAGTACTTGTTTCATCAGCTGACTTCATGGAGCCATTTGGATGACGTCATGCACTGTGCACATTAATACACGTTAGTGCATGTTAGTAAACGTTAGTACATTAGACCGTCAACATGGGTTGGTAGGGGGACGTGGCGGTCGGTAGACGATCGAGGTGGATGCTAACTATTTCCTTCTAAGTCCAGGTGGGAGTGGCACTTGCGAAAATTGATTACAAATCCAAGTGTTCTTGACAGGGGGTGTGACACTTTCCCACCAGAGAGCTTAACTAATTAATCAAGTTAATTAAATAGTCAATCAAACTGATAAGAGTGAGAGGAGGGCCTATTACAATAACTCAGACCTGAATGATCACCTGTATCAGCGAGGGGGGAGGGTGTTGGGAGAGGAGGTGGGGGAACAATATGTTTAGTGCCTGTCAATCAAATGGAAATGGGGTGACATGGAAAAGCGCTTAACAGAACAGTAGGTTAAGTACCTGTCAATCAAAGGAGAACAATAGGTTTGCCTCTGAGTGCATACCTGCCCCTGATGTAGGCAACCCGCACTAACTAAATGCACTGGTGCCCTTGTTGCGCCCATACTGGTGACCCACTGTGAGACATGAGAGAGCCAGAAATATGATTGAGAAGTGGTTGTAATCATTAAATGGATTGTCAATAGGATCCAATGCAAGTATGTGCTTCATTGGAAAGAGGTGTTCCAAATCCCAGACATCATTTCTAGCGGATAGCTTGACACTAGAGATCTGAGAAGCTAGTGTACATTTTCTTACAACCTCAGTTGGCACATCATCTACTACTTCTCTTTGTGTTCCTTCTCAATCAGTCATCGCCTATAACTCACTGGGTATATCACGGAACCTCTGATACGGTCTCGAGACAGAATGCGCTACAACTACTGTAGAATTACACTCCTGGAAATTGAAATAAGAACACCGTGAATTCATTGTCCCAGGAAGGGGAAACTTTATTGACACATTCCTGGGGTCAGATACATCTCATGATCACACTGACAGAACCACAGGCACATAGACACAGGCAACAGAGCATGCACAATGTCGGCACTAGTGCAGTGTATATCCACCTTTCGCAGCAATGCAGGCTGCTATTCTCCCATGGAGACGATCGTAGAGATGCTGGATGTAGTCCTGTGGAACGGCTTGCCATGCCATTTCCACCTGGCGCCTCAGTTGGACCAGCGTTCGTGCTGGACGTGCAGACCGCGTGAGACGACGCTTCATCCAGTCCCAAACATGCTCAATGGGGGACAGATCCGGAGATCTTGCTGGCCAGGGTAGTTGACTTACACCTTCTAGAGCACGTTGGGTGGCACAGGATACATGCGGACGTGCATTGTCCTGTTGGAACAGCAAGTTCCCTTGCCGGTCTAGGAATGGTAGAACGATAGGTTCGATGACGGTTTGGATGTACCGTGCACTATTCAGTGTCCCCTCGACGATCACCAGTGGTATACGGCCAGTGTAGGAGATCGCTCCCCACACCATGATGCCGGGTGTTGGCCCTGTTGCCTCGGTCGTATGCAGTCCTGATTGTGGCGCTCACCTGCACGGCGCCAAACACGCATACGACCATCATTGGCACCAAGGCAGTAGCGACTCTCATCGCTGAAGACGACACGTCTCCATTCGTCCCTCCATTCACGCCTGTCGCGACACCACTGGAGGCGGGCTGCACGATGTTGGGGCGTGAGCGGAAGACGGCCTAACGGTGTGCGGGACCGTAGCCCAGCTTCATGGAGACGGTTGCGAATGGTCCTCGCCGATACCCCAGGAGCAACAGTGTCCCTAATTTGCTGGGAAGTGGCGGTGCGGTCCCCTACGGCACTGCGTAGGATCCTACGGTCTTGGCGTGCATCCGTGCGTCGCTGCGGTCCGGTCCCAGGTCGACGGGCACGTGCACCTTCCGCCGACCACTGGCGACAACATCGATGTACTGTGGAGACCTCACGCCCCACGTGTTGAGCAATTCGGCGGTACGTCCACCCGGCCTCCCGCATGCCCACTATACGCCCTCGCTCAAAGTCCGTCAACTGCACATACGGTTCACGTCCACGCTGTCGCGGCATGCTACCAGTGTTAAAGACTGCGATGGAGCTCCGTATGCCACGGCAAACTGGCTGACACTGACGGCGGCGGTGCACAAATGCTGCGCAGCTAGCACCATTCGACTGCCAACACCGCGGTTCCTGGTGTGTCCGCTGTGCCGTGCGTGTGATCATTGCTTGTACAGCCCTCTCGCAGTGTTCGGATCAAGTATGGTGGGTCTGACACACCGGTGTCAATGTGTTCTTTTTTCCATTTCCAGGAGTGTATCTAGCTGAGGTGGTGTGAGGGAATCGCAAATACCGCTTACATACCACGTTACCTAGCGGAATCACTTTCAAAATGCGGTAATTTTATCATGAGGTTGCATCGTGGGCTGATAATACACATTCCTACAATCACTGTCAGGGTATTTGCCCAGTAAAAACCACCTCATTCAGAGGTAATGTCGTACCTCGAATCGTAAAGTGGGTATAGCTTTTAACATGGATACTTGTGTGTACTTGTAGAACCAAGATCGCTTGTGACAGTAACATGCAGTAGTTATTGCAACCTTTTCTTTTTTTTTTCTTTAACTTTCTAGCCGATTATGACTCTCTTTCTGAGACACAGTGGTAGCACTCGCAGTAAGAAAATCTAAGAGATATCCACACCGATCGGTCAGTATTATTTCGTATCGTAGGCAATCATCTATTGACGAAGTATGTGTTTCTGTAAAGGAAATGACTATGTGCAGTCGTAAGGAAGGTACATATATTTCCATTTCCACAGCCACAGCCTTCAGCAGGGTGTATTTCCAATACTTCGCTCATTGTCGAATGACGTTGAATTGAGACCACGATCGTAACATTTAATTGCAATTATAAAGATAAAACATAAATGTGACCGGTTTTCTATACTGATTTGGTGTAATGCATGGCCTTTGGGGGGAATGATTCACGTTTCCCGTTAACGGCAGCATCCGTCCAAATGCAAAGGCTTGTTGGAGTGTAGGAATGTATCTGAGTAAGCTTTATCATCCTCTAGACGACAGAATAGCGAACTAATACTTAGTATGTGTTGGATAGCTTTCATGAAATTTGAGAGTGAATATGGAGGTGCGTTTGGATTGGACCGTTATTCCCTCCCATGTAAATTGTTCGGTTGACTGCTTCTGCACATTTCACGTCGTTATTTAGTTGAGAGAAGATGGATTGTGGGGTGTGCTTCTCATCTTAGTTGGCTTGTAAATTATAGGGATGATTTGGAATATGTTACATCAGCGAGATCGGTATTTGTGGGTGCAAATATCATTTTTAATCACTTTGTTTCTAGTTACTCAGTGGTCTAGAGCACGCTCCACATAGCTAAAGTTTCGGGTTTGTTGAGAAATAATTTCCAGTCTATATCTTGGGAATTATGTTGCGTCAGTGATCTGGAGCCTACTGCTGTGTGCTTGATATCAAAAAGTACCGAGAAAATAATATAATATTACGGTAAACGATGCGAAAATACTTGTGTTCTTGTATTCAAGCTACTGTCATCAATGGGAGAGCAGTGTAATTGAGTAAAAATCTTTCCGTATCTGTCGAAATGTATGGCACTTTGTGAGGTTTAGTTGTCACTGCAATATGGCGATCAATGTAAAATAGTTTATTGTCACTGAATGTCACGTCTGTAGAAATAAGAAAAAGGTGGACGGTGCTTCCCTAGGGCTCAGGAGCATCATGACAAAGTCGGTGTTAGTGTAGGCATACGATAATTTTTTCGGGTGCTGCACAGATGGAATGACTAGAGAGGATGACTGTGTGTCCTATCGTGAGGGACGTATAGATTCAGCACATAGATAACCGCAAGCGGTTTTTACGTGGAAAATTATGTGCACTATAGATACTGAGATTCGTTCCAGAAGCACAGTCGTCAAGAATAGACATTACCTATACATGGATCGCTGTCAGACTGTAGCAGCAATCGTAATATTTAATTGTACTTACACTGGTAAATACGTTTCTGGCTTTCAATATCCTTGTGAGTCTCGTATCTATTTGATCATCTACTGACAACGTTATGGGTTTAACAGTCAATGCACTTCAGCGATCTGTGCAAAATAAGTATGCAGAAAGATTAGGTGGATGGTGCTTAAATACCGACGGCGTCAGTAATTTGGCGGGTAAATTCATAATGCTCGATTCAGTCACACCCTTTGTGCTGGGATACAGGAGTCTCTACATAGAGGTGAGAACGATTGCGTATGTTGAAAGCAGGAAGGGTAACACGTGATTGAGTGGGTACCACACTAGATGGCGAGGACCTGCTTTATTTTCCTAAACGGGTTCTGTTAGGGCGGGAATTTTCGTGCATACAAGGTGAGACATGAAGAAAGCAAGCGTTAACTATTACTGGGACATTTCCGTGAGGTCGACTCAGTTCTAGTTTTTTACATAGTCACGCGAGATGAGTATAAGGTTGAGAACATTATTAGATGCGTTTGCGAACGTTTGTAAATACTCTGTCATCAACGGTAAAGACAAGGGCTGTCCGGAGGTGTCTCGTGTATGGGGGCCGCGCCTTGAAGTTCTGTGATGTCAGTATAACAGTGGCTGTACACCTGAATGTAGGTGCAGCTTTCACCTGAGTTCGGCAGCGGCTCGCGACCGTGACAGCACACACGTCCCTAGCCAGTCGCGCCAGCATCTGTGTCTAGGCGAACACGTATTTGGAGAGGAATTTCTCCCAAATCAAGTATGAAAGGGATGTCCCCGCCTCATGCATGCGGGCATCTGTGTGTGGTTTTGCCAATGGACAGTCGCGTCATTTGGCGGGGCTTGCCGCTAACCCACTGTGTGCTCTACTGGACAGGGGGTGGCGGGCGGCGTTGCGCGAGCTGATGGCATTATTTTGCGAGCAGGTCTGTAAGCTGCGTTGTGCTTTATTTGGGCAGTTTACGAGTACTGAGCGTGTGTGCATATCACTGTGCTGCATTATTTACGAGGAGTCTACAGGTCTGTACTGAAATTATTTCGGTAATTTAGGAGTTGTTTACGTGTCTGCATGTAGCGTAGCGCCTTCGCATCGCTCCTGTCACTTGTTAGGACGAGTGATCGACAGCTGTCACCAGCTGACATGGACCTGAGTTACAGAGGTGCACGTAGTTCTACTAGTAGGCGGCAGAGGTCAGCAGTTGACGGACAGTGCTAGCAGTCGTAGTCAAAACAATGTTGTAAAGTAATATTTGATTAATATTTAATGCATTTGCATAATTATAATTGTTTTATATGTGTAGTAATTAGCAGTGTGTGTTGTATGAGTGAAAAAGAACAGAAGTAAATGAAAATCGTTTTGTTTATTCACGAAGTACCAGTTAAACTATACAGGGGATTTACTATAATTAAATGTGCAGTCAGTTTATGGTACTAATAAATCGTGAGTAGAACACAAATTTCAGAAGAAGTAATTTTATATTTGATACTTTTCTAATTTTTTTTATTTAGCAATTGCCATAGAAAGAAATGTTTTACTATGATTGGTCACTGAAGTAAAGGGCAGGTTAGCGTGGGATAATACTGCAGCCTGATTTGTTGTTTGTGATATCAGACAATCAGAAAAATGTAGGTTCGCGCCAATCTATGCTGGGAACAAAGCCTTTGGTGTGATCTAGAGGAGTCTGGGCTGAGGGTTCGAACTAGTAACATCTCATTGAAAGCAGCTCCGACGAAAGTACTGTAAAATCGCGGAAAAATGCTAATTACGAGTTCGCGAAGTAGTACAAAGTGTATGACGGTATAGTGGAAGTCGTGTGGAATTTCGGACGGAATATCAAAATTAATGCTTTTGACTGTTAGTTAAAACCGCATGGCGTGTTGTGCGATCTAAGACTGGAACAGGTATTACGTGTAGAGCAAAGTGCACAACATTTGAGCGAGCATTTTCATAACTAAACGATCCGGTGAACTCTATTAACTTCGGTTGTTGTTGTTGTGGTGGTCTTCAGTCCTGAGACTGGTTTGATGCAGCTCTCCATGCTATTCTATCCTGTGCAAGCTCCTTCTCCCAGTACCTACTGCAACCTACATCCTTCTGAATCCGCTTAGTGTATTCATCTCTTGGTCTCCCTCTACGATTTTTACCCTCCACGCTGCCCTCCAATGCTAAATTTGTCATCCCTTGATGCCTCAGGACATGTTCTACAACAGATCCCTTCTTCTAGTCAAGTTGTGCCACAAGCTCCTCTTCTCCCCAATCCTATTCAATACCTCCTCATTAGTTACGTGGTCTACCCACCTAATCTTCAACATTCTTCTGTAGCACCACATTTCGAAAGCTTCTATTCTCTTCTTGTCCAAGCTATTTATTGTCCATGTTTCACTTCCATACATGGCTACACTCCATACAAATACTTTCAGAAACGACTTCCTGACACTTAAATCTATACTCGATGTTAACAAATTTCTCTTCTTCAGAAACGCATTCCTTGCCATTGCCAGTCTACATTTTATATCCTCTTTACTTCGACCATCATCAGTTATTTTGCTCCTCAAATAGCAAAACTCCTTTACTACTTTAAGTGTCTCATTTCCTAATCTAATTCCCTCAGCATCAGCCGACTTAATTCGACTACATTCCATTATCCTCGTTTTGCTTTTGTTGATGTTCATCTTATATCCTCCTTTCAAGACACTGTCCATTCCGTTCAACTGCTCTTCCGAGTCCTTTACTGTCTCTGACAGAATTACAATGTCATCGGTGAACCTCAAAGTTCTTATTTCTTCTCTCTGGATTTTAGTACCTACTCTAAATTTTTCTTTTGTTTCCTTTACTGCTCGCTCAATATACAGATTGAATAACATCGGGGACAGGCTACAACCCTGTCTCACTCCCTTCCCAACCACAGCTTCCCTTTCATGCCCCTCGACTCTTATAACTGCCATCTGGCTTCTGTACAAATTGTAAATAGCCTTTCGCTCCCTGTATTTTACCCCTGCCAGCTTTAGAATTTGGAACAGAGTATTCCAGTCAACATTGTGAAAAGCTTTCTCTAAGTCTACAAATGCTAGAAACGTAGGTTTGCCTTTCCTTAATCATTCTTCTAAGATAAGTCGTAAGGTCAGGATTGCCTCGCGTGTTCCAATATTTCTACGGAATCCAAACTGATCTTCCCCGAGGTCGGCTTCTACCAGTTTTTCCATTC
This sequence comes from Schistocerca americana, assembly GCF_021461395.2. Classification (NCBI taxonomy): domain Eukaryota; kingdom Metazoa; phylum Arthropoda; class Insecta; order Orthoptera; family Acrididae; genus Schistocerca; species Schistocerca americana. Next base: position 1,267,490,288 of record NC_060119.1, read on the forward strand.
GTCAGTAAAGAATTCGCGTTTGTATTTTGCAGCTGCGACTTGTTAAAGTGATAGTTCGGTAATTTTCACATCTGTCAACACCTGCTTTCTTTGGGATTGGAATTGTTATATTCTTCTTGAAGTCTGAGGGTATTTCGCCTGTCTCGTACATCTTGCTCACCTGATGGTAGAGTTTTGTCAGGACTGGCTCTCCCAAGGCCGTCAGTAGTTCTAATGGAATGTTGTCTACTCCCGGCGCCTTGTTTCGACTTAGGTCTTTCAGTGCTGTGTCAAATTCTTCACGCAGTATCATATCTCCCATTTCATCTTCACCTACATCCTCTTCCATTTCCATAATATTGTCCTCAAGTACATCGCCCTTGTATGGACCCTCTATACACTCCTTCCACCTTCCTGCTTTCTCTTCTTTGCTTAGAACTGTGTTTCCATCTGCGCTCTTGATATTTATACAAGTGGCTCTCTTTTCTCCAAAGGTCTCTTTAATTTTCCTATTAACTTTGGTAACGGGTGTAAATACTACAAACTGGCTACGTGTGTGATTGTGGAGTGCGTGTGAACTTTAGATTGTGTTGCCACTTAGTACGGACTTGGCAGTATTAACTGTGATCTTTATCATAAAAATACACCTGAAAATTTACATTGCCAAGTTAACACTTTTATTTCAGTAGCTAGCCACATCCTGTTTGTTGGACAATTCTATGTATGTTGCGACCTGCAGTAGACAGTAGTGGTCTAGTATTTTCTACTACAGCTTTTAGCTAGACAAATGAACATTGCTGGGCACTGGCAGGGCTGTAAAAAGTGACATGCCGTGCTGCATGCAGACTGTGTATTCTGACCCCAAGCATATCGGGGTGAGTTTTTTGTGTCAGCGGATAAATATACTCCATCCCTAAATAAAATGTTCCAAAATAAATAGAGTACATTCCTTCCTTAATCTCCCCAGCAGCCTAGTGCAGCCTGAGTTATTTTCGCTCCATTTTACCGCTCCAGACCACCATCTGGGATTATGTCACAGGAGGGATGACAGTACCCTCTGGTGGCAGTAATATGTACTAGATCAGTTGGAGTCTAGATCTTGTGGTGGAGTCACTGCTTGCAAAAAAAAAAAACTTATGTCCACCATAGTTAGCGTCGTTTTCCCGCCATTTCCCCCCACCATCTTGGATGATGTCAAGTGCTGTGCGTGTTAGTACATGTTAGTGCACGTTAGTACACATTTGTGCACATCAGTACACTTTAGACACGTTATTACACGTTAGTTTACTTTAGGCCGCCGATATGGGTTGGTAAAGGGACGTGGCAGTCGGTTGAGGATCGTGGTGGAGACTTTAACTACAGGGTGGCGCAAGAAATGTGTTACCATTTTGTTTTTGAATATAAACTTTATTGTCAATACAATCTGAAGGGAACATATACTACAATGAAGAGCCATCCATGGAGATTTGTTCTAACTCAACACATGCTCAATATGTCCACCATTTCGTTTCCTAACTTCCTCCAACCAACACTGAAGTTAGTGATTACCCTACGGCACATGTCTTCCGTAATTTCACTGCAAGCTTGAAGAATAAGTCTTCTGAGCTCCATTAAATCATATGGACGTTTCGGGAAAATTTTTTCCTTCAGGTACCCCCAAAGAAATAAGTCACATGGATTTAGGTCTCGACTATTGGGGGGCCAATTTTGTCCATCATAGAAGCGACCTGGAAACCTGAGTGAAATGATCTGCATGTCGAAATGCTCGTGTAAAAACTCGAACACAGTGTTTGCAGTATGTGCCCTAGCTCCATCTTGGATGAACCACTGTGTGTTGAAGGGCAAAGCAGTAGCAAGAAGGTGTGGAATAAAGCTATTGCGAAGCATGCTCAAATAACGTTCGCTGCTCACAGTTTCTTCAAAGAAAAAGGGTCCAAGAAGTCCGTGACTGGAAATTGCTGCCCACCTTGTAATCCTCGGGGGCCGGCCGCGGTGGTCTTGCGGTTCTAGGCGCTCAGTCCGGAGCCGCACTACTGCTACAGTCGCAGGTTCGAATCCTGCCTCGGGCATGGATGTGTGTGATGTCCGTAGGTTAGTTAAGTTTAAGTAGTTCTGAGTTCTAGGGGATTGATGACCACAGACGTTAAGTCCCATAGTGCTCAGAGCCATTTGAACCATTTTTTTTAATCCTCGGAGCATAATGTTGTCGTTCATGAAGCACTTGTGGGTTTTCAGTGGCCCAAAAGCATACATTTTGTTTGTTAACCACACCGTCTAAATGAAAATGCGCCTCGTCTGATAACCAAACGTTGTTGAGAGTTTCTTCCCTATCCTCCGCCCACTGTGCAAACAGTAGTCTCTGCTGCTTGCGTTCTTCAGAGAGCTTCTGTGCACAGGTCATCTTGTATGGGTACATATGGAGATCACTTTTAAGAATGCATTGAACGAAGCGTCTGGATATTCCCAGTTGCACTGCTGCCTTTCTACACGATTTCCCAGGGCTTCTCTGTACAGCAACTCGTACCGCTTCAATATTCTCTGGCGAACAAACAGGCTTAGGCCGAGGTCACCTTGCTTCCAATACTGTTTCTTCCTGTACAAATTTATCACACAACCTGTGGATGGTCTTCTTGCAAGAGCGCCCTCTGTGTACTAAGTTAGCTGGAGTCTTGATCTCATGGCGAACACACTGGATGGTGTACTGCTTGAAATTGTTTAAGTAAAGACTTATGTCCTAGTCCTTTTCCCACAAATCCTTGGGAGGAAGTTCGGCCAGGTGACTGACGTTAGTAGAAGTATCCTTTCTTTTACGTCATTTTCTTAGCTTTATTGACCTTTGCTTACCGCCAAAATTCAATCTTGGCGCCAGTTCATAGGAAGAAATGACGGTCAGGTGACTTAGGTTAGTGGAGGTAGGCCAAATGAGCTATCTTCCCTCGATTTTCTTAGCTTAGTAGAGATAACTGCGGTGTGATGCATTATCCTGTTGGAATTAAAACTTCTGGCCATTTTTCTGGGGGAGATGGCGGTTGAGTGATTGAGGTTACTACAAGTGTGATTTCTTTCGCGCCATTTTCTTAGGTTGGTAACGAAACCCGAAGTGACCTTTGTTTACTGCCAAAATTGAAACTTCCCACCAATTCATGGGAAGAAGTGGCGGTCGAGTGCCGCTTCCCGTGCATGCACCAAACCGAAATGTGGCCATCATTTTGAAACAAACAGAACCTGGATTCATCCGAAAACACTACCTGATGCCATTCCTAAATCCTGTGACATCGTTCCATACACCATTACTGTCTAGCCCGTTTCTGCACATTTGTCAAAGGTAGATGGAGAAGTGGATGACGCTCACGTCATCCATGCTGTAATAAATGGCGACAGACGGTCACCCCCCGATAGTATTGATGTATTACAGAGTTCCACCTTTGTGCCAGAGCCGAGGAGGACAAAGATCTGTCATGCAATGCCATTTGGATGAGGTTTCGATATTCTCTAGGGTTGGTATGGGTTGTGCGACCTGATCCATCCCATTCTGTTTTATGAACTTCCATGAGCAATTCTGAGCACACTCTTTGCACTGCCTAAGCCACATTCTTTGCACTGCCGAAGCGCTTCGTCCCATACAGGCAGTAATTTCCTCGATGGATTCATCACATTCTCTCATGCCAATAATGTGCCCTCTTTCAAATGTTTCAAATGCAGTGATTTGACAGTACGGTTCACTCATTCATTTGCGAAGCGATCTGCACGTCTGATCAAGCCACAATGATCCATTATCTTTGGTTTGGGGTGACAACTAATGCCACAGGCAGATTTTACCAGTAAGTGGTGCTGCCACACGATATCGATGTTGACCTTGAACCCATAAGCTGATATGGTTCAAATGCTAATCGCTTCTGTGGAACTTACTAAAGCGTATGTCCTGTGAGTATGAACGTTCTGTCTCTAGTCATTGAAGGTGAGGACCAGTACTTTGTTTGTTGGCAGGGGTGTCTATGGGGCTTTTGGACCATTTTTGGTATGTACATACATATGGTACCAACCCCACTACGGTACAGTGATATAACACATATACGAGGGTTATTCCAAAAGTAAGGTCCGGTTATAAAAAAAAATCAAAACTAAAATGTTTTTTCAAAACAATTGTTTTATTTACATTCCTTACATCTTTATCTATTTTTCTACATAACTTCCATACTTATTTAAACATTTGTCACATCGTTCAACAAGCTTTTGAATGCCCATGTTATAGAAATCGGCCGCCTGTGACGATAACCAGTCCTTAACTGCTTCTTTCACTTCATCATCTGTGTCGAAGCGCTTGCCGCCGAGAAACTCCTTTAAGTAACGGAACAGGTGGAAATCACTTGGCGCCAGGTCCGGACTGTAAGGAGGATGGTCCATCTGTTCCCATCCAAATTTCTTGATCAGAGCTTGCGTTTCATTTGCAGTGTGGGGTCTGGCATTGTCATGCAACAACAAGATTCCAGACGACAAAAGACCACGTCGCTTATTCTGGATTGCACGTCGAAGTTTAGTCAGGGTAGCGCAGTAGGCGGCTTTATTAATCGTTGTTCCTCTCTCCATAAAGTCGACTAACAATACTCCACGTCTATCCCAGAACACAGTCGCCATAACCTTACGTGTTGAGATTGTCTGCTTTGCCTTGACCTTGACTGGCGATGACGTGTGACGCCATTGCATTGACTGACGTTTAGACTCTGGAGTGATGTGAGAAACCCATGTCTCATCCCCTGTGACAACATTGTCTAAAAGACTGTCACCTTCCTTATGATATCGCTCCAAAAAATCAAGAGCAAAAGCCATTCTTTTCATTCGTTGGGGCTCAGTAAGCAGCCTGGGAACCCAACGGGCACACAATTTGTGAAACTTCAAATGTTCAGACACAATTCTGTACAAAGTTGTTCTACTCACATTCGGAAAATGCATGTCTACGTCTGTAATAGTGAATCGGCGATCTTCACGAATTTTTTTGTCAACCGCATTGACCAAATCGTCTGAAATCACTGATGGTCGGCCACACCGTGGTTCATCGTGCACATTATCCCGTCCTTCATTAAAAGCTCGCACCCACTTGCGCACTTTACTGTCGCTCATTATGTTAGGACCGTACACTTCAGTAATCTGCCGATGGATTTCCGCCGCTGAATTGTTTCTTGCAGACAAAAACCGTATCACTGCCCTTACTTCACAATCGGCGGGCTGGTCAATTGTCTTAAACATTGTAAAGTGACACTGTGAACTACACTCAGCAACAGTAACAAAGCGAATGGCGGCGTTTGACGCGCAAGGCTTGCCGGGAGTCGGCGCGCATGCGTGTTTTGTCATTGGCGCCAAATTTCAATAGTTACGGCGAATCGGACCTTACTTTTGGAATAACCCTCGTATATTGCATCGGGTTGTATACATGATGGGGCAGGCCTGCAGTGAAGGCGGAGGTGGCTTGCCTGTCAATGCATACCCACACACGCAAGCACACACACACACACACACAATTTAGATCTCCCAATCACAGCTGAGAATATTACTGATGGTTTAAATGAAACACCCAATAGGTATGTACCCTGCAGAGCTGGCCTGTGTAATCTCCACTTAAAAAGTCACAATACTATTTCTGTGTCTAAATTGTCTGTATTTATTATCAAAATCTGAAGGGATGTTGATACTACTGATCTGACTTAAAGGTTAATGAATAGCCGACATCTCGAACAACCTGTGCACTCTCAAATTAATCATCGCAGTCTTATCTCCATATCTTAAATGTCTACATTATTTATCAAAAGTACATAAAGTTATTGACAATACTAACGTAAGTTACAGGTTAAGGTACACTTAAGGCTTAAAAAATAACTACAGACTCTTAGATTAAGTGCCACAGTGTTTTTTACACATCTAAAATTTCAGCAACGTTTATCAAAATACGTAAATACATTGACGTTTCCATCTTGGGTCTACTTGAGGCTATATTAATGAAGGTAGAAAAATCGAACTTTACTCGCCTGACATTTCGTTTTTAGAAGTTTATAACTAATGAAACACTTCTCCAAGCACAATTTTAGGGGCAAGAAGATAATGCATCCTGTTCTACAATACAAAAAATACAGTTGACACTATCAACTGGCTAATTTAGTTTTTGTTTTTAATTTTAGATCTGAGGCTCACTTGAAGTTATGTCTCATTGGTGACACAAAAATCAACTTTGAAGGGCAGGCTGGAACCTTTATCAACGAAAACTATGGACTCAGTGGTCTCTAAAATGTTTACAGATTGTATCTCCTTCCCTTGTCATAATCACATACTAAATAATACTAACAGCTGGCCCCATGATATGATCTGTAGCATGTAAATCCCCCCACTCTATGGCCATGGTGCAGCAAATCTGATATATTTCCAGTAGGAAAAACAGTTTAGGTTGAGAAAAAAAAAAGCTTCATTAAAGCGTTTCGTCCTTTTGGGGCATCTCCAGAATTCCTACATCGGAGAAATACATGAAAGCAGATTTGGGGTATGGTCCCATCTAGAATGGAAGAGAGTAAAATTTTTCTTAAAATGCTATAGAAACATCAGCGTCCTGCCTGCCAGTCTCACATAGCGTGTGCGCGTGTTGTACACCAATACTAGTGTCAAGATTGGCTGTTCAGTCCCATCTAACCATAGCTGCATGCCTTCGCCAGAGGTAAGGATCGTTGCCTCTTTCATGGCTCCACTACCAATTTGCAATATGGCTTTTCGTTACTAGCCTAGAGCAACTATTTTTAAAACTCTTTTACTTTTACATTTTAAGTGCACGCCAAAATTTTGACTAGTAATGACTGGTGCCTTACCTGTAGTTTCTATACGTAAGTCCTCCATTACTGTAAAGTTTTTATATCATTAAAAAAAAGTTTTTCCCACCTTCTTATGCTAGACACGACCATACCCCTACTCTGCTTTTACTTATTTTTCCCATGTAGGAATTCTGAAGACGCCTCAAAAAGGCAAAAAGTGCCAATAAAGCTAGTCTGTCATGTTTGCCCACTGCTGTTACGTCTTCTGACGCTGTACTGCAATAAACCATGTAAAGAACGACGTTTTTGGTGAGATCATTGTTGCGGTCTATGACTTAACCTACAAATTTTCATAATATGCAAGGAGTGCAATGTAAGATACGGTAGTTTTGTAAATACTTGGACTAGCATAGTGGCTGTTAGCTCAAAGACATTCCACATCCCTTTTAGGTGTACTACAACTGTGAGTCTCTGCGGTAGTAATGTCTTTGAACAAGGTACCACAAACACACACACACACACACACACACACACACACAGATGAATGTTCAATCTCTAATTGGGGACGAATATAATTTGATCCTCATACTAACGTAAAATAGCACTTTAAAGAAACCTACAATTTTCTGCATTATCTTTCGATAACAGTACTAAACACATGTGGCTCACTAATTGGCACTATTGATCAAAACTATATTTTAAGGTACATTTGCTGCTGACAAGAGTTTCATCTTTGTAGGCTCTACCACTTGAAAGAAACCAAAAAGTGTACTCCCAAGAATAATTAGAGAAGAACACACTAATATTAACGAAGTAAATGTGTGGTGTACCTGGTAGATGCTTGAGGTATTTGGGAAATTGCAAGATTAGATTAGATTTACTTTCACTCCAATTGATCCATGGTGAGGAGATCCTCCAGGATGTAGAACATGTCAGAAAAACAATAATACATGACAAATATTTACAACAGAAACAAATAAGTTAATGTACCTTCCACAGGTCCCAAGTGGAATGATCGTCATTTTCTTAAGTTAACACTATATGAAAGAATCATTTTACGGACACTAATGCACTGAATTTAAAATTTAAAAAAAATGTTTTTTTTTTATTTATAAGGTAATAAACATGTAATAGAAGTACTATAATAGTTATTTACAATGAACACATTACTGCAATGAAATGGTGCAGAAGTTAGATTGTACTTACACACACACACACACACACACACACACACACACACACACACAAATCAGTTGCTTCTACTGAGAAATTCATCAATGGAGTAGAAGAAGTTGGCCACCAATAAATCTTTTAGGCTTCTCTTAAACTGAATTTCATTGGTCGTTAAGCTTTTTATGGCTGCTGGCAAGTTACTGAAAATGTGTGTTCCTGAATGATGCACACCTTTTTGTACAAGAGTAAGTGACTTTAAATCCTTGTGAAGATTATTCTTATGTCTAGCATTGATTCCATGAATTGAGCTGTTGGATTGAAAAAGTAATATATTTTTAACAACAAATTTCATTAAGGAATGAATATTGCAGAATGACTATTACTTTATGGATCTGGATATAATGCAAGATGTTGCTAGGCTACGATTTTTAACAAAATGGAGATGTGTAACAATGGGCTTGGATAGCTTTTGGACAGGCGGTGGGGAGGGACGGGGAATTAAATTTTTAAGGAGTTGGATCACTCGCACTTTTTTTGTCTTACAAACTACACGAAGACACCTACAGGAAAGTTTAGGTGTATATAGTGTAGGGGGCGCACCTACTGGAGATCTTGCTTTACATATAAATGAATAAACCTAAATATAAAATTATGCCTTTATTTAATTGAAATTGTTTAAGTAGGTATCTGTTTTAAAGGTAACTTCCGAGGCTCTTAGGCAAAAGAGTATATCACATCTCCCATGAAAGGACCACCTACGTAATTTACAGGTTTTTTGGTGCAATAAGTATAGAAAGTCGATGTAACCTGTCTTCGAGCATTGTTATTCTGAGCCATCTTTTTGAGCTTCTGAGTCTACTGAATGGCCTTGCAATTGTATCTGTGGAATATGGCGTTGCCAGTAAAATTTCTAGAGTTATTTTACGATTGGAAATAAAACACAAACAAACAAATCGTACCTTTCAATCTCTCTGAGTATGTAAACTAAGGCCTGTATTTACTAGCTAAGGGTGATTAAAATTGTGTTTCAGAGTCGTAGCATCACCAGTAAAATTACAGTTTTCTGTTGGTATCCATTCCATTCGCTTTTCGGTAGTCATTAAAAAAACTCTTCCAACCCGCCGCCCAATGTCATTTTCATGACAGTTGTCTCCATCTTCCAGAATGATTGTAGACACAAGTGCCTGAGATTTGGAAGATACCACGTTAATAATATTACCAAAATTTACAGTTTCCGATTCCGACTCTGCTAGTGTGTTCAGTAGTGAGTTACACAATTTTTTATTACTATTGTTTCTTGGATGACCAGAATAAAACTGTCTAACTCGCACTGGGTCCACTTCACTAGACTTACTGCCACTTGAATCATCCTCTTAACTCGTAATTTTCCTCTTTTTTGGTAAACACGTCTAAAATTACGTTTCAATTATAGTCTGGCCATCGAAAGCTGGTTTAATTAATAAATTAATTTGTTTTCACATTCTCACTGATCGCTGTTTTTCATCGACTTCAGAAAAGGAGACTTTATATATTCGACCGGTACGCATGTATTTATGTGTTCCACAATTTTGTTGAAAAATAATAAACTGATTATATTTATGCTCTACGCCTATTTGTCAGCATCTTTTGAGGGTCCCATACACGAGCGACGGATCGCAGCGATCCATCGCATGGACGATCGATCGCTTCGTGAATCGCGTGGGCAAACCGTGGCGATAGGTCGCCGCCGATCGCTTGTCGGGTGGAAATAGCGGGCCATCTGGCGGATTGCATGCACTTCGTGCACGCAATATGGCTCCCTGACTGTTCAGCACTGGTGTGTGGCAATATGGCGGCAACTCGTTTCTGTATTTATTAAGCACGGTTGGGCAGTTTTGTTTCGTTTCACTTTGCTAGTGCTGAGTAAGCAATTTACCCTAGAATTTTAAATTATCCAGGGACCACGAACCACTCGGAGAAACGAATTTGTAGACAGAGTTGCCATTTACATTAAGAATCAATGCAAACCACACCCTCCTTTTTCGCAGCTTGTGCTCTTGACGGACAATAGATGAGAAGTCGATAGTCGGGATACAATGGGGTCCCTCGTTATATTTAGTTATTTATGAAATAACTATGCACATTTTTAAAGTTTTTAACTTCCAAACAGATTGACATACGTGCCTACTGTAACGTTAAGAGGTTATTTTAATTGAAATGTTCAGGGCAGATCTATTATGGAGTTGTACTCAAATGCCTTGTAACTTCATATAAACTAAGTCTCCTTCATATAGTGCATAAGAAGAGATACAGTAATCAGTAATGTTGCTATTGACAACATTTATACAGACACAGTGAGAAAATTGTGCAAAAACTTGCAGTTCAATTATAAGATTGTTGTTGTTGTTGTTGTAGACTTCAATCCAGAGACTGGTTTGATGCAGCTCTCCATGCTACTCTATCCTGTGCAACTTCTTCGTCTCCTAATAACTACTGCAACCTACATCCTTCTGAATCTGCTTAGTGTATTCATCTCTTGGTCTCCCTCTACGATTTTTACCCTCCACGCTGCCCTCCAATTCTAAATTGGTAATCCCTTGATGCCTCAGAACATGTTCTACCAACCGATCCCTTCTTCTAGTCAAGTTGTGCCACAAACTTCTCTTCTCCCCAATCCTATTCAATACTTCCTCATTAGTTATGTGATCTACCCATCTAATCTTCAGCATTCTTCTGTAGCACCACATTTCGAAAGCTTCTATTCTCTTCTTGTCCAAACTATTTATCGTCCATGTTTCACTTCCATACATGGCTACACTCCATACAAATACTTTCAGAAACGACTTCCTGACACTTAAATCTATACTCGATGTTAACAAATTTCTCTTCTCCAGAAACGCTTTCCTTGCCATTGCCAGTCTACATTTGATATCCTCTCTACTTCGACCATCGTCAGTTATTTTGCTCCCCAAATACCAAGACTCCTTTACTATTTTAAGTCTCTCATTTCCAAATCTAATTCCCTCATCATCCCCTGATTTAATTCGACTACTTTCCATTGATCTCGTTTTGCTTTTGTTAATCTTCATCTTATATCCTCCTTTCAAGACACTTCCATTCCCTTCAACTGCTCTTCCAAGTCCTTTACTGTCTCTGTCAGAATTACGATGTCATCAGCAAACCTCAAAGTTTTTCCTTCAGCTTCATGGATTTTAATTCCTATTCCAGTTTTTCTTTTGTTTCCTTTACTGCTTGCTCAATATACAGATTGAATAACATCGGGGATAGGCTACAACTCTGTCTCACTCCCTTCTCAACCACTGCTCCCGTATAACATCTATGATTTAAAAGTAACTGAGGAATTCCCTTCTCAACCACTGCTCCCGTATAACATTAATGATTTAAAAGTAACTGAGGACTACTTAATATAAAAAGAATTGTACTGACACCCTGGAAACACGTACACAACCCTTCTGGCGTCAGTGAAAAATGTAATATATTCTGCGAAGTAACTTACAGTTCCTAGCGTTCATAACAAGTTTAATAAATTATAATTCTCATTTATTTTAAATTTATGTTTAGCAAGTATTGCTGGGGATACGGAAATCAGCTGCAACTGCTGCTAAACATAGTTCATTTTCCATAGCAGAATTTCTCGACACAGTGACGTTCATAGGTGTTATACGCTATTCGTGCCTTATGCAGTTCAATGCCATCTCGTATAAAACAAGTTATCAGGGCCCGTGGTGGACCTGTCCCTACTAGGCAGTGGGACACATACTAAACCGAGGTGACTGAAATGACAATTATTTATGCAGAACATGCTATTATACATGTCCTGTGAGTAGGCGTGTCCTATCTCTAGTCGTTGAATGTGTTCTGTTTTTTCTGAACATGAGTGTAGCTCTCCCTTAGTAAATACTTCTGAATCCTTACATTTGTGCAGTAACCATCCCTGCTTAGCCATTTTGCAGTTCTTGTCAGTGTCATTTTTAGATGCTTTTATTCCCTTGCACCTGCTTCATTTCCTGTAATTTTACATTTTCTCCTTTCATCGATTAAATTCAATATCTCCTGTGAATTCAAGGATATCTATTAGGTCTTGTCTTTTTTTCCTATTCGATCCTCTGCTGCCTTCACTATTTCTTCTCTCAAATGTACTCATTCGTCTCCTACTGTATTCCTTTCCCCATTCTTGTTAATCGTTGACTAATGCTCCCTCTGAAACACTCAACAAACTCTGGTTCTTTCAACTTATCCAAGTTCATCTCCTTAATGTCCTACCTTTTTGCAATTTCCTGAATTTTAATCTACAATTCACAACGAATAAATTGTGGTTAGAGTGCACATCTGCCCCTGTAAATGTCTTACAATTTAAAATCAGGTTCTAAAATGCCCGTCCTACTATTATATAATCAGTCTAAAACCTTCTGGTGCAACCTCCTTTCATGATTTTTAAACCAAATGTTAGTGGTGATGAAATTATGCTGCATGCAAAACTATGCCAGACAGCTTCCTCTTTCATTGTTTTCCCCAGTCCATACTCATCTAGTATTTTTACTTGCTTCCCTTTTTCTACTATCGAATTCCAGTCCATTGGCATACTAAGTTTTCGTCTCTACTAACTATCTGAATAATATCTCTTATATCCTCAAACATTTCTTCAATCTCTTCATCATCTGCGGAACTAGTTGGTTTATAAACTTGTACCACTGTGGTGGCTTCGTGTCTGTCTGGGCTACAATAATGCGCTCACTATGCTGTTCATAACAGTTTACCTACATTCCTGTTTTCTTATGCATTAATACACTTAGTCCTGTGTTTCCCCTTTTTTATTTTGTATTTATAATGCTGTTTTCACGTGTGTTAACTGTATTCCTCCCGCAACTGAACTTCACGAATTCCCACTACATCTATCCATTTTCCTTTTGAAGTGTTCTAATCTACTTGCCTAATTAAGGGATCTAACATTCCATACTCCGATCCGTAGAACGTTAGTTTTGTTCCTTCTTAAGACGCTTTCCGCATTAGTAGCCCCCACGTAGAGATCCAAATGGGGACTATTTTATCTCCAGAATGCTTTACCCAAGATGATACGATCAATACTTAACCGTACAGTAGAGCTGCATGCCCTCATGTGAAATTATGGCCATAGTTTCTCCTTGCTTTCAGCTATTCTCATGATAGTCATAGTGTGATGGTACAGGGCCAGGTTACTCACTAATCCAGACTGTTGCCTCTGCAGCTACTGAAATGTTTGCTACCCCTCTTCAGGAACCACACATTTGTCTGGCCTCTCAACAGATACTCTTTCTTTATGGTTGCACCTATGGTTCAGCTTTCTGTATCACCGAAGCATGCAAGCCTCCTCACCAAGAGCAAGGTCCATGGTTCATTGGGGGCGTGGGGAGGGAGGTGAAATAAGATATATATGTCAAATCACAAGCCAAAGAGTGAATAATGATCATTTGATTTCCTAAAATACTAATCTAAAAGAAAGTTTCGCATCGCCCTTTTCTGAAGAACGTGATATTACCAGACTGAAAGCTACAATTTATAACCACAGAATGGATGGTTGACAGTGCACAAGCACACAGGCAGTCCCGTCTGTCAGCAAACTGATACATATACTACCAGAATTTCTGTAATGTGGTTAATGGGGTATGTACAAGTTTGAAAGCGTCAACTAGTCCTGATTTGTAAGAGACTTTGCCGTGTAAGCATTGGTACACATCTTAGCATGATCCTTTTGTCGCCAATAGCCTCAGTGTGGCGGGAGGGGAACGGGTGGGATGTGAGACCTGCTGTATGATTTATTGGTCTCTGCCCCCACTCAACCCTCACGCCCAAAACGAACCCAGCCTTCCCAGCTCCTGCCCTCTCACACTGCTCATATCGGTGAAGTTCATTCTGAGAATGGAGTAGAGGAGCTTAAGCAGGAACTTTTCATCAATCCTCATTTGTCTACATCGTACTCCACAAGTCACCTAATGGTGTTCCCTCTGCATCTGCAACGACTCCAAAACCTCATTCCTAGTGTACATGTTCTCAGAAACCAGTTACTTATTATCTCCATAAACAATGGTTTGAACATGCCCAATTCCAAGTACAAGTATGTTATTGACTGAAAGACAAAGAACATCTAACTCAGTCCTGGAGAAATTCCTCCACTTGTCCACTTTGCAGACGTAACCATCTAATGAGACAGAGTATGGACCAACACTCTCTGGCTGGACGATATCCCAGTACACTCAGTCCCGTAAAAGTGTGCCACAACCTCATCGATCAAACTTGAATATGCTGTCGTTTGCCATCTCACAGATACATCACTTCACCGAAACAATTCCTGTCACCTATCTCCTGCAGTGGCAGACGTTATTTTTTTACTGCAAAGTATTCATGCTTTTGAGCGTCACCACATAATTCAATACGTCACACGGACTACTTGTGTCGTAATACGCCCAAATGCCATCAACTGACCACCGAAAACACTTCTTTATTTCACACCTGGTCTCTCTTATACAATCTTACTTCAATCCTATGCACACACAAGGACAGAAAGTTGCACTCCCACATACCAACAATAATACCGTAAATTTTCCCTGTCATATGTGGTTTTAAAGTTAGAGACCTAAAAATCAGGTACTTTTCGATTCCACTGGCGTCGCCCTCCTCACACTGCTGTATGAAACCATCAAACTTAGAACTGTCTGCGAACGATCGCCGTTGAATTATGTGCATTTAATTTTTAACAAGCTGTCAATCCATATATAGAATTTACTGAATATTGTTAAATTTGTTACCATAATAATGTGAAAACTTTCTTGTTCCAGGATATATTTGCCAACATTGGTCTAAAGAAGCAACCTAGTTATATAGATATTGCGAAGATAAAATTTCTCTACGAATGTTAGCCTAAATCAAGAAGACCTTCGAAAGTTTAAAAAGCGGTATATGATGATAAGAAATTTTAAAATATTATGTAAAGTAAACTATGCACAATATTGTTTTCACTCTATATGTTCACTTAGAACAAGTTCTGACACAATGTTACTAATCAGTTGATTTCATGTTTGATTATATTAAGAATGATGTTAATTTATGATACTGCACAGTTTAAATAAAGGAAAGTGCACCTTATTTTGCTTCTAAAATTTAGTCCCGAGTTAGATACACGGGATTTTCAAGTAATGCAACGGTTTTTTTTTTTTCAATTAATTTCGGTTTAAAAAATGTGGAATTTGTTGTGAGACATCTTGGAATATTTCCGCTTTAGCCCCTGTAGTTTCATGAATTTCTGGTAGGTGTCGGCACTATGCGTAGCCTTCAAAATGGCGTCTGTAACGCAGGCGGGTTCCCACCAGACAGCTGTTATTGAGTTTCTTTCGGCGGAAAACCAGAGCATCGCAGATATTCATAGGCTCTTGCATAGCGTCTAAGCAGACATGGCAGAAAAAAATAGCAAGGCGAGTCATTGGGCAAGGCGACTGTAACCATTGCAATTAGGTCGCTCAAACCCATCCGATCTCCCGTTGGCACACACAGCTGTGACTCCTGCAGCTTTGGAACATTCGAACACTCACCATTCGAGGTGATCGACGGATCACAATCAAACACCTCACTGCTCAACTGGACATTTCTGTTGCTAGTGCTGACACACTTGTCCACCAGCTGGGGTATTCAAAGGACTGTTCTTCCTCATTCACCCTACAACCTGGATCTCGCAACTTCTGGCTTTCATCTTTTTGGCCCAATGAAGCAGTACATGGATGATGGGGATTGGTACAGCAAGTCATTGAACCCGACATCGACCAGTAGAGTGGTATGACTAGGGCGTACATGCCCTCCAATTAAGGTGACATAAGGCCGTCATATTGAACAGCGATTATGTTGCAAAATAGGATTTTTTAGCGAAACGTGTGGGGAACAATATGGTGTTCTGTAATCCTGAATGAAACCACCCTGCTTTCAGGAAAAAATGTGTCTTATTACTTACTGAACACCCCTCCTAATTACCACAGCTACAACTGATGTTGTTATTAGCCCTTTCACTGCTACAGAAGTGCTCTCCGCATTCCGTGATGAGTGCGGCTTTGTCGAGGCTGTTCTGGTCACCTAATGCAGGAATCTGTGATCAGAGATGGCGTTCTCGCCACTATGAAATACTTATCATTCAGTGTTAAGAAAACTGTTCACTGAAGAATTTATTTTTGCACACATTACAGTCAGATATCCTCACTCGATAAAGGACTGAATTTCTTTTCATTATATGTTATAGTTACTGCACTGCATAAAATGGAGTAAAAGACTGCACGAAATTTTAAAGACTTTTCAGAGGTAAAAACACATTGCGCATACTTTGCATGCATTTGACTTTAGCTCATACGTTGTGGTATACGAAATGTAAAAAAGTCTATTGAAATGTTGTTTCAAATTGAAACCAGAGCAACATCTCATTTCGTTCTCGAATTACTGATTTTTATATTCGTCAGAAGGAGGCGTGGGACATGTCCATTTTCGTCCTGGAGAATTGAGAATTGTGTGGTCATGACACTGTCATATTTCATAAATGGTTCCAGATATTGAAACGAGCTTTTTTGCTAAGTGTATACTTCCGTTGTGTGGATAAGCGGATTGTTTAAATAAGAAATATTTGCACTTTGTTCTAATGTGTTACTCCACGCAATAGTTCGAGTGAAGTGCCGCAGTGATTATCTCACATTCAGGAGGATGATGCTTAAAATACACTTCTGGCCATCCAGATTTAGGTTTTTCCTGATTTCCCAAATCACTGCAACAAACATTGTGATGGTGCCTTCGAAAGGGCTTTCAAATCCTTGAAACAATCTGAGGGTGGGCTGTCTCTAGTGACCTTGATGTCGATAGGATGTTAAACCTTAATTTCCCTCCCTTCCTTCCTTCGATGCAATCTGAAAGATACAAGTGGCACATATGTCAGACGAAAGTGTTCGTGGCTAGCTCGAGTCGTCTGCAGCTTTCACTGTTTGTGCCAGCGTTGAAGTATTTGACAGTAATAAAGGTTTGTTGAAACTAAAAACTGGACTATTTTTTGTTTACATTCCAGCCGCTGTGGCCGGGCGGTTCCATGTGCTTCAGTCCAGAACTGCGCTGCTGCTATGGTCGCAGTTTCGAATCCTGCCTCGGGCATGCTTGTGTGTGATGTCCTTAGGTTAGTTAGGTTTAAGTAGTTCTAAGTCAAGGGGACTGATGACCTCAGATGTTAAGTCCCATAGAGCTTAGAGCCATTTGAACCATTTTGTTTACATTGAGGTGGAAATAATTTTCTAAACTTTTGGATTTGATGTGGGGAGGAGAGATGTTTCCTGCTCTCTACAACAGTTAGTTCTTCCCAGTTTAGATCCTCATTTACAATAATGCGAAGGTATATTATGGTCGTTTTTTGAAACAGTAATTGGGTACCATTAAGAAGTATGTGAGTAACTGTTCAAGAAAATGCCCACTGAGCGACTTTCTTTACGACACGAGGACGACTTGTGACTTCCTGGAATTTAGTTAAGGACTGAGGTATTCTGCCCATCACAGTGTTGAACAATGATTTTCTTTCAAACTTGACAATGAGCAGCAATGTTCTGAGGGTTTGCCACTTTGTTACAACTGTGTATGATAAGTATATAAGTGGTACATAATTAATATACAGTGAGGAAATCAGCGGACCAAGGACGGAATACTGGGGGGACTGAGGCGACAAAAATGTTTCCATGACGACTTTTCCTGCTCACAGGTGACTCATTCATATATGTTTTTGAGGTAGTTGTCTAACAAAGGCATTACACTGTTCGGCAGACTCAGCTATTTCTCTATAATAAGTATTGCATGTAAATAGATACTATCAAAATCCTTGCTAACTCAGCCCATGTTATAATGATGGTTCCATGGCTACCCCTGGTGTGTGTGACGTCCTCGGTCACTTTTACAGCTGAGAAGCAGGGCGAGTGCAAGTCCAGTGTTGAGGATTGCCTACACTGCAGGTCAAGGCGCTGCTGTTGGGCCAGTACAGTACCGACTTCCTCCCTTCCTTCTCTGCCGAGTCTGAAAACGGTGGTGCCGTGGTTGCTTCCTGCTCGTCAACTCGTTCTCCCTTACTGAAGCGAGCTGGAGTGTAAGACAAATCGTGAGTTAGTACAGCTGTTCATCTGGATCAAATTCACTCCAACAATGTTTCAGTCGAGAAACATACAGAGTTCGTGCAATACAAACAAAATTGCTGTATATTTGTTTATGTCACCCTCATAATGTGAATACATATGTGCTGCATCAAACGAAAAATGAGCACAGAGCAACGTGACTTTTATGTCCCTGCGACCAAAAGATCTACTTTTTGCAAATTCTTCTAGTAATGACAACTTGTGATTGTGGGATAACAGCAAATTGTGAAGCTAATAACTCATTTCTCTCTCTTTTTCAAGGATTTCTGAAAATTTATTTCAATAATTTATAAGTATTTAGAGAATACACTGATCAACCAGAACATTATGACTGCCTTTGTGATAGCAGGTGTGGCCACCTTTCGCATGGATAACAGAGGCGACGCATCGTCACATGGAAGCAATGAGACTTTGATAGGTCGCTGGGGGGACTTCGCATGACATCTGCACACACAAGTCACCTCTTGTTGTTGTTGTGGTCTTCAGTCCTGAGACTGGTTTACATGGAGCTCTCCACGCTACTCTATCCTGTGCAAGCTTCTTCATCTCTCAGTACTTACTGCGACCTACATCCTTCTGAATCTGCATAGTGTACTCATCTCTTGGTCTCCCTCTACGAGTTTTACCCTCCACACTGCCCTCCAATGCTAAATTCGTGATCCCCTGATGCCTCAGAATATGTCCTATCAACCGGTCCCTTCTTCTAGTCAAGTTGTGCCACAAACTCCTCTTCTCCCCAATTCTGTTCAATACCTCCTCATTAGTTATGTGATCTACCCATCTAATCTTCAGCAATCTTCTGTAGCACCACATTTCGAAAGCTTCTATTCTCTTCTTGTCCACTCTATTTATCGTCCATATTTCACTTCCATACATGGCTGGACTCCATACAAATACTTTCAGAAACGACTTCCTGACACTTAAGTCTATACTCTATGTCAACAAATTTCTCTTCTTCAGAAACGCATTCCTTGCCATTGCCAGTCTACATTTTATATCCTCTCTACTTTGACCATCATCAGTTATTTTGCTCCCCAAAGAGCTACACTCCTTTACTACTTTAAGTGACTCATTTCCTAATCTAATTCCCTCAGCATCACCCGACTTAATTCGACTACATTCCATTATCCTCGTTTTGCTTTTGTTGATGTTCATCTTATATCCTCCTTTCAAGACACTGTCCACTCCGTTCAAATGCTCTTCGCAGTCCTTTGCTGTCTCTGACAGAATTACAATGTCATTGCCGAACCTCAAAGTTTTTATTACTTCTCCATGGATTTTAATACCTACTCTGAATTTTTCTTTTGTTTCCTTTACTGCCTTCTCACTATACAGATTGAATAACATCAGGGAGAGGCTACAACCCTGTCACACTCCCTTCCCAACCACTGCTTCCCTTTCGTGCCCCTCGACTCTTATAACTGCCATCTGGTTTCTGTACAAATTGTAAATAGCCTTTCGCTCCCTGTATTTTACCCCTGACACCCTCAGAATTTGAAAGAGAGTATTCCAGTCAACATTGTCAAAAGCTTTCTGTAAGTCTACAAATGCTAGAAACGTAGGTTTGCCTTTCCTTAACCTTTCTTCTAAGATAAGTCGTAAGGTCAGTATTGCCTCACGTGTTCCAACATTTCTATAGAATCCAAACTTATCTTCCCTGAGGTCGGCTTCTAAAAGTTTTTGCATTCGTCTGTTAAGAATTCGCGTTAATATTTTGCAGCTTAGACTTATTAAACTGATAGTTCGGTAATTTTCACATCTGTCAACACCTGCTTTCTTTGGGATTGGAATTATTTTATTCTTTTTGAAGTCTGAGGGTATTTCGCCTGTCTCGTACATCTTGCTCACCAGGTGGTAGAGTTTTGTCAGGACTGGCTCTCCCAAGGCAGTCAGTAGTTCTAATGGAATGTTGTGTACTCCTGGGGCCTTGTTTCGACTCAGGTCTTTCAGTGCTCTGTCAAACTCTTCACGCAGTATCGTATCTCCCATTTCATCTTCATCTACATCCTCTTCCATTTCCATAATATTGTCCTCAAGTACATCGCCTTTGCTTAGGAATGGGTTCCATCTGAGCTCTTGATATTCATGCAAGTGGCTGTCTTTTCTCCAAAGGTCTCTTTAATTTACCTGTAGGCAGTATCTATTTTCCCCGTAGTGAGATAAGCCTCTACATCCTTACATTTGTCCTCTAGCCATGCCTGCTTAGCCATTTTGCATTTTCTATCGCTCTCACTTTTGAGACGTTTGTATTCCCAGGATTTCTACTAGCCCTCGTCTTTTTAGCTTCTTGATCCTCTGCTGCCTTCACTACTTCATCCCTCAGAGCTACCCATTCTTCTTCCACTGTATTTCTTTCCCCCATTCCTGTCAATTGTTCCCTTATGCTCTCCGTGAAACTCTGTACAACCTCTGGTTTAGTCAGTTTATCCAGTCCATCTCCTTAAATTCTCACCTTTTTGCAGTTTCTTCAGTTTTAATCTACAGTTCATAACCAATAGATTGTGGTCAGAGTCCACATCTGCTCCTGGAAATGTCTTACAATTTAAAACCTGGTTCCTAAATCTCTGTCTTACCATTATATAATCTATCTGATACCTTCTAGTATCTCCAGGATTCTTCCATATATGCAACCTTCTTTTATGATTCTTGAACCAAGTGTTAGTCACCTAATTCCCGTAAATTCCAGGGTGGGGTCGATGAGTTCTGATGCCACGTTCAGTCACGTCAGGGATGTGTTCGATCAGGTTCAGCTCTGGCTAGCTGGGGAGACAGCACATTGACTGGAACTGGCCACTGTGTTCCCTGAATCACTCCATCACACTCCTGGAGTTGAGACACGGCGCATTATCTTCTTGTAAAATACCACCGCTGTCGGGAAACATGATCGTCCTGATGGGCTGTACGTGGTCTGCAACCAGTGTAAGATACTTCTTGGGCAACATTGTTCCTGGCCCAAGCACAATTGTACCCATGGATGACCATGTGAATGTTCTCCATAGCATAGTGGGACTGTCGCCAGCTTGTCTCCTTCCCGCATTACAGGTGTCAAGTAGCTGTTCCGATGGAAGACGACGGACTGGCGCCCTCCCATCGGCCCGATGAAGAAGGTATCGGGTTTCATCAAACCATGCAACGCTCTGCCATTGCGGCAACGTCCACTGCCGATGGTCATGTGCCTATTTCAGTCTTAGTTGCCGATGTCATGGTGTTAACGTGTTAAAATTGGCACATTTACGGATCGTTGGCTGCAGAGGTCCATTGTTAAAAATGATCCGTGCACTGTGTTCAGACACACTTGTACTCTGCCCAAGATTAAAGTCTTTAGTTAGACCCGCAACAGTTCGCCACCTGTCCTGTTTTACCAGTCTGCAAGGCCTATAATGTCCGACGTCTCTAATGGGAGGTGGTCGCTCAATGAGACGACGTCTGCATATGGTTTCACTTTGGCTTCGCCACATGTTGAAGACACTCACCACAGCGCTCCTCGAACACCCGATAAATCGTGGAGTTTCCGAAAACGTGCCGAGCCTCCGGGTAATGACAATCTGCTCCCGGTCATACTTATATAGAT
Source organism: Schistocerca americana (assembly GCF_021461395.2). Classification (NCBI taxonomy): domain Eukaryota; kingdom Metazoa; phylum Arthropoda; class Insecta; order Orthoptera; family Acrididae; genus Schistocerca; species Schistocerca americana. Next base: position 1,267,511,965 of record NC_060119.1, read on the forward strand.
CGCGCACCTTCCCCATTCTACACACGGACGGCAGGCTCACCGAAACTACACGCGCCATGTGTGTGTCTGAGTAGCAGTGACTCCTCGTCAGATGACGCTGCTGCAGCCTGGATGGGTTTATATCGATAGTAGATCGGTGGTAATTAATATTCTGGCTGATCGATGTACATGTATTCCTAATGTACTGTTTTCTTTTACTGTGTTCACAGGCTCCATAACGCGTCGGAAGAGTATCTGTGTCAACATAATTGTTACAAGTTCTTTGAATAGACATTGCAGCACTCTTCAAAAACGTTTTATACATACAGGGGGTGGATAAAAATATGTAAACAACAAAACACAACAGATTAGCGTGGCTAATACGGTGTAGAAAGCCTGTTGGCATTCAGATTGCAGTCGTCTCGGCATCGATAAACAGAGATCCCGCGTGATTTTCAAGTGAATCTCACACCTTTCTGCCTGCAGAACTGTGGCATGTTGAGGTAACCACGATGGAGATGCACAGCGACACATACGTTTCTATCCACTGTAGAAAACAAAGACTGAGTAGTGTGGAGGTGTGGCGGCTGCGGTGGTCAGTGGGGACGCGACGGTTTGTCCTCGCGGTGCTCCCGAAGCCAGGTCTGGACGACGCGATGTGGGTGGATGGGGGCCTTGTCGTCTTGCAACAGAGCAGTCTCGCCGGGAAACACAAACTGTACGATGGGATGGACCTGACATCACAAAATGCTCAGATAATCCTTGGGGGTAATGCGAACTTACACACTAACCTCGGTGTCCACGGAATACCACGTTATGGCTGCCCAAATCACCACCAAATCCGCGCCATGTTTCACTCTTGGCACGTAAACTCTTCCAGAATGAGGAAACAGTGTGAAACAGGGCTCTCACCCGTGCCACCTGCATCACTCATGGGTGGTTTGGGACTCGTAGCTCGCCCTGCAGTTCCCTGTTTATGGAACGCCTTTATCTTGCGTTGGTATTGACAAGGTTCGGGACCATGACATTCAGTTCTGCGGTGGCTTTTGCAGTTGTGATACTCTAGTTTCTCGCCACAATCCTCTCCAATGAGCGCCTGTAACGATCACTCAGCGCAGGCTTTCGTCCGTGTTGTGACTCAGCTGATGATGTTTTTCCCTCTTCGCTGTATGCAGTATAAATCTAGGATACAGTGGCTCTCGAACCACTTTGTCTGCCTCAGTTACGGAAGCATCCGTCATTTGAGTACCAATGATAGCTCCGACATAACACACCCACAACCACAGATGCCTCTATTCTGAACACTACTGGAACTTGAGACGTCTTGAGAACATTGTACAAGTAACGTTCGTTGTCAAATACAACAAAGCAACCTGCGGGCTCCGTTAGAATTTGCATTTATGTTCAAGCATAAGCACCAGTAGACATACCGTTGCGCTACAGAAGGATATCATGGACTAGTACAAAATTTTCGTAAGGTTTTCTGCAGCCAGCACCAAGTAAAGTTAAATGACAAACAGAAAGCGAGCCGATACAGCGAACAATGTGACACAACAAAAATGGTTCAATTGGCTCTGAGCACTATGGGACTTAACATCTATGGTCATCAGTCCCCCTAGAACTTAGAACTACTTAAACCTAACTAACCTAAGAACATCACACAACACCCAGTCTTCACGAGGCAGAGAAAATCCTTGACCCCGCCGGGAATCGAAACCGGCAACCCGGGCGCGGGAAGCGAGAACGCTACCGCACGACCACGAGCTGCGGACAATGTAGCACAACCAGAAGCTATTACTTCATCCCGCTTGAGCAAGAAGTCAGAAACTTGAACTCACTGGGGGCAGATCATCACGCCATTCTGAGTAGGAGGAGGATATTAGTGTTTAACGTCCCGTCGACAACGAGGTCATTAGAGACGGTGCACAAGCTCGGATTTGACGTGTCCTTTCGAAGGAATCATCCCAACATTTGCCTTAAGTGATTTAGGGAAATCACAGAAAACCGAAATCAGGATGGCCGGATGCGGATTTGAACCCTCGTCCTCCCGAAAGCGAGTCCAGTGTGCTAACCACTGCGCTACCTCGCTTGGTCATAAAGCCATTCTGACTGCACAGCGTGATGCCACAGGAACAATTAGACGTTGCACGAGGATGTCTATCATCCGGTCCACAAGCATCAAGCTGAAGACCAGAAAGCCATTGTTATGACACCGAGGTGCGCCGAACACTACTGATGAGCCCAGGAAACGAGGACAAATGGTGGCCACCATTGGCCTGACATAACGTCGTTGCCTCAGATAGACAGTAATAAATGCTCAGTCTTCCAAGCCCATATCCCGTTCAGTTACTGTGAGCCACTGCTGCCTACCATTCGCCAGGTCACTTCTCCCTGCCTGTCCGCCTGGTTTCCTGTACTTCATCGCTGTGAGCTGCGAACATGTCATCCACTGGTGTGAAGTCTTCAGGACACCCGTCTCCACTTGCTGAGAGCTGAACTGATGGTGTTTGACGCACCAGCACCCGTGACCTACCTCTGGAGGTGGGGCACGCCGTAACTCTGCACTTACTTGTCTATTTTTGCTTTACACGTCTAGTTCCATAGGACCAAATTGAGGAGCAAATTACCGAGTCATGGAACGTGTCAGTACATGAAATTACATCAGAAAAGCAATAATAGATAAAGTGTTCATGACTGCTAAAACGAGAACAAACTATAAACTTACATAAATGCAGTCAATGACGTAATCCAGAAATTAGTTTAGTTTTTCAAGGAACTCCTCGACGAAATAGAAGGACTGACCCACTGACAAAACTCTTCTGTTTATATTTGAAAGCTTGCTGATTACTGCTAAGATTTTTGTTCTTGTAGTAGCTTACTGATAATCCTTTCTGCACAAGAGCCAAGCAGGTGTGATCCAACTAAAGATGGGATTTATACCTACTATTAACTGAGTACAAACTACTAATTCTTCGGAATAAGCTGATATTGTTAACAAGAAACGACGTTAAGGAATATATATATATATATATATATATATATATATATATATATATATATATATATATATATATTCCACAAGCTTTCAAATATAAACAGAAGAGTTTTCTCAGTGGATCAGTCCTTCTATTTCGTCGAGGAGTTCCTTGAAAAACTAAACTAATTTCTGGATTACATGTATATATATTGAGAGGCTAATGTCGTAATACCCAGACTAATAAAAAGACAAGGACAAGTGGATCGCGAACATACTCCATTTGTTGCCCAAATCTCCCATTTATGAGCTATAAATACTCTTTGCCTCCCGTTTCTGAGCCATAAATACTCTTTGAGAATGGGAAGAGTTACTCAAAATGTAATACCACACATCATAAGCGAATGGATGTAAGAAAAGTTGACTACTCTTCGTGATCAACTATCATGTTGTAACGCCGGAAGTGCATATACTCCTATTTCCATCTATTGTACTATTTTTTTTTCCTTGTTTTGTTACCTCAAGATATGACATTTCTGTCTCTTTATATATTGTAATTGTTTTACTGTTTGTATATATATATTTATGCACTCATGTCGATGTATAATTGGTTTGTTTCGTAAATATTATTTGTATTTTTACGCTGGGTCTTGCCTAGGGAAAACTGCTATCGAACGATTACGTCGATAGGTCGTGTGACGAATCAAAGTGTGTAGGATCTTTGGTAGTGTTAACTCTGCCGCGTGGAGCGCGGGCAGAACAGGAGAGTCTGGCGGGAGTAGCGAGTGGAGCAGGTGTTGTGTGACGCTCCCGCGAGTTGCCGCGCTTTCGGGGTTTGGCAGCATGTAATTGCGCTCGACTCGCGATGATAGTTTCTGACATGGTGTCGCGGACGGGAAGCATTAGCTGGCGCACATCAAGAGCCCGTTTCGCCTGGTGACCGTGTCGAGAAGAAGGCGCGCCAACATCCAGCTTCTGCAACAGCGACGGCCGACAATGAGTGACTGTCGCCACCTCCTCGATCGACGGCTTCAAACCTTCAATCAACCAACAAGGAAGACTAAAAGCACGTAAAGTTTCAGAACTGTATGGCAGACCTCAGCTTTTCAAATTGTTCCATTTGCCTCGCAAAATTACAGCAACTTAGCATGAACCTTTGTTGCTCATTGTCCCAATTGCATTGCCAAGCAGGGTCCCTTCCTTTTCCGAAATGAACCCGAGTGTCGTTGAAATTCAAACGCCAGCATTAAAATAATATAATTAGATTTCACTGCTTTAATTTCAAAGTTCAGTAGCTGGCTACAATATTTAGATTGCACAAGCACAAATTAAGAGTGCGAGTTATGTTACCGTATTTTAGTTACCTGTGACTGCAGCTCAGCTTGGTACGTACTAAATTTTACTATTGTTAATAGTTCAGAATCATTTAATTCAAGTTCAAAGTAAAATCTCTTGTTTCTAAATTGCGTAGAGTCAAGTTGCTTTTGAAATGATTGTTGAGGTAGTCCAAGACTAACCGTATTTTACTGGATTTCGATGTGCTTCAGAAAGAAAGCTCACTATTAACTTCAGTCACTAAATTAACTTTCGATTTTCCGGTTTTATTAATTCTTTTGCTAAATTAAGTCAGAGTGTAGCGAAATTTATTACTTCTGACAAACTTTCAGTTTTCACACTACACATGTCAACCTTCAGTTGCCACGCTTCTAGTGTTAATTATATGTGTAATAACCTTTCTTTTTCAGTTACTATAGTAATTGTCCTTAGGACTGGCGACCGTGATTTCCCCCAAATCTCAAATACCTAATTACCGCTAGTTAATTGTTAACGTAACGGCTGCACATTTTACCTTCTTTATTAACTTTACCCCTTTTCAAAATTAATTTCCACCAGTTTCATTAGCACTTTTCCTTTCATTTAGATGTAACCCTTTCCTCCCTCTTTACCGACAGGTTAACTTCGGTGACGATTGCTTTTCCAAAACTCCCATTAGGTACACGCGGTTTCATTTTTCACTGTCATTAAGGTCGGTAAGTGAGGGGGAGGTTACACGTGGCGACCTGGTGACAGGACAATCTTCAAATTTGAGGTTGTTCTGGACACGAATTTTGCATTGTGCAAATCTCGTAACAAAGTACTGGTTACGAAATGGTCGATACGTCAGCGAGAATATTCGTGTGAGGAATCCTAATTAGAGTTGAGATTTTGCATTTATATTGAAAATTATTAAAATGAGTGAAGGCAACAATTACCAAAATTTGGTAGACTTGGATACGGAACAATCGGTCGAACAGTGGGAAACGCGCACAGCGGTACCCATTGTTCCAGGGCAGGCGGCTAGCATGAAAGATGCGACCGCCGAAACGCAACAAAGAGCAGAAATGGAATTCCAGACTTTAGAAAATGTTTCGGAATCGGAAGTGAAAATCAAATCTGAATCCCTTGATGACGAATACGGGGGGACAATTAAAGAGGAAGCCGCTGCGGAAGTAAAACCGGTAGTTTCCGGGAATTTAACTGATTTATTGAATGTTTTGATTAACGAAATCAAGAGTCAATCGGCAGAAATTAAAGCTCTGTCTGCCAAGCAAGACGATCAGGCTGCCAAGCAAGAAGCTCAGGCTGCCAAGCAAGTAGCTCAGTCTGAAAAAATTGAACGAATGCTAGACAATCAGAACAAAGCTATTAATGTTGTTAACAACAATGTTGAAGTTGTTAACACAAAAGTTGATAAAATCAAAGACGATATTGTCGTGATTAATACCGAAATCGGTAATCTTAAACAGGAAATGATAGGCGTTCAGGCGGAAATTGCGAGCATAAATACTCGTTTTGATTCCGAAATTAGCAGAATCGAGAAAAGTGTAGGAGACGCAGTTGCTCCGATCATCGAGAATAAGGTGACGGAACAAATTCAATTAGTGAGAGAAGTGGATCAACAGAAGGTGGAAACTTTAAAGGCTTTAGTATCCGAAGTAGATACCAAAGTGACGAAGCAGGCTAACACCTGCGAAGAGAAAAAGAGGGAAGTGGAAACGCTTGCGACAACCACTTGCCAAGTGATTACGAGGGTGTCGGAATTAGAAAGGAAACTTGACGAAAAACAGAGCTATGTGCCAATCTGTGCACATAGTTCGGAGTTGTTGACGAAAGAGGAGCGGTTCGACCCCTTGAAAAAAGGCGGTATACACCCGACGGATTTCATTAAAAATTGTGAAAGAGTTTTACCCAGATCATGGACTAATGAGAGAAAAATTAATGCGGTTATTGATGTGTTGGCTGGTGATGCCAAGCGTTGGGGCCTAAACCTCAACATTACGAACCTGACTTTTGACGAGTTTAAAAATTTGTTTCTGGCTGAATACTGGTCAGAGCAAAAACAGCAAAGTGTCTGGCGCGAATTTGTCGTATCGAGGCCTTTCGATGCGAATTCGCGCGGTTCGATGAAGGAGTTTTGTGAGGGCTGGATCCGCAAGTTGGAATATTTGCGTGATCGCCGCACGGAATCCGAAATAGTCTGGGAACTCTACATGAAGCTTCCAGAGGATACAAAACGATACGTAGGAAGCAATTACAGGACAATCAATGATTTCCTGGAAAAAGTGGAGGATGAGGACAATTGGCGCAATAATCGCGACAGTGGTAGAGGCCGTGGTAACAACAATGGGTACCACAACTACGATAACCATGGGAATAATGCATACCGCATCCATGGCAGCAATAACAATAATGGTTCGGACCGTAATAACAATCGGTACAATGCAAATAATAACAGGAATGACGGAAACCAGTATCATACTAACGTGATACGGGCTTCACAGAATAGTAATAACGCCAGAGGGTGTGACCAGCCGCCTCAGCAGCATCCGGGGAGCGTATCTGCTGGGACGAAACAGGGAAACCATTAGCCGCGCCGGTGAGGGGCCGACCAGGCGTGGAGAAATTTTGGCGGCCCAATAACAGGAGAAAACCCAGGTGTCGTCGTTATGAAAATTCCGTGTGGAATAATCAACGGCGGGAGAGTGTGCCAGTGTTAAGAGGAAGGAGTGCGCCCACAAGTAGTAGATCAGCTGTATACACGGCAGTAGAAGGTACATTCACTGTCAGTGAGAACAATTTAAGTAGTGTTCCGGAAATCGATTATAAGGTGCCAGCTGTAATACCCACAGCGGAACTGGAGATTGAGTTTAAGAATGATTCGCAATTGTTGAGAGAAGATCAGATGTCGGATAAAACGTCCGTTATCGAGCGAGGGGATGCAGAGAGGGATGAGGTCTGGTTAAGGCAGTTCGGTCGCTTATACGACGAACTAAGAGATTATAGGGGTCTGTATGGGAGAAGTGTTTATGGGGAGCGCGTGCAGTATTTGCCGCGTCTCGTCCCACAGGAAGATAGTATTTGTAAAGTGTTGGAAAGTTCTGGCCCTAACCGGCAGACTTTACCAGAAATAGTTGATGTTAATGGGGAGCACGAGCAAGATTCGTCGTGTTTCGTCCCGCAGGAGTTGAATGTTGAAGTAGTAACGGAAAGTTCTGGCCCTAACCGGCAGACTTTACCGAAAGTTGTAATGGTAGAAGTAGCCGACCCATCCGACGCGAACATCCAGTTTAAACATTGCGAGAGTATTAAGGAGAAAGATTACGAAAATTTTAGTGATAGCCGGACACGATTGGTAGAAAACCACGTAGATTACAGTGTGTATGAGGTTAGAGCTGACGTTATACGGTCAGACGATAGCAGTGTGGGTTGCGCAGATCCAGAGGAAGTAATTTCAGATGCGACTGGGAACATTCCTCCAGGTAGATTGGCAGATGAGATCAATCTGATTAAAGAGGAATCAACGAAGGTGACAATTAGTGAATTGATAGCAAAGCAACACTCACTAGTTGACGAGTTACAGGAAAAGGTTTCGGTATTGGAGGCGAAGCTAGAGACTAAGCCTCAGGACAAACGTGTTGAAATTAAAACTGTATGTGAACAGAGGCTGAAAAAGCCGCCAGATAAACCGGATTTAGGATCAAAGCCGGATGGTTTATTCTGGAATGACCTGGATATAGACAAGGATTTACTGTGGGAAAATAAAGAAACAGTCGAGGACAAGTGTAGACAGATAGTAGTGTCTGCTAATATGCACGGCCTACAACTAAACGTGTTGATTGACACCGGTGCAGAATTGAGTGCTGTATCTGGGAAAATATTTGAGTTACTGAAAGACAGACCTGGCATCGTAGTTATGCCAGTAACAGGAGTGAAAATTATCGGTGCTACTGGGAAGGCCAGTAAACCGGTCACAAAACAGATTTTTGTCAACTTCGAGATATGTGGGGCACGATTTGAACAAGAGTTTGTCGTCGTGCCAGACTTAACTACGGAAGTAATTATCGGGTTAGATTGGCTATTAAAGTACCGTGCAGTGATTAACTGCGAGAGCAAAACTTTGACATGTATGTCACTAGATAAAACAATGGTAGTTGGTTTTGACGAGGCAGGAGACGGTGTGCATAGGCAATACCAGCCTATAAACATTGTTAAGTGGCCGGATGACATTGACGTAGGAATGAGTTTGAACTGCCGTAACATGAGGAATCTCGGCATTGACAATAATGTAGAAAGTGAATTGGAAAGTATTGTAGACGGTGTGTCAAACGTAACACACGAACAAAGACGAGGCCGACTTTCCCGTACCTATTGTCATCACAACCATAGGGCATGGGCTAATATGAAGCAGAATTTAAGAGAATTATGAACACCTTGAGACATGAATCGACGGGATTTTCTCCAGAGGAAATCCTGTTGGATGACAGAAGTAAAAGTTTAGTGGAAGAGATAATCAAATTCCCTCCACGGATTGACATTAGTATTGGTGTGAAAAAGGATCGTTTGCGAGAAGTAATGAAGCTAAAAGCCGATGCTCGCATACGTCGTCATGACACTAAAGCGCGTTTTGCTAAGTTTGCAATCGGAGACGTAGTACTTGTAAAAGCTCATGAGACATCGAGCGAGATAGACAATGAAATCTCTAAATTTAAGTTTGTTTATAATGGACCATTGTAGACCTGAAATTGTACCAACCAAGGATTGATTAGTACCACAGATAGGGTAATTTGTACAGTATGTAGATATAGAGCGTAAGATTTAAGGATGTGCCATGTGGCGATGCTTTTGCCTGACCTAGAGGTCATTAAAGAAGTTGTAATTAATAAGTAATTTATGTTGATTAAATGATTTAAGAGTTACTGAATATTAATCAATTTAAAAATCCAAGCTGCTAGTTTTAGTTTTCAGCTGAGTCACAGTAGATTAAGGAATGTAAATATGATTTTGTAAATAGCTGTAAGATTCCATAAAGATGTGATTTACTAGTCATTGCCGATGTACTTAGACGCTGTTTTAAGTTTCAGGCTAGTACATGCGTGTGATGATGGACATTGTTGAGTTATCCACTGTGATAGTGTTAATGGACTCCTTGAGATTACTCGGGAGTGAGTTTTTCCCAAAGAATTCAGTGAAGCGGACGTTCTGGAAACGCCGTCACAAGGGCGAGTGAGATCAAGCGTGCCGCACACGCGGGCGCAACAATACTGGCGAGGCGAGCCGCTGTCGGCTCTTGTGCCGCTGTTGGCTCTTGGGCCGCTGTCGGCATTCTTTGTACTTGCGAGTACGGAAGGCGGAATTGTTTTTCTTCCTGGACAGCTGAAAGAATTCTACTGTCAATATTTATGTTTTTTTCGATCTGATGTGTGTTATTTTCTTGTTTAGCGTTTAATGGACTCCCATGACGAGAATATTAATTATGAAAGGGTTATGTAAAAATGTGTATTCTATGTAATTAATTATTAATTTGCGTATTTTGATCAACCTGTTTTTATGACCATGTACTCTGATTAATTTTGTAAATAGTATTCCATTTCTTATACTGTTGGGAATTTTGACAATTTTAGAATAGCTAAACCATTTTCTATATCTTCTATGAATTTTAATATGTTGTCAACCTGTTTTATTTTGTGCAAGATGACAGAGTGGAATAAGATTAGGAGTGTCCCCACTCAATTATTATGGTCTAAAAATTGATTTATGATTAATTAGACGAATGCTAAATTTTGTTGATGTTTTGAGCATATGCATTTCCGCTGTTTCTTTTTTGGGACATTTTCTGAGTCTGTTTACGTTACACGAACATCCTCAGACAATGTGGGGCACGTGTAACGCCGGAAGTGCATATACTCCTATTTCCATCTATTGTACTATTTTTTTTTTCCTTGTTTTGTTACCTCAAGATATGACATTTCTGTCTCTTTATATATTGTAATTGTTTTACTGTTTGTATATATATATTTATGCACTCATGTCGATGTATAATTGGTTTGTTTCGTAAATATTATTTGTATTTTTACGCTGGGTCTTGCCTAGGGAAAACTGCTATCGAACGATTACGTCGATAGGTCGTGTGACGAATCAAAGTGTGTAGGATCTTTGGTAGTGTTAACTCTGCCGCGTGGAGCGCGGGCAGAACAGGAGAGTCTGGCGGGAGTAGCGAGTGGAGCAGGTGTTGTGTGACGCTCCCGCGAGTTGCCGCGCTTTCGGGGTTTGGCAGCTTGTAATTGCGCTCGACTCGCGATGATAGTTTCTGACATGGTGTCGCGGACGGGAAGCATTAGCTGGCGCACATCAAGAGCCCGTTTCGCCTGGTGACCGTGTCGAGAAGAAGGCGCGCCAACATCCAGCTTCTGCAACAGCGACGGCCGACAATGAGTGACTGTCGCCACCTCCTCGATCGACGGCTTCAAACCTTCAATCAACCAACAAGGAAGACTAAAAGCACGTAAAGTTTCAGAACTGTATGGCAGACCTCAGCTTTTCAAATTGTTCCATTTGCCTCGCAAAATTACAGCAACTTAGCATGAACCTTTGTTGCTCATTGTCCCAATTGCATTGCCAAGCAGGGTCCCTTCCTTTTCCGAAATGAACCCGAGTGTCGTTGAAATTCAAACGCCAGCATTAAAATAATATAATTAGATTTCACTGCTTTAATTTCAAAGTTCAGTAGCTGGCTACAATATTTAGATTGCACAAGCACAAATTAAGAGTGCGAGTTATGTTACCGTATTTTAGTTACCTGTGACTGCAGCTCAGCTTGGTACGTACTAAATTTTACTATTGTTAATAGTTCAGAATCATTTAATTCAAGTTCAAAGTAAAATCTCTTGTTTCTAAATTGCGTAGAGTCAAGTTGCTTTTGAAATGATTGTTGAGGTAGTCCAAGACTAACCGTATTTTACTGGATTTCGATGTGCTTCAGAAAGAAAGCTCACTATTAACTTCAGTCACTAAATTAACTTTCGATTTTCCGGTTTTATTAATTCTTTTGCTAAATTAAGTCAGAGTGTAGCGAAATTTATTACTTCTGACAAACTTTCAGTTTTCACACTACACATGTCAACCTTCAGTTGCCACGCTTCTAGTGTTAATTATATGTGTAATAACCTTTCTTTTTCAGTTACTATAGTAATTGTCCTTAGGACTGGCGACCGTGATTTCCCCCAAATCTCAAATACCTAATTACCGCTAGTTAATTGTTAACGTAACGGCTGCACATTTTACCTTCTTTATTAACTTTACCCCTTTTCAAAATTAATTTCCACCAGTTTCATTAGCACTTTTCCTTTCATTTAGATGTAACCCTTTCCTCCCTCTTTACCGACAGGTTAACTTCGGTGACGATTGCTTTTCCAAAACTCCCATTAGGTACACGCGGTTTCATTTTTCACTGTCATTAAGGTCGGTAAGTGAGGGGGAGGTTACAATGTACTTCAGACACTGTTCTAACAATAAAAATGACAGACTTACATCTTTGAACAAGATCCTGAACACGGGCTTTCCACGAAAGTTTACTATCTATCTGACAACCTAGAAATTTGAAATGTTTAATCTCACTAATCATACGTCTATTTTGTGTAATTAGAACGTCAGGTTTTGTTGAATTGTGGTTTAGAAACGGTAAAAACTGAATCTTATTGTGACTTAGATTTAGTTTATTTTCTACAAGCCATGAACTTACGCCATGAACTGCACTATTTGATACAGTACCAATGTTGCACACAACATTGCTTACTACCAAGCTAGTGCCATTAGCACACAGAAATGTTTTAGAATCACCTGTAATACTGGAAGGCATGTCATTTATACAAATAAGAAACAGGAGTGGCCCCAGCACCGATCCCAGGGACACCCCCCATTTGCCTGCGCCCCACTCAGAACCCACACCATAGCCATTCCCAGTACTGTGGATAATGACCTTTCGCTGTCTGTTATTAAAGTATGAGCTGAACCAATTGTGGGATACACCCCTTATTCCATAACGGTCTAACTTCTGGAATAATATTTTGTAATCAACACAATCAAACTCCTTAACTACACCAAAAAATACGCATAGCTTTCGAAACCTTTCGTTTAATCCAACAAGTATCTCTCAGGGAAAAGAGAATAAAGTATTTTCAGTTGTTAAACGACTTCTGTAACAAAACTGTACATTTGACAGCAAATTATATGAAATGAAATGACCAATTATCCTTACATACACACTCTTTTCAATAACTTTAGCAAACACTGATGGTATAGAAATAGGTCTAAAATTGTCTACATTATCCTTTTCTCTTTTTTCATAAAGTGGCTTTACTTCTGAGTACTTTAATCATGCAGGAAACTGACCATTCCTAAAGGAAAAGTTACAAATATGAAATTTGGCTAAGTATGAGGCTAACATTTGCAGCACAGTACTTTAGTATTCTGCTAGATACTCCGTCATATTCACGAGAGTCCTTAGCTTCAGTGATGTAATTATTGACTCAGTCTCCCCTCGTCAGTAGCATGGAGAAGTATTCCAGATATCATTGGAAAGCCATTTTCCAAGCGAGTAATATGATTCCCTGTAGGAATTAAGTTTTTATTTAAATCACTAGCTATGTTCAGAAAGTTATTGTTAAAGACTGTACATATATCTGACCTATCAGTAACAGAAATATTTTTACTATGTGCTGAGTTTACATCCTAGATGTTATGCTGCTGACCAGACACTTCCTTCATGACTGACCACGTACTCTTTGTCTTCCTATTAACATTTTAAGCACCTTATAATACTTTCTGTAATGAACTATTTAGTTGGATTGTGACTACTTCCAAAATTTTCATATAATTCCCAGTTTGTTAACATAGTATCATTATCCCATTAGCCAGACACCCAGGCTGCCTTCTACTGCTAGTACCCTGTTTAGAATGTTCTAATGGAAAGCGACTTTAAAAGAGCATGAGAAATACGTTATGAAAAACATTATATTTGTCATCTACCTTATCAGGACTCTAAACATCCTCCCACTCTTGCTCCTTAACAAGATTTACAAAACTCTCTATTGCCATTGAATTAGTTTTTCTACATGGTTTGTAATAATATATGAGTATAACTTTTGTTTGAGTACAAAAACCTTTTAGCGTTAAAATCTGTGCATCATGGCCCAAAAAGGCATTCATCCTTTTACTGACAGAACGCCCATCTAGTAATGAAGAATGAATAGAAATAACGTCTATGGTTTTGCTACTGTTCCGTTGTACACTGGTTGGAAAAAATATAGTTTGCATCAGATTTCATGAATTTAGCAGACCTTCCATCATCCTTTTCCTTGCACAATCACATACAACATTAATACTGAAGTCACCACATACAACTAATTTTTGGTACTATCTATAAACGAAACCAAGAACCTTCTGTAGCTTGTGCAGAAATGCTCTGAAGAAAGAGTTAGGAGACCTATAAATAACTATAATTAAAAGTGTAGTTTCACTAAACTCAGCTGCACCTGCACGACAGTCTAATGCGTGTTCAGTGCAGTTCTTTGATTCATCTATGAACTCAAATGGAATACTGTTTTTTATGTACTCTCCACTACACAAAGCTCCTTGAAGAGCAACCAGCTAATCTCTTCCCTGGTGAAGGAAACTTCTACATTCCAAGAAGAGCTACTGGAGTTTACAAACTTCGATGTCCACAAGACTGCTCCAGTAACGAGCAGTCTACAGTGTGGCAGTCAGTGCCACTGCACGGACTCTACCTGCTGACTTTGCGGGGTGCCGGAGCTAGTAGTGTATTTAACACTAAATTCTTCGAGAATCTTCGTATATAAATGATGCTCTAAGCCCCCCCTATTCTAACTCCGACTTTTGCTGTTGCACATGGATTAAAAAGAAACGCGAACTGACTGTAATCGACCCTGCGAGTGGAGTAGAAAAGAGTTTGGCACCTGCAATAATTTAATTTGATAGACATTAATTAAATAAAGGAAAGTTTCAGCAACGTAGTGAGAAATGAAAGGGTTGCTCTACCGATTAACAGAATGAAAGTTCTGTCCAAAATAACAATTTCATTTATTATGACTAAACTCAAAATCATAAAAAAAACACATGAAACATTTACAATACATCAAAATGGATCAAATTGGATGCTCAAATAAATGCTGTGGTATGTGGAGCCAATGCCTTGCAACTCAAATCTTAAGAGAAACACACAACCAACCCAACATTAATTGCTGCTACAGTAGTGAGAACTCAGACAATGAACACCCAAGACAGAACAAAGATAGAAAAAGACGAACAGGCGCGCTCTGCTGAGCTCTGATTATCACAGTGCAAATTCCCTAGTGTGCCGGTGCTGTGGACATGCATTACCAAACTGTCTTCTTAACTGCAAGGACACGATCTGGCGTACCGGAAGCGATGGCTGGTTGCTTCGACGTTCCGTCATGGTGATGATAATGTCGCGAGTATAGCTCGAAACAAATTGTCCTGGTCTGGTTATTCCAGACTAAAGACTTCCTATCAATACAAACGCGCCTCTGAGGGAGACGAAGAAGGCTCGCCACACAACCACTGACGGTACAGTGATTGATTTTAACAAGCGAAGTCACACAGTAACTCCGATACAGTCAACTTTAGCCAAAACTGCCCAAGACAGACAACATAGACCGCTTGTACGCAGAACGCTCAATTGCCAACTGTACTCGGAAAGTTACGTTGAAGTCGAAACTTCAGCAATTTCGTTAAACAGTTACAATCAAATAAAAGTATATTAGACAGCCAACGGAAGGCAGGCTGTCCAGAGCAGCGAGAGCTCAGTCTTGTAACCTACTTCGACCGATAGGCGAGAGCTGACTCCCCTCAAGAGCACCCGTACAGGCTGAACACAGGACATTCCCGCCCCCACGACAGTGGCCGTGGTTAAACGTTCCAATCAGCAACTTGGAACTCGCCGGAAAATTCCACTCTATTGCCAAAGCACTACCATTCCACCAATGGAGATTCTTGGCGCCAATTTCTGCGCTGATTTTGCTACGTCACGGAGCTATGTCCTGAGCAAGCCAATCACAGTTACGATTTGGCAGAAAACGCGGGAATTTGCCCGCCAAGACTGCCTGGGGACACAAGACATTCCCACGCCTCGCTGGTAGCCCGCCAGAAAGTGTTTTCACTAAGTTTCTGCGAAGTAACGGAATCTCCAGCCCAGCCGCTCCTTCAGGCCCCTGCGGGCGTGTCGCTCCCGCTCTTATGACAATGTCGGCGTCTGGAAAGTATCCACTCGACTCCATCACACCTGTCGGCTTAACCCTTCCAAGATCAGCAGGGCCCGCTTGTCACCGGACCAACCGGGTGACGCGAGACGCTGCGTGGGAAGTCCGCGTGTGATGGAATAGCAACTTTTCACTGCATGCAATTAGAGGGGAAAATCGAATTACTCAGAGTAAGATAGAAATATGAGAGGGGGCTTCTGCCACCTCTCAACATCACCGCATCATGCCAACTGCCGTCGTGTTGGACAGTGGCCCCAGGAAACTGCTGACACTGCCGACACTGTTGACACTGCTGACAGCACTGATACTGCTGACATTGCTGACATTTGCTGACACTGGGTGCCCACAGCAGCACCGTGCCATGCCATGATGTGTGCGGTGGCTCCCTCACTGCTGCTATGCAGAAGACTATTCAGCTGTGACACTTTACTCCCGTAAATATATGTCTTGCTAATACTATTTTATTAATGTGGTTTGTCATCCTTCAACCGCAAGAATTACAGTCCAGGTCCTCAGAAATCGATGTCAGACATGTTTATGCAGCCATATTGGAACCACATCTGCAACATCATTGTCATCGGTGCCTGGAGTTTCATTGCGCCAGCATGCAATGCGGTGACCGAGGATCTTTCTGGTGGCCTTACCGGTTGTCTTTATTGCGTGTGGCCATGTCTTACGAACACTAATTCCAGTCTCAAAGTGATGCTTGTGAAATCCGCAGACTTTTATTGTTTAAGAGAAATGCCAGATAGATGTATTTAACGCCAGTGAGGGGCTAACTTTGTAATTTATCATGGCACGAGTTTCCATGCACTAAGTCATTACAGTCTGTGTGTGAGACTTGTAGACTGTTTGGTCATTTAGCATGGGACTGTTCTAAATCATACTGCGTCACGATCCAGTGTAGAAAATAATCTATTTCATTGTTGTTGTGTGATGTAAGTCTAGCTTTTCCCTCATCTCTGTTGTTGTAATGACAGTTGGGTAACACGCAAAGTGGTAGAGACACGTGCTGCTACGACAGTTGAAACAGTTATCACTTTAACTGACTGAGTACAAACGCATGACCAGGAAAATAAAGACCTACACAGGCAGGTCGAAACTCTGCGAGCTGTGGCACAGCGGTTGTTATTGGTTCAGTGGAGGCTGAGGCAGCTGAGCGCACGCTTCCCTTCTTTCGATCGATTAACAGAAAACTTGGTAACGCCTTTTCCCAGTAAAACGATGAGGGATGTGACTGTTTTCATTAGAGATGTTACCTATATTGGTCTAGAGGGTATCGGCATTGCAGCTCAGCGTGTTCAGTCAAGAGGGCTGGCTGCCTTCTATCTTTAAAAAACTGAGTAAAGGAATCTACCACGAATTTGAACAGACGTCACGTGACGTCTCCCCAGGGCAAATGCAACGAATAATAACGAAAAAAACGAGAAAAATGGGTTGGCGTCTTTCGTTAGCGAACGAAACATTCTGGCACTCGAGTTTAAACCCCTCACTGCTTACTTAATCTTTGAATAAAAATCATCATCTATGGCGACCGAAGACTTCCAGCACAAGAAGTCACCCTTGTTCTGCCAACAGCCTTGTCAAAGAGAACGGAGGATTGGACAGAGGTTCAGGGCACTCTCTTGCGCTTGGGATGGGAAACTGCCCCTAAAGGAGGAAGAGTCAGCAGTGATCGACGGCATGAGGATGCAGTCGACAATGGGAACCACTTCATTAAAGACACATAACGTGTATCCACAGGACATGTAGAATATAACTGAAAAGCTGTCTGCTCATCTCTCTAGCCAATGAAAGGACAACACTCTACGAGTCGAGGCATCGAATCTTAGACATTTGGTCGTGGTAGGGAAGCTAGAGAATCTTAACAGGGTAATTTTAATGATCAATCTATATGTAGTGAGCATCAGTGAGATGAAATGGAAAGAAGACAAGGATTTCTGGTCAGACATTATATGGTAATAGCAACATCAGCATAAAATGATATAACAGTGTAAGTAGCTATAAGCGCGCTTTGTATGTATCCTGATGGCTAAAAGAGCCACGCACAGTTTGAGTAAGAAAATGCTATCTGACACTGAAATCAGCGTAAAAGATTGGGTCGCCACCAACTCTAGCCACTTCACAAATAAGAGGTTGCGCTGAGTCGGAAAATTAATTAATTTATTCATAAGAAAAACTCACAACAGAATATTCATTGTACAGTCGCCGATAAAGAATGGGATGTGATCGTTAATATGATCCAGGCATTGTCCCCGTGAATCAAATATTGAACGAAGTAAAGAGTGCGCGAACACTGCGCATAAGTGCAGCTTGCTGCAAAATTCCTGAAAACAGGATCTATTCCAGAGCATTTGTTTTAAACAAAAAAAGGACACTAAATATAGACCTGTGCACATGGAAACGATGTGGATGGGCTAACAAGGGAAACTACAAGGTAAATGGCGTAGGTAACGGGGACGTGACATCGGTACACTGGATAAGTTTGGAGGCACAATTATTTATTCCTTAAAACATTGATGTAATGCATCTATAGACTGCTGTTGCCTGGTAACTAAGTACAATCGCTTGTGAAACGCTATACGTTTCATAACAGACTCCTGTGTCCACGTGGTTCACGGAGACAGAGTTTTTTCGTACCGTGGCCAAATTTTAGTAACATCAGACCACGCAATCGCGAACAATTAACATCTTACAGAGGACACACTTGAATAGACAAAGCATAATGGCAGAGGGCCAACACACTCTAATATTAACCCATGTGGAAGGTTTCCACCGGACATAAAGTAATGAGACAAAGACAATTCACAAAAGAAGCAAAAACTACCACGATTTGGAAAAGATTTGAATACATACACACGCAGTTGCAGGCACACAAACATTCACACTGAACCGAGGGAGCTTCAACACATGCAACACCTTTGTGCTGCGTTCTTCTTATGGATCGAAGTCAAGTCTGGATTAGGAATCAAACTGAAAGTCTGCCAAGCCTTGCATTCCTTGCTGCGACCCAGCAAATCAATCTTTACAAGATGAAACGCGAAACCAAAAGCTAAAAGCTCCCCCCTCGCAACGAGACAGCGCGCCACGCTGTTAACTCAACTCACACTTCTTCGAAGAGGCTTCAGCTGCAGACCCTCGGCGAGCTGGAAGCAGGCTGCCCCTCTCACTCACTCCGACGTCTCCCACGCGACTCCGTGGCCAGGAAAACCCAGGGATGAGGCTTCCGCCACCAACCTAACACCTGTAACTTACACACAAGGTGAGCAAACCTCTTTGCCTACCTGAAAACTACAGGGGTTGGCCACTCTGTACGACTACCGCTGATTCTCTGCAGCAGACTAAACCACTGTATAGCAAAATGAAACACACCCACGTTCATTCATTCATTCACTCACGCATTCCAGAGAGTTCTGTCTGTATCATTGGGAAGCAAATAAAATGATAATGAAAGGGGACTACAGGATCCTTTCAACACCCCAAACGTCCCAGAGAAGACTGTCGCGTGAATTTTCTAGCCGTGCTAGAAGATTCGCGAACAGGCAAACAGGAGTTCAAAAGAAATAACTTATCTACACTATTTAAATGAATTTTGGATGACTTTTCAGTAGTTGTGACCTCATGTGGTCCGCAAAGCAAACAGATTGAGATAAATTAAATGTATGATATTGGAAGCTGAGAGCATATTACTCAACTTATTGCAATAACAAACATGAGATATCATCTTAAAAATTGCTTTAGACAGTCATTAAAAGTGATTATTATAAGGTGATGAATACTTGTGTCCTGATGATCATGCTCAATGCAAGAGCAAAATTACACACATTTCAAATAAAATTTTGAAGAGAAAACATGAAATGTATGTGACAAATCAGACCTCTGCCGGTCATCAAAGTAACATTGGAAATTAAATTATTTAACGATATTCTATACAAAATCGTAATTAACACAGAAACATACATAAAAGGTACACAAAATATACAGGTTTACAATATATATATATATAACATTACAAGATTAAAGTCGTGAGTGCACGGTTATAATGATTTTCAACCCAAAATCATAATTAATACAGAAAATACAGAAACATACATAAAATGTACATAAATATACAGGTTTACAAAAAAAGCACAACATTACAAGATTAAAGTCGTGAGTGCACGGTTATACAGATATTCAACAGTGGTGAGTGCACGGCTAGACAAGAAAATATTACATCGGTGGTTTGTAATTATGACGTCGCAACTTCCGTTGACAATTTGTTTATCATTATAGCTAGTTTCACGCTGTAGCACACTATAGAGATATACGCCTCGATAGATTATCTCAAGACAATCACACATCCATATTGTGGGGGCAACAACACAAAAAACACTTTCACTTTACTGATCGTGCGGCGACACAACCCCCGAATCAACTGGAGCGCACGCCGTTGTCCCACCGAGTGAAGGACCTCACTGGTACAATGCCTCCCGCCGGCACAGCTGTCAGCACGCATGGCTGTCTGTTCCCCGCGCCTGCTCGGCAATTCCGAACTCCGCACAAGTACTTCGTCAAGGCCGGTGTCAATTCCTCCATTAGGACATCTTAGCGGACCGCGATCGTTTGAAGTTCCTGCCCGAGGGAGGCAAAAATGGCCCTTCTGTTGGCACCGCCCTCGGCAAGCAAGGAACGTCGACCACGACTGCATTTCTTCTGAACGTCAGGGTACATCACTTCAGCCTTCATACCTTCGTCATCATCGTTTGCGCACAGCTCATTTGGTAGAGCCACGCAACGTTCGTCAGGACATTCCCGCGCGAGGAAGGCACTAATAAGCTCTTCTTCGTGCCTTCCCTCAGCAAGCAGGGAACGTCCACTTCAGGTGCCGTTCGGTAGCGGTCAGCTGCACAGGTCTGGACGTGTCACACGGGCACGCCCTCGTGCCGTGAAACTCGGCAGAACCATCTTCCTGAGATGTTAACGCCTCAATAGACCAGGAGCCATGACGTCGTCAGGCCGTATTAACGTTTTTTGGTCGTGCCTCGGCCACTGCCCAGATCTCGCTTGTGTGTGTGCGAGCGGCAGCGGCGCGCGCCTCCGCCTGGCCCGGATCGGCGAACAGGGCGATGCCCTGCCGCGACACGCCACGCCGCCTGCGCCGGCCGGCAGTCTGGGGTTGGGGCAAAGCCAGCACCCGCCCCCCTCTGGCGTGGAAGCAGCCGTGACCGCTCGCCACGCCACTGGCTCACTGTTGACAGGGAGGCTCCGCAACAGCTGCCGCTGCAGCAGGGCCCGTACTTCCTGACGCGCAGGCGCACTAGGCGGCCTGGCGATGTTGCGCCCACTTAACAGCTGCATTCATACAGACTTTCACATAATATGATGCATATCTTACAAAAAAAAAAAAAAAAGCAGCGGAAATTCCCACTACCGACTAATACATGAAAAATTGCCCAAAATTGGACGTGTCACACTTCTTAATAATCTAAAAAAGAAAACTTATATCGCGAAATATTACGCATTAGGATTAGTTTTAACGATAAAGGAAAACGAATTTAACTCTTAGGAAATTATCTGAACTCCCTTCACAAGAGCGACATGATACTCAAAATTTCAACAATGAAATTACTTCTTATGTAACATAGATACAGCATTACGTACATTGAGACAATGGTTCAGGACAGGTCTTGTACAAGATTTGGTAAGGAATTGCAGTAGATTTGATGATGCTACAAACTACAAACACAGAGTTTTATCTACTACTAACTACATCCACACATACAATCTACAGAGTTTGTACCAATCACCACGAACATATAGAACTGCCCTGATCCCCAGCCATAAAAACGTATTTTTTTTATACTCATATTGCTACTTTTGACTGCTTCTCTATGTTTGCAGTACACGTTTGCTCATCTGTGGGAAATTTTTGTGACATCTTTTCTACGGGCATTTCACAGTTATGATACACAGAAGGTTCATACAAGTCATACCTGGAATTATAATGCGTTAATATTTAGGCACGAGATTGATCTAACCGGAATTAGTGGGTATAAAACAAAAGTCAGAATCACTTTATCCTACACGTAAACACATTAAAGATTGTCAAAATAATCAAATCATTTGCCCATGGCTATAATTTCTCATCTTACTACTTGTCATAAGATACTCACAACCAATGCACCATTACTCACCGCGTGTCGCCAGGGATCCTCACGTTCTTTCACACTTATAGGTTGTTACCTTGATTATTTACCAAATATAAAATTTCATGCTTTTAAAACGTGTTTCAATATTCATCTTCCAGGGCTTCCATATTCTGGTATCCTTAAACGTACCTAGTAGTAGGTGGAGGCAAATTACACTTCTAACCATCTTATAACGTGGCATCACTGAAAATCAAACACTATTAGTCTCACTTCATACACAAATCAATCAACCTACAAGTCATCAAATCGATTCATAAACATCGCAGTACATTTGCAAGTCTCAGAAAATCATCCTCCCCTAGAGGCAATAAATACACTACAACTGAAATGTATCATAAACAACCACCTTACAACCATTTACTCGCCGCACTACCACACACTATACCTTTTCACTCATGAAAAGAAATTTATCTTTCTGTGAGAGAAAGCGTCTCATCTGACCCTCATAACCATTCATACTCTGATATTATAACATTACGCAAACGTCGCTTTCCTGCTGAGAAGAAGATACAACAGTAAACATACTGAGAAACCCTTCACAATTCATAGGAGATAATACACTTCAATGTTACCCACATAAGAAATGAATCAAAAACATAGGGGAAACACATCGTTACGATCTCAGAGGTGCATAATTACCTGCTTTTTACTCAATATATGGTTTTACATTGCAGATGTGGTGCAGGCCCTTCGACTAGCGAGAGCGGAGGGTTTTACTTCAAGTACGTTCGGATGTGGAATCCGCTTGATTCTGTAAGGCCCATTGAATAAGAAAAAGAACTTCTTTGATAACCCAGCATGTTTATTTGAGAGCTTCTGCGAGCGTACAAATACTTTCTGGAATACGTTGTTCGCGGAGACACAATTTCTACATACCGTGGCCAAATTTTAGTAACATCAGACCACGCAATCGCGAACAATTAACATCTTACAGAGGACGCATTTGAATAGACAAAGCATAATGGCAGAGGGCCAACACACTCTAATATTAACCCATGTGGATGGTTTCCACCGGACATAAAGTAATGAGACAAAACAATTCACAAAAGAAGCAAAAACTACCATGATTTGGAAAAGATCTGAATGCATACACACGCAGTTGCAGGCACACAAACATTCACACTGAACCGAGGGAGCTTCAACACATGCAACACCTTTGTGCTGCGTTCTTCTTATGGATCGAAGTCAAGTCTGGATTAGGAATCAAACTGAAAGTCTGCCAAGCCTTGCATTCCTTGCTGCGACCCAGCAAATCAATCTTTACAAGATGAAACGCGAGACCAAAAGCTAAAAGCTCCCGCCTTGCAACGAGACAGCGCGCCAGGAAAACCCAGGGATGAGGCTTCTGCCACCAACCTAACACCGGTAACTTACACACCTCTTTGCCTACCTGAAAACTACAGGGGTTGACCATTCTGTACGACTACCGCTGATTATCTGCAGCAGACTAAACCACTGTGTAGCAAAATGAAACACACCCACATTCATTCATTCATTCACTCACGCATTCCAGAGAGTTCTGTCTGTATCATTGGGAAGCAAATAAAATGATAATGAAAGGAGAGTACAGGACCCTTACAACAGGAGTAGACTTCGTTATGAATAGGAAAGTAGGACAAAGAATGACTTACTGTGAACAGTTCAGTGACAGGGTTATTGCCATCGGAATCGACAGCAAACCAACACTAACAAAAACAAGTATATCAGGATACTGAGCAGGTAATGCAGTACGTAAAGGCACATGAAAATCCATGAGTCGTGGGGGAAGCAGTATAAGAAAGGATTGCGGGAGAATACGGGCTTAGTACAAGGAATGACTCAGATGTAACATTTGAGTTCTGCAAAAAATTTCAGCACGGAATACCGAATACTATATCCACGAATCACAAGCAGAGGAGGTGTACCCGGAAAAGGCCGGAGACACCGGAATAGTTCAGTTAAATTACACCATGGTCAGGTCGAGATCCCAAAATCAGATATCGGATTGTAAGGCGACTGCAATAGCCTATAAGGGCGAGAACTAGCACACAATCAGCTTAACAGCTCATGCATCCAAGTTTCTGACAAGAATAAGTCACAGAAGAATGAACAAGAAGATTTGGGAACTGCTAGATGATTCGCTTTTAGTAAAAGTAAAAGCACCACAGAGGCAGTTCTGACGTTGCGATTGGTAATGGAAGCAAGAATGAAGACAAATCAAGACACTTTCAGAAGGTTTGTTGACCAGGAAAATCGCTCGACAAAGTACTATGTTGAAAGACGTTCGAAATCTGAGAAAGATAGGCGTAAGCTACAGGGGAAGACGGGTAATATACAATAACGGTAATAATAATATACAGTATAATAATATACAATATTACCAAGAGGAAACAATAAGAGCGAAAGACCAAGAACGAAGTGCTCAAGCCGGCCGGAGTGGCCGAGCGGTTCTAGGCGTTACAGTCTGGAACCGCGCGACCGCTACGGTCGCAGGTTCGAATCATGCCTCGGGCATGGCTGTTTGTGATGTCCTTAGGTTAGTTAGGTTTAAGTAGTTCTAAGTTCTAGGGGACTGATGACCTCAGAAGTTAAGTCCCATAGTGCTCAGAGCCATTTGAACCATTTTTGAAGTGCTCAGATAAAAAAGGGTGTAAGACAGGGGTGTTGTCTTTCGCTCCTACTGTTCAATGTATACGTCGAGGAAGCAATTACGGAAAGAAAAGAAAGGTTCAAGAGTGGAATTAAAATTCAAGGTGAAAGGATATCAATGATAAGATTCGCTGATGATCTTGTCATCGTCAGTGAAGAAGAATTGTAGGTGCCGCTTAATGGAATGAACAGTCTAATGAATAAAAAATGTAAATGAGAGTTGAAGAACCGAGAGTTGAGAACCGAAGAAAAATGAAAGTAGCTGAAAGGAGAACAAACTGAAACTCATCGTCAGAATTACTGATCTCGATGCAGATGAAGTTAAGGAATTCTGCTGCTTAGGCATCTAAATAACTCATGACAGACGAAGGTAGGAGGACATGAAAAGCAGACTGTTACAGGCGAAAGGAGCATTACTGACCAAAAGAAGTCTACTGATATTAAACATACGCCTTAATTTGAGGAAGAAATTTTGAGAATGTGGGTCTGGAGCACAGCACTGTATGTATGGCAGTGAGACATGGATCGCGGGAAAACCGGAACAGAAGGGAATCGAAGCATTCGAGATGTGTTGCTACAGACGAATGCTGAAAAGTAGGTGAACTAATAACGAATGAGGAGGTTCTACACACAACCGGCGAGGAAACATTATATGGAGGACACTGACAAGAAGAAGGGCCAAATTGTATGACATCTGTTAAGTCATCAGGGAATAAACTTCGACGGTAGTAGAAGGAGTTCTAAAGATTAGAAAATGGAGAGGTAAATAGAGGTTGGGACATATACAGCAAATAATTGAGGACATAGGCTGCAAGCGCTACTCTGAGATGAAGAGGTTGGCATATGAGAGGAATTTGTTTCGGGCCACACCAAACCAACCAGAAGACTTATAATCCTAAAAAAAAAGAAGGGTTCGATCTGTATTACAGTTTAGTGCATTCTTCTGTTACATGAAGTCTGGTAAATTATCTGTTAATAATTTTTAAAGACAGTGTTAAATTCAAAGTAAATCATTTCACGTTCCCAACTGCAAGTCACTTCAATAACTGACTAAATTAATTCTCTTAAACCATAGTATTTCATAATGTAAAAGCTTGAAAGAAATAAAATTAAGGCTGCTGAAGTAATGATGACAATCCATGCTGAGAGAAAGAAAGTTTTAACTGAGTGCATTGGTCACTTTGTGATTCAGTTCTTTGTGACGTGATTATTTTGTTGTATTAACTTCAAACTTTTACTGAAAGCTAAATTCTTGCAAAAAAAATAATTTGCATAATGTGGTACGTAAAATTAAAGATGACTGGTTCACAGCATATGAATGAATAAGAATATTAGGTTCCACACTGAAAAAAATAAGTAACACCAACTGGAAATAAAATCCAGTAACCATCTAGAATCTAATTCAAAATTAAAGCAAAGTAAGTTATCTCCAAAATAGCTTGGTGACTATAAATAAAGCAAAGTAATACTTGGTAATAGTACTTATTATAGGAGGATAGCACTGGATGAGTCACAAAATATTCTTTCCTGGGCTGGCATCTTCGACTAATCGCTATATCAAAGCGATATGGAAGGTAGGCAGTGTTAACCATAAGGCAGTGCTTCGTACGCCACAGTGAGTGTGTAGTTGGAGATCGAACACCCGTATCCACCAGTCGATTTGGAATATGCAGTCGATCGCCCTTCTCATGACCCAAACAGCCCAGGTGGTGGACACGCGGGTCAACCGAAATGCGGCAATATTGATGTCGAATAAAAAGTTCTCGGTTTTCCAATCGCGTCAAGTAATTAAAGTTGCACGGGCTTTTGGCCAAGTAGTCCTTGGCCATTGCCAAGTGGTGCGGCCGGCAGCGGGCTGTTGGTAGGCCTGTTACGTACACCGGCTGCCGGCCGCGGCGCCACGCTGCCCGCAGCACCTCCACATACGGGCCGCGCTGAGCTGCAGGCGTCTTATTGGCGAGTTTTATTTCAATGGCTTCTCTAATTAGACGACCCCAGAAGTCGTTTGTGCGAGCCACAAGACTTGTTTCGTCAAATTTCATCCGGTGCCCGTTTTCTACAGCATTCTCAGCTGAAGCAGATTTCTCTGAATGAAACCTCTCACGCTCCTTCTTGCACTGATCCACAGTGAGTGCAGTTTGTCCGATGTAAGACTGGCTACACTCGCAATGTATCTTGTAAACCCCAGGTTTTCTGAGACCTGCAGCGTCATTAACTGGTCTCAATAACTGAGGGATTTCATCGGAGGCCAGAAGATCGATTTGATCTTTTGTCGTTTCATCAGGCAGCTTATCTTGCCCGGCACAGAGCCACAGAACGGTAAGTAACCAAGTTTCTTTTTCTGCTGCTCGTCGGTGATCTTACTGTGATTGTTGTTTGAATTCATTTTATTTATCTGATGGACGCTATCCTGAAGACTTCGCGTAGGTGGTTCAGCTCGTGGATCAGGTTATCAGCGTCTGATAGCATTCTTGCACGATTCACCAGTGTTCCTCCCCCCATGAACCGTGGACCTTGCCGCTGGTGGGGAGGCTTGCGTGCCTCAGCGATACAGATGGCCGTACCGTAGGTGTAACCACAATGGAGGGGTATCTGTTGAGAGGCCAGGCAAACGCGTGGTTCCTGAAGAGGGGCAACAGTCTGGATGATTGACTGATCAGGCCTTGTAACACTAACGAAAATGGACTTGCTGTGCTGGTACTGCAAACAGCAGAAAGCAAGGGAAAACTACAGACGTAATTTTTCCCGAGGGGATGCAGCTTTACTGTATAGTTTAATGATGATGGCGTCCTCTTGGGTAAAATATACCGGAGGTAAAATAGTCCCCCATTCGGATCTCTGGGCGGGGACTACTCAAGAGGACGTCGTTATCAGGAGAAAGAAAACTGGCGTTCTACGGATCGGAGCGTAGAATGTCAGATCCCTTAATCGGGCAGGTAGGTTAGAAAATTTAAAAAGGGAAATGGATAGGTTAAAGTTACATATAGTGGGAATTAGTGAAGTTCGGTGGTAGGAGGAACAAGACTTCTGGTCAAGTGAATACAGGGTTATAAATACAAAATCAAATAGGGGTAATGCAGGAGTAGGTTTAATAATGAATAAAAAAAAATAGGAGTGCTGGTAACCTACTACAAACAGCATAGTGAACGAATTATTGTGGCCACGATAGACACGAAGCCCACGCCTTCCACAGTAGTACAAGTTTATATGCCAACTAGCACTGCAGATGAAGAAAAAACTGAAGAAATGTATGATTAGATAAAAGAAATTTTCCCGATAGTGAAGCGAGATGAAAATTTAATAGTCATGGATGATTGGAATTCGACAGTAGCAAAATGAATACGGAATGGGGGTAAGGAATGAAAGAGGAAGCCACCTGGTGGAATTTTGCACACAGCATAACTTAATCATACCTAACACTTGGTTCAAGAATCAGAAAAGAAGGTTGTATACATGGAAGAAGCCCGGAGATACTGACAGGTATCAGATAGATTATATAATGGTAAGACACAGATTTAGGAAGCAGGTTTTAATTTGTAAGACATTTCCAGGGGCAGATTAGGACTCTGACCACAATCTATTGGTTTTTGAATTGTAGATTAGAACTAAAGAAACTGCAAAAAGGTGGATATTTAAGGGAATGGGACCTGGATAAACTGGCATAACCAGAGGTTGTAGAGAGTTTCAGAGAGAGCATTAGGGTACGATTGACAAGAATGGGGGAAATAAATACAGTAGACGAAGAATGGGTAGCTTTTAGAGGTGAAATAGTGAAGGCAGCAGAGGATAAAGTAGGTAAAAAGAAGAGGGTTAATAGAAATCCTTGGATAGCAGAAGAGATACTGAATTTAATTGATGAAAGGAGAAAATACAAAAATGCAGTAAATGAAGCAGGCAAAAAGGAATACAAACATCTCAAAAATGAGATCGACAGGAAGTGCAAAATGGCTAAGCAGGGATGGCTAGAGGACAAAATTGTAGAGGCATATATCACTAGTGGTAAGATAGATACTGCCTACAGGAAAATTAAACAGATCTTTGGAGAAAAGAGAACCACTTGCATGCATATCAAGAGCTCAGATGGAAACCCAGTTCTAACAAAAGAAGGGAAAGCAGAAAGGTGGAAGGAGTATATAGAGGGTCTATACAAGGGCGATGTTCTTGAGGGCAATATTATGGAAATGGAAGAGGATGTAGATGAGGATGAAATGGGAGATATGATACTGCGTGAAGAATTTGACAGAGCACTGAAAGACCTAAGTCGAAACAAGGCCCCAGGAGTAGACAACATTCCATTAGAACTACTGATAGCCTTGGGAGAGCCAGCCCTAACAAAATTCTACCATTTGGTGAGCAAAATGTATGAGACAGGCGAAATACCCTCGGACTTCAAAAATAATATAATAATTCCAACCCCAAAGAGAGCATGTTTGACAGATGTGAAAATTACCGAACTATCAGTTTAATAAGCCACGGCTGCAAAATACTAACACGAATTCTTTACAGATGAATGGGAAAACTGGTAGAAGCCGACGTCGGGAAAGATCAGTTTGCATTCCATAGAAATGTTGGAACACGTGAGGCAATACTGGCCCTACCACTTACCTTATAAAATTGATTAAGGAAAGGCAAACCTACGTTTCTAGCATTTGTAGACTCAAAGAAAGCTTTTCACGAAGTTGACTGGCATACTCTCTTTCAAATTCTGAAGGTGGCGGGGTTAAAATACTGGGAGCGAAAGCCTGTTTACAATTTGTACAGAAACCAGACGTCAGTTGTAAGAGTCGTGGGGCATGAAAGGGAACCAGTGGTTGGGAAGGGAGTGAGACAGGGTTTGAGCAAGCAGTAAAGGAAACAAAAGAAAAATTCGGAGTAGGAATTAAAATCCGTGGAGAAGAAATAAACACTTTGAGGTTCACCGATGACATTGTAATTCTGTCAGAGACAGCAAAGGACCTAGAAGAGCAGCTGAATGGAATGGAGAGTGTCTTGAAAGGAGGATATAAGATGAACATCAACAAACGCAAAACGAGGATAATGGAATGTAGTACATTAAATCGGGTGGTGCTGCGTGAATTAGATTAGGAAATTATTATTACTTTGAGCTTTTCCTCATTACAGAGGCTTATCTCCAACATAATAATTTACTTGTAAATTAAGATTAGGAAATGAGACGATTAAAGTAGTAAATGAATTTTGCTACTTGGGGAGCAAAATAACTGATGATGGTCGAAGTAGAGAGGATATAAAATGTAGACTGGCAATGGCAAGGAAAGCGTTTCTGAAGAAGAGAAATTTGTTAACATCGAGTATAGATTTAAGTGTCAGGAAGTCGTTTCTGAAAGTATTTGTATGGAATGTAGCCATGTATGGACGATAAATAGTTTAGACAAGAAGGGAATAGAAGCTTTCGAAATGTGTTGCTGTAGAAGAATGCTGAAGATTAGATGGGTAGATCTCACAACTAATGAGGAGCTATTGTATTGAATTGGTGCGAAGAGAAATTTCTTGACTAGAAGAAGGGATCGGTTGGTAGGACATATTCTGAGGCATAAAGGGATCACCAATTTAGTATTGGAGGGCAGCACGGAGGGTTTATCATCGTAGAGGGAGACTAAGAGATGAATACACTAAACAGTTTCAGGAGGATGCAGGTTGCAGTAGGTACTGGGAGATGAAGAAGCTTGCACAGGATAGGGTAGCGTGGAGAGCTGCATCAAACCAGTCTCTGGACTGAGGACCACAACAACAACAACACCAGTGTTTGTAACACAGTGCGCTTCTGTGCCTGCTGATGGCGTGCCGGTACAGATCGTTGCGGGTGGGTTTCCTGTAGACGCTGCGACCAAGGCATCCATTTCACTTGCGGCGGACGAGAATGCCGAGAAAGGGCAGTACATCGTCTTTTTCTGCCTCTATGTTAAACTGGATGTTACTGTTTGCGCCACCGAGGTGTTCCAACAAGTCGTCAACTTGATGTTTTAAGTTTCATGTACATCTACGTGATGCAGCGTCGGGGTCTCCTTAGAGTTGATACGACTCGGAGGTGATGGTTGTCCCAGTCGGTATGACGTGGAACGTCGCCCGTCGCTCACGACAACGCCACCCAGTGACTGGTAGAAGAACACAAACTCCTCGTGTGGTTTGGTCATATTTCAGATACAGTCTTTAGTGATTAATGTCAATATTTCGATAGAGCAGCGAGTCAGTGTGTAGCGGCTCTTGCTTCTTCAATGATAAACGTGGCAATTGCACCACCCGATGACGCGATGACTGCCTTGACCTGAAATTGTGACCGACAGTTTTCTTTGTTGTGAATCCACGACAGACTTTTCGGCTTGCACAAAACTGTCTGACTGTAGTTATGCCCGGTTAGATAATGGCTGCTGAATATTAATAATATAAAGTCATGAATCTACAATCCATCAACCAAGTCGTGGCCACATTATGGAAATGCGAGGATGTTAAGTTGATAAATAGTTATTCCGTCGTCTAGTCGTCCCCACGTCGCGTGTTCAATAACTACACAACGTAATTCCAGAGATGACATACTTAAGCAATGTTCAGAACACGTCGTAATCCTGGGACAAATGACAATGACTGTTCACTGTTACATAATCATTCATTCATTTTTCACTTCATAATATTCTAATAGTCAATTAATTTTCACTAATACACCTGATGATGTCTATCCAGTTATCTACGTGACATGAAGAATTAAGTTTGAATCCAATTTTATTGCTACTTGTAATTAATTGTCCCTACAATAAGCACCACACCGACTTCTCACTCAGGGAGTTCCTTCCGTCTACATCAGTAATCCTGTCGTTGACGACAACTTATGACAACTAGGCGCAATTGTACGTTCTTCGTGTAGACGTTTTATGTTACCTACTCGGGAGTAATAATTGTTTCTCTGTCGCCTATCTTTCTTTTTCAATGTCCTAGAATGTTTGTGCTTATTCAGTATCATGAAGGTTAAGTCCCACCAGAAATCTCAGACAATTTAACTTTGTTGCGAATCTCCGTATCCCGTTATCATGCTGACGGTAAAGATGACTTTCCTTTAGTATGACTTCTGTATAATGCTTCAGTCTACACCGAAAAATTTCAAACTTCCGATTACCTTAAAACAATTTAGTAGCGCTTACATGCATGCTACGATCGCAATAGTACGACAAAGCGACTAGATAGCTACTGAAGCTAACATTTCCGTTTCCGAGCTACATTGTAGTCACATCGAACTTCCTACAACTCTCTTCTATGGTTAATGTTATCTTTGGCCAATTTACCACCTGGGCTTTAACCTTCGTTATAAATTATTTTGCAATTCTTTCTTTTATGTTTTTGTTTCGTATCTGATTTAGTTCTTTCATTCAGTTTCTATTTCATGATAAATATTACTATTTGCATGACATTCCTGTTGATCAAATTATCACAAGTGTAAAATTTGTCATCAGTAGCTGCCATCATTGTCAGGATGACTTATCCTGCAACAAGGGGTTGCTTATTAGGGTTTCTGTAATTGGGGTGTTACATTGAGTACTCCCCAACTCATGCTTAAGTGCCTGGCAGAGGGTTCATCGAAACACGTTCACTCTACTTCTCTACTGTTCCACTCTCGAACAGTGTCCGCGAAAAACGAGACTTACGTATTTCTGTGAGAGGTTTAATTTCTCCTATTTTATTACAATATTCATTTCTCCCTTTGTAGATGCATACAAACTATGGTTTTTGTATTCGGAGGAGAACACTGGACATCGAAATTTCGTGAAACTAGCTCACCATTGAAACTAGCTCACCACAACAGCAAACACCTTCGTTTTAATGATTTCCACCCCAACTGTCA
The DNA here is from genome assembly GCF_021461395.2 of Schistocerca americana. NCBI lineage: Eukaryota > Metazoa > Arthropoda > Insecta > Orthoptera > Acrididae > Schistocerca > Schistocerca americana. The sequence continues at coordinate 1,267,544,200 of NC_060119.1, forward strand.
TATCACATCCGTGACGTTCTCTCCTCTATGTCACGATAACACAAAACGCGCTTTCCTTCTTTCAACTTTTTGGATGATCTACATCAGTCCTACTTGGTGAGGATTCCACACTGCACAGCAATACTCTCGCAGAGGATAGACAGGCATAGTTTAGGCAGCCATGTTAGTAGCCCTGTTGTGACTTCTATGTGTTTCGCCTAAAAACACAGTCTTTGGTTTTAGTCCCCAGTAGTATGTTTTTGTATGTTCTGGACCCATAGACCAACTGTATAAAAAATAAAAAAATACTCAGGAACACTCGCATTTTTTATTTTCCATCAGATTGATCTAATGATCCAGAACATACAAAAACATCCTACTTTCCCTTTTACCTAATAATAATGTAATATAATAAAATAATATAATTATAGCTATCATAGAAAATCACTTATTTTATGTACATTTCTCGTAGATGAACATAATAAAATAAATAAAATGAATTAGTTAACAAAGGTAAATTATTTTTAAAATTTTACATTGTGAACATTAATAAAGATATTAGTTAACAAAAGTAAATTTTGCATTGTGAACTCTATGTCATGAAATTCATTATTTCTATTTTTAACTTTCTTCATTTCTTTATATTTAAGTTTAATTTGGCCATTTCTAATTATTTCAAGTTCCCAAAGATCAATTAACTTGTAATATTTATTCGGTAAAATAACTCCAAAATCATTATTAAGTCCCATACAAATTTTTTCTCCATATCTAGTATTTGAATATTCACAGTCATTAATATTATAAATACATTTATCTCTAGTTCAGTTATTTTTTTTACTCTCTTTCGAGACACTACCATCATTGAGCTTCTTGATTATAGTCTCCATTTATATAGAAAATATTTTGTTAGATTTATATATAATAATTATTTATTAGATTTTCAATAATAAGTAATCACCATATGGTAATGTATCTATACTATTTTCTAAAACATATCTTTTACTATCATGAGGACTTAGTGCTTTTTTGTTTACTTGAATTGCATATATTACATGCTTTTCACTTTTAAATTAATTAAATTTTCTATATTGTTCTATATTGTTAACAAACAATCATTATAATCTTCTAAATGTATTTTGTTTTTAATGGCATATTTTTTAATTCCTTTAGATTTTTCCTCTATTTAATCATCAACTTTATAAGCAAACATCTATGCTCTTAAACCACAAAATTCTTCCATTATTTTTCCATTGCATTCATCTTTTATCTCACCAACAACTTTCTTGTTCACTTGAGGAATACCATATATATTATCTGTTGGACGATCAATTGTATCAAAGTAATCAATAATTAATTTCATATATTCATGGAAATCTTCAGTTTTGATGGTATAAATATAACTATCTGTATCTTGATAACATAATTCAATATTTTCTCCATATTTAGGTTTCATATATGTAAGAAAATCACATCGCTATGCTTTCTGCAACCTAGTTGCAGCTACTTTTATTTTTTAACTTTTTTTAATTACAGCTACTTTTTTGCAAATCTAATGTTATTTTATATCTCTAAATGGAAGCTGAAATTAAAATGTCTGCTACAAAGGAAAAGAAATATTCTTTAACAGAACTTTGGGGACATAAAGTAAAACCAACTAACGAAAGATTTGGATTATGGTTTCTTACAGAAAATTTAAATAGTAATAATCTTGTTACAAAGGGAGAACAAAAATTAGAAGGATTTAAACCAATTACAAAACCATTTTGCGATAATATAATGCTAATTAAAATAACAGGTTTTATAGATTGTGATGGAGAAATGAAAAATGGAAAATTTCTTGTAAAAAAGGCAGCTTGTGAAAATTTTAATAGTTTTTTAAGATTTAAATTTTCTAAATTTAATTTTGCATGACACTGAGTTAAAGCAAAAATTTCTTCTTTATTAAATTCGTATACACAAATAATTAAAGGTACTAAACAAATTATTAATAAAGATATAACACTTATAGAACAAAGGTATAAAAATCCTGTTGTTATTCCTTCCAAAACAGAATTAGCAGATGTTAAACTTAATACACTTTTAAGAGAATTACCAGAAATTTTATAAGAATTTGAAAGGGAACACTATTATTTATTGGATTTAGACATAACACAAGATATTGCAGCAATTTTTAATAAAGAAGAAATGTGTAAATATTTAACAAATAACTTTAATTTAACAGCAATAATTCTGTTGGAAAAGACTGTTTAACATGGAATAATTCTAATTCTAGAGTTAAAATCTACAATAAGTTTATTTGCTAATTAACAGGTCCATGTGAACTTGGTAACAATATTATAGATTTTTTAAATTGTCCTGTAAAACGATTAAAGGAAACTTTTGCTTTTACATTAGCTAAAGAAAATGGAATTACAAGATTAGAAGCAACAGTTTATAATTACATTAATCCAGATTTCGAAGAAGAACAAGAATTTGAACCATTAACAGGTTGTTTAGAATTAGTAACTAATGACAGCAAATATTTCGAAAAAGCAGCAAATATTTCAAAAAGCTCCATTTTATTCTGTTCCACTGGCTACAATATATCAAATATTAACAGATTAGTTACAAAATAGTTGTTGCATTATTTTTTATAATCTTTTATAATATGTAAAACCTCCATTTTATTCTGTTCCACTAGCTAAAATGTGGCAGAAATTAACAGATCAGTTACAAAAAAGTTGTTGTATTATTTTTAATGATCTTTTATAATACGAATATTGGGGTAACAGAAATACAATCAAATTAACAGGAATAGATATAAAAATTAAAACAGAAAATAAAGAAGGATGAGAAAATTAGTTAAATTTGTTTTATCTGCATTTAGTTTTAACTTGTTACCTATTAACCGTATAGAGATTTTCGAAGAGACAGATAATGTAATTTCAGTAAAACAAACGTGCTTTATAAAATCTGGAGATACATATTTTTCGAAATCTAATACTTTGTTTTCTACAATACGCATTCAAAATAATATTGAAGAACTGGGATTAATAAACACAAACAGTATTATTCCATTTGTGTCTAGAAAAAGAATAAATGTAACTAATAAATTGCTGCCATTTCCTATTCAAGAAATAAAACGATATAATACACCATGTTCACAATCTACTAAAAAATGAGTACAAGAACTGGAAAATTTAGATATACGAGAAAGAAATCTAGAATATTTAGGTAAAACACAATCTTTAATGGGAAAATACAAAAATATTTTGGAAAAAGAACCAAAAATAAGAGAAACAGAAGAGGAAATTAATAATTATTTTAAACAACAATGGATTTATTTCCCTACAAGTGGAGTTCTTAGTGTTTATGCTCTTGTAGTAAACGATAAAAACAATTTTACATATGTGGCGTGTATTGGGTGAACAAAATGGTAAAAATCTGTATATATTGTTAAAGGACCCAATAAAACTACATTTATATAAATTAAGGAAGATAGAGATATTCTTAAAAAAGAAGGATTTCTTTGTATTCCATATAACAGTCATCGACAAGAATTAGAAATTTTTTAATATCCAAAGGAACAACCATTTTTGGAAATAAAACAGACTGTTTTTCGACTTCTAATGGACATTTGTTTCCTAAAATAATTTGCTCAAAAACAAAAACGATTTTCGAAGACAAAGATAGTTTATTGTATCAGGAAGAAGATAAAGATATAACTGAAAAGGTAAAAATGGACCAAAAATTAGGAAAATTAATAATTACAAATTGTAAACGTTTAGAAGATCTAGATGAAGGATTACAACTAATTATTTCCATATTAAAATCGAAAATTATCGAGGAAAAGATAGATACATCGTCAAATTCGAAAATTTAACAGATTGTTATTATTCCAATTATTGGTTCGAAGAAGAAATTAAAAATAAAATTATAGACCTAAATTACAAGATTAAAGTTGAACTTGATAGAATTAAACAACACCAAATAAACTCAGGGAAAGATTACTGGTTGTTGACTAATTTTTGTGTGCATATTACAAATCGTTGGTGATTGACCAACACTTACTTTGCTATATAGTTTTACGTATCTATTTTAATTGTTTCGAATTTATCTGGAATAACTATATTCTTCTGTTTAAAAAAGTCTAACATTAATGGTGGATATTTGTAATTAAGTCCAACTAAACTTGCTATATATTTACGAATGTAGTATTCTAAAAAATATAACAAGGATAAATTAAGTTTCCAAATTCTGCAGAATAAATATGGTACACATTATATGCTAAATAACTAAATAATAACAGATACCATTCTTGTTCTATAGTTTTCTTAGTTATCTAAACAAATACATCTGTTTCCCAAGGTACTACATCTTTAGAAATAATTAATTTATCCATTTAATCTAAGGAAATTTATTTATAACTTACTAAAAATCTGTATAGTAAATGGAAGAAGACAGAAATGCTAAAATTATAGATCTATTTTTTAGGAATAAAATGCATTACCAAGATACAAGAGAAAAATTAAATAGTTTGCTAGATGAAGAATACCAAATAGAATGTTTAGATTTATTATTACTTAAAAATGCTTGTGTAAAAATTACAGTTTACCACAAACAAATGTTAACATATGTTAAATTTCGTTTTTTATATTTATTCTCCTTGCATTCTAAAATTAAAATTATTTGTTAAATATTTTCATATTTCTTGTTTGTTAAAAATTCCTATAATATCTTTGTGTTATGTCTAAATCCAATAAATAATAGTGTTCCTTTTCAAATTCTTCTAAAATTTCTGGTAATTCTCTTAAATGTGTATTAATTTTAACATCTGCTAATACTGTTTTGGAAGGAATAACAACAGGATTTTTATAGCTTTGTTCTATAAGTTTTATATCTTTATTAATAATTTGTGTAGTACCTTTAATTATATTTGTATGTGAATTTAATAAAGACGGAATTTTTGCTTTAACTCCATGTCTTGCCAAATTAAATTTAGAAAATTTAGATCTTAACAAACTATTAAAACTTTAACTAGTGGCCTTTTTTACAAGAAATTTTCCATTTTTCATTTCTCCTTCACAATCTATAAAATCTGTTATTTTAATTACCATTATATTATCGCAAAATGGTTCTGTTATTGGTTTAACTCCTTCTAATTTTTGTTCTCCCTTTGTAACAAGATTATTACTATTTAAATTTTCTGTAAGAAACCATAATCCAAATCTTTCGTTAGTTGGTTTTACTTTATGTCCCCAAAGTTCTGTTAAAAAAAATTTCTTTTCATTTGTAGCTGACATTTTATTTTCATCTTCCATTTAGAGATATAAAAAAAACATTAGACTTGCAAAAAAGTAGCTATAATTTAAAAAAGTAAAAAATAAAAGTAGCTGAAACTAGGTAGCAGAAAGCATAGCGATGTGATTTTCTTACGTATATGAAACCTAAATATGGAGAAAATATTGAATTATGTCATCAAGATACAGATAGTTATATTTACAATATTAAAACTGAAGATTTATATGAAGATATGAAATCAATGATTGATTACTTTGATACAAGTCATTATCCAACAGATAATATATATGGTATTCGACAAGTAAAAAGGAAAGTTGTTGGTAAAATGAAAGATGAATGTAATGGAAAAATAATGGTAGGATTTTATGGTTTAAGAGCAAAGATGTTTGCTTATAAAGTTGGTGATTAAACAGGGAAAAAATCTAAAGGAATTCAAAAATGTGTGATTAATACAAAATAAGTTTAGAAGATTATAAAGACTGTTTGTTTAACAATATAGAAGGATAAAGAAAATTTACTTCATTTAAAAGTGAAAAACATGAAACATAAACAATTCAAGTAAACAAAAAGGCACTAAGTCCTCATCATAATAAAAGATATATTTTAGAAAATAGGGTAGATAAATTACCATATGATGATTACTCATTATTGAAAATCTAATAAATAATTGTCATATATAAATATAATAAAAAAATTTCTATATAAATAAAAACTCTAATCAAAAAGCTCAATGATGTTAGTGTCTCAAAAGAGATTAAAAAATAACTGAACTAGAGATAAATGTTTTATATAGAGGTAAAGGTGGATAAATGGGCCCCCACTTTGTTTTTTTTATGTATAACACCTTTTATTTTTAGTATAATCACCTGAAATTAACATAAAACATTTCTCTAGTATGTCCTGCAATAGTTATGGCATGTTTTGGTTTAACTTTTTAATATTTAAAACAAAATTTTATTTTTTTCCTGATAGTCTGCATTTTGCTGTTTGAAGAACTTGTGCTGGTAATAGGGGCCCCAAGGTAGTTTGAAATAAAAAGAACCAAAAATTTGGAAAAATAATTTTATTTAAGTTTTGTGTATAATGAAAGAAAGATTTACTCTGAACATTGTTAATTAGTCTACTGGTGGGACTATTTACAATAGTCACACACATAAGTATCTTTCCACATCCACCACATTAGTTGTGAGCCAACATCTCACAGGCTATACACTGGAACCAAAGGTCACCTTTTGTGTCCTTTGGAAAAACCCCTTCACAAAATAGACATACAGCATCATCACCATCAGGGACAGAAACACCAACTTTAATGTCTGGGAGGGATTCTCCCGAATCAAAACCTACACTTACCTCTTCACCTTCTTCACCTGATTCACATCCTTACACTAGCTTATTTCTCCTAGTTGTTCTAGAATTTGGTTGCTTTTCATTGCCGCCATTCTTCATCATACTGCTCTTTTCTTTTCCATCTTGTTTCTTCTTAGTTTTCTTATTTTTCTTTCTTCTGCCTCTTCTAGTGCACGTTTATAAGGAGAAGAAGTTACAACAGCACAAGTAATGGGTTTAGGGCCTTTGTTTGTCAATTTTCTTTTTGGTCTTGGTATCAGCAACTCTTCTTGGGGAGAAATATGACCAAACTGTTGTTGGGAGGAGCATCCAGAGGGCCTAGCATCTTTCAAGTCTCATGCAGATGGTGTAGTTAATGTCGATGATGTGCCAGTCTGAATGCATTGAGCTGACTGACTTGAAGGCTTGTCCTTAGGAGGTCGCCCTTTAATGGCTTTTAGAGCATCTACAGTAAGACTTTGAAGGTCCATATTTCAGAGGGAGCAAAGTCAATATCGTTAAACACTTTGCAATTTACAGGAAAAATTCCTGTGACTCTGAACCCTGATTTGTCTATTTCAGCTGTTTGACATTTCATGAAAGCATTCCCAAGTAGCTCAACAATATCGTATGGTCCAAGAGCCCTATTTTTGTGCAGCATCCATTGCCTTATGTAGTCCCTATAATGATTCTTAAGGGGTCCCATGAAGCTCCTATCTAGTGGTTGCTGCTTGTGTGTAGTGTGTGGAGGCAAGCTAACTATTGTAGCGTGGTGTTCACAAGCTATGTCAATTATGTCAATATCCTTTGTGTGGGTATAGTGGTCATATAAAATAAGCAAAATAGGATCATCTTTTGATGGCTTTGTTTTAGAGATAAAATGGATTAACCACCAGTGAAAAGGTTGCTCTGAATCCAGCCAGAGGGATGACACCTTCCTACAGAGCCAGGCGGAGCCCCTTTCGTCAGTGTATCCGTTATATTTTTCCTGAGGAAAATTAGCTTTGGTGGGACGAAAGTACCAGATGCACTCATGCAGAACACACATGTTACAATTGATCCTCATTCAGCTGCAGATATTGCACCAACTTGCCTTTTTCCCCTCAGGCCGATGACACGAGAAATTTTGCTTTGAACGACACTAAGGCCTGAATTGTCTACATTAAAAGCTCTGTCTGCAGGATATTTGTAGTTACTGAACACAGCTTCAAGTACATTGAAGAAATTGTCGGCAGCTTGTTTATTAAACCCATTAACACGTGAAATTGAAGTTGCTGATGGTTTCAAAATAGATAGAATAATTTTATGACATGACATAAAATGGTCAAACCAAGCTCGACCAGCAACTTCGCCCTTTACAAATGGATGAGGGATTTTATTTCTTGTGCAAAGCTGGTAGGCCATGCGCCTGACGTCATTTCTGGAAGACAGTAGAATTTGGGTTCCATAATGAGAAGATATTTAACCAGTTCGTTCTCAAGTCCCTGTGGTAAAACCGGTGGACGGCCCAATTTAATATTAACTCTTTCTCCGACCAGTTTATCGATTCGTGAAAGCCTTTGGAGCCGAGAACGAGGGACAGACTACACTTTAACAGCTTTTTTCAATCCCATTTTTTTCTCTTTAATAGCTACAATATCATTTGCCATATTTGCATTGTCCCACGATTGCCGTTTCGATTTTTTGGGGCGTACAAGATGTCTTTGAGGCATCTGAAACATAAAGAGCAGCAATATTTATAAATGGTCCCATAAAATCTGATTGATTTTACGGGGCCCATAATACCAGCAGCAAAAGGGGCCCATATATCCACCCTCACCATCTTGGGAAAAACGATTTTTCCTACAGTTAGTTTGGTTCGCAACCAACGTTAATTAATGTATAATGGCATCCCAACAACAAGCCAAATACGTACCTTACCTTATTTTTACCAATAACATGTTAGAAATTTGAGTTTTATTCAAGTAAACTTTTGATGACAGCGAAAAAATTCACAGCACAACTACTCACAAACCATGACAGCTACTACGTCTGCGCACTCTACATTGAAGTTTGGCAACTAGTTCCAGTAGTTCATGTGCTCTCTTCTGGAATTCGTGGCCTGTACTTCCAAATATGTAGGGGGCCGATAATACCAGCAGGGACCCATTTTTCCACCTTTGCCTCTAATATTGCTGACTGAATATTTAAATACTAGATATGGAGAAAAATTTGTATGGAGCTTAATAATGATTTTAAAGTTATTTTACCAAATAGATAGTACAAATTAATTGATCATTAGGAACTTGACATAATTATAAATGGGCAAACAAAACTGAAATATAAAGGAATGAATTTCATGACATAGAGTTCACAATGTAAAATTTACTTTTGTTAACTAATACATTTACTTATGTGCACAATGCAAAATTTTAAAAATAATTTACCTTTGTTAACTAATTCATTTTATTTATTTTATTATGTTCACCTATGGGAAATGTATATAAAATAAATGATTTTTTATTATAGCTATTATTATACTATATTATTATTAGGTAAAAGGGAAAGTAGAATGTTTTTGTATGTTCTGGATCATTAGATCAATCTTATGGAAAATAAAAAACGCGATTGTTAATGAGTAATTTTTTATTTTTTATAAGATTGGCCTATGGGTCCAGAACATCAGCACTGTCTACCTGATCGTTCCAACTTAAGCCATTTGTAGTGTTAATTTCTAGAAACATAGTTGAACTGAGAGCCTGTAGATTAATGTGATGTTTCACGCAACCTAAATTTAACGAATTCCTTTTACTACTCATAAGTATGGCCTCATACTATTTATTATTTACAGTCAACTGCTACTATTCACACCATACATATATCTTGTTTAAAACATGATGACTTGTCAAGGGGGTAAACAGAGGCTGTAGTAGTAGGGCAATCAGGTATCAGGGCGTTTGTTAGTGTTGGCTTCCTACATCAGGGGCAAGTACACATTCAGGGAAACCCATTGTTCTCTTTTGATTAATCAATTGTTATGTTGAGTGGATTATGACCCCTGGGAATAATCTGTCCTCATGAAAGACCTTCCCACACCCTTCCACCCTCCCCCCCCCCCCCCCCCAGTGGTAAAAGTACACTTTCAGGACTGAATTATTTGAACAGCCCACTCTATCAGTCTGATTGATTAATTAATTAAATGAATCAATTAATCAACCCCCCTCTTCTGGGAAATCACCCAGCCCTTCCTTCCCACCTCCCACTGCAAACTGGCAGTTCTGTGATGAAGAGGATGGATCTCAGAACAAGAAATTTAATTACATCATCATTCTTTCCTGTTTGGGAAGTTGCAGGTCTTGTAAAGTATATCTAAAAGAAGTAATTAAATCGATCTCTTATCCTGATCATGTAAGGAATACCGTCGACATCACTCACTGCATGTAATTACACTGTCAAAAATCTTTCAGTTACGAAGCCTTGCGCAGACCACTCGGGATGCCATGAAGTGACTTGTCTCTCAATGGCCACACTATGCCCCAGCTGCGTCGTGCGTTGTGTAACGTGGATCTCGTGTTAATCCCCTAAACAAAAGCGCCAGATGGTGGCAACCCTTTCATATTGATAACTGAGAAATTCCCGTCAAAATACATGCTCTCTCTCTCTCTCTCTCTCTCTCTCTCTCTGTCTCTCTCAAGTGGTCACATCCTATTGCATTTCCTTACTTCCTATATGTGAATACTAGGGTTGGCATATTTGGCAGAATTTCCTTGCCTCCTGTTGATGGATAGTGGCACAGTTAGCTTATATGGTAGGATATCCATTACGTTGGAGGTAGCTGAAATTTTAAGACTCAGCCACATGCTCTGTCCTTAAAGAAAATGTGGAGTTTTGGACTTGTGTGTGTGCTTGTAATACCACTATGAGAAACAAGAAATTGATCAGTCAGGAACTGTTCAGAGAAATACAACCTAACATCAAACCATGACTTCTGAAGTCAAGAGGAAGGTTACCGGGGGTGGTGGTAAATTGCAATTGTCACATTTCTTCTCGCTTGTGATTATGATGTTTATTTCCTCATATGATGTCAGTGTTTCTTTGTACGCTTTTTTTTTTTTGCTGCTTATGATCATTTTACAAGACTGTTGTGAACACATCACAATTTCCAAACCATAATTTGGCTTGAACTTTGTAAACAGCAGGCGTCATCCACCTCTGGAAACCTATGTAGTGTTTGTGTTATAAAGAATAGATGTTTTCTTTGATATACAAGGTAGTTGTTTTATTGGCTTGCAGTTTGTCACCACAGTTTATCGTAGTGAAACTTGCAGGGAGAATGTATGTCAGATATTGGACATATATGTCTGGCATTAGAGTATTAAGATCATTGTATTCCACAAGACTAATATTTCAGAAACCACATGGGTTTAACATTATAGCATGTTTAAGTGCAGATCCGTGTAGCCTTAGGAGTGCAGGTGTTTGTATTCCACAATCATTTTTCTCCTGCCAGTGCCTTCTTGGCACTGATCCTTGACACTACAACAAACTTCAGAATTGATAACGTAACTGATTTAAATAAAATACTTGAAACTCTGTCTGACTTGAGCTCCATCATGCATAAACACCGTGTTTCTTTTTAACCATCTGTTATATCATCAAAACACTCTCATATCTACTATACTAAGGGGTACTTACCTACTCGACAAGCATGCATCTGGACAGATCTTTTGTTCTTGAATAGGTGGCATTAATAAGATTAGAGTGAAACAGTCTTCACTGAACAGCGGTTAGAGACTCAGCTCGCTCTGTTCCTTCACGAGACTTTGAATTTGGTGGGTATAGTACCCTCCTACTTCTGATCAGCTGCAAATTATATTGGCGACAGTGTTGTTGAGAGGATTCATCAAAGACAATGTGGGCAGATCTTTCAATCTCCAACTTTATCCTAAGAATGCGAGAATACTCTATGATTCCCATCCACATAGGGAAAGATGGGGAAATGTAATTATAAATTAAGGAGTATGATTGAGATACAAGAAATATGCAGATAACCTAACCACATTGGTATAGGACGCTGTGTGGTATACTTTGATGCATATGTTCGAGAATTAACAACGAATGGACGTTCTGCATAAACATTTATCTACATTTGCAATATAGTAAATGGTATACGCAAAGTAGTGAAGGGGTGGTTTACAGATGATACAGAAATTGGGAAGTATGCTGCCATGACGCTGGTTTGCATTCAAATTACAGAAAAACTGATAAAACTCCTAAAATTTATTTCACTATCAATTGTGATGTTTATTACAGTGCATCGATGGTGTCTTTTCCACCCCACTGGTGGACAGCTGGTTACCATATAATGATTGACAATACTTGTTTGAGATGAAGAGAGTCTTGGTGGGAGCAACACCTTCCATAGATGGTGAGCAGTGAAACAGTGATCACATACATGGATGCAATATGAGGATTCAATGCTGATGGTCTCCTTGAAACGGAACAGAGCCATCTAATACCGTGTCATTGAGGAAGATAATTTTAAATCCTCAGTCACCTTTGGGCTACTGTTTGGAAACGCTCCAAAATGCCGCAAACTCTTCCAGTTTCCATATGTAGTGACATTTTCCACATTTTTGTCAATAACAAAGACTATCTCTGTATTTTATTTCAGTCTTGCTATATGTTGTGGGAGCAACAGTATGATTTACACCATTCGATGCCCAGCTTTCAGTGGTAGCCAATGGATCAAGGGGTGTTAATGTTGGTTTAGCACCTGACGCAGACCTCAAACTCGTGGTGGAGAAAACAAAATGTACGGCAGTGTGCAAAGCTGTCATGTGATACAGCAGAAAAAATAGTGCATCAAACTTCTTATGAAAGAACAATACATGGACCCTCTCTTCTGTTAGATAATCTGTGGGATATAATCCTCCTACAGTACAGGCAACGAAACTTTACACTGCTCTGTGGAAGTGACTTCGATCACAGTCCGCCTGCTCCAGAGGACCTATACCTGTATATTTAATAGGATATGCTAGATGCTGGCATGCAGACGGTATTTGTTTTCGATATGTCAGAAGACAGGTACATGGTAATATCTTACTGAGTTCTCTGCCAAGTGACGTTAGAGGAGTTTTGATAGTTCATAGTTTTGCTCCATTGGATTGTACTAAATAATGAGGAGGGAGATAATGTTTGGGTGAGATACGAATGCACCCTGAGAGATGCAGATCTTCTCTGGACTACAGTACCTGTATGTAGCTTGCAGACACACTGCAATGCAGTAGCAAAATCCTCATCTCTCTTCCAATTCCTGTATGGTGTGCAGTCTTCCTACTTCTCCTGAGAAGATACCCCACCATAACTGCTCATACTGTTTTTTCTACTACCTCACGTTGCAGGAGAAAGCTTCATTTGGTGCTGGCCTTACACGCTGTACACGGTTGGTGGAGCTACAGAAACATGTTCGCATTTCCACCGAATGGTCAAAACACGGTTCAGTCGCATTAATTCAGTTCACCCTGTTTCTCTACAGGATGCAGAGCTTATGTGTAGCGCTCTCTGACTTCTGTTCAGTTCCAACTTAAATTGGAATGATTGTATGGACAAAGCTGCAGGGAGGGCGCGGTAGAAACTGAGGAGGAGTTTTAATATGCAGAGAAACCGTCCAAAAAGCTATGCTGGAGTTTTGCTGTGTGGATCCCTTAGCAGATAGGTTCGAAAAAGGTGACTTGTTTCGAGATATGAGAGGATCACGAATATGATTCACCGGTGGCTGCAATCAATAAAAGATGTGTTCAAGGTTCCAATGCAAGTATGTGATTGAATGGATAGATTTGATCCCAACTGCAGACAGCATTTCTACTAGAAAGCATATCTCTATCAGTGACTCTGGTGTGTGCCTATAGGAGCAAGACTGCTTCTTATGCAGGGTGACAGTAACTTAGTAATAAGGATCGCGTTTTTAATAGCGTGGTCCTTATGCGAAATGTATGTTGCACACGATAGAGTCCTTCTGTAGTCAGCCTTAAATGTCGGTTCTCAGTAGTGTTCCTCGAAAAGAACATCGTCTTCCCTGCAGGAATACCCATTTCAGTTTCCTGGTGGTGTACTCTACCGAAAGAAAAAGAAAACAATTACTCACCGTGTAAAGTGACTCTCATGATCAATTTCATTAATCAGCCTATCAATTTTATATCAATGACATGCTGCCTGGGAGATGGAAACAATGGCTAGAGTACGACAGATGATTCGGGAGTGGGAGCGGTAATCAGGCATAATCTTCCATGCGATGATATCTTGTAACGAAATTTCAATCTCCCACCTACACAGGGGAAGACGACCATCATCATAAAATCCTATACAGCGTGGTCCAAATATCTCACGAAATAAGCGTTAAACGGAAAAACTACAAAGAACGAAACTTGTCTAGCTTGAAGGGGGAAACAAGATGGCGCTATGATTGGCCCGCTACATGGCGCTGCCATAGGTCAAACGGATATCAACTGCGTTTTTTTTAAATAGGAACCCCCATTTTTTAATTACATATTCGTGTGGTACGTAAAGAAATATGAATGTTTTAGTTGGACCACTTTTTTCGCTTTGTGATAGATGGCGCTGTGATAGTCGCAAACGTATACGTTGGCGTGGAATTGGTCAGACGTACTGTATAGATCCAAGCCACAGCTGTTTGTTTTGCAGTGTACCATTGGTGGTCGCAGGAGTGGGCACTGGGAGTCGGAGACCGGAAGTAATGGATTCGCACAGCCTGTGACAGGTGGTTAGGTACAAAGAAACATCAACCTGTCCACGGCAATGGGGGCTAAAAAAGTGACCAGAGCACTGTGTGACAGAAACTGACGTTTGTGTTGCAAGAGAAGATTCAAAATGACGGCTGTTTGCGCTGGCCGATTGTGACAGCCACGTAAACTGATTGGTTGACTGCTTGGCGGCAGTCGCTCCGAGCTCTGAGCATTCGGTACGGCGGGCCAGGGGTGGGCGGGCAGCCGCCACGTGTGGGCCTCTGCTCACCAGCGCACGCGGGGCGGTGCCACGACCCTGCTGGCAGTCTGTGGACGCCGCGCGCTTCACGGCCGCGAGTTTGTGTGAGTGGTACGATTTTTGTCAGCAGATATGTTTAAAGGGAACGCTGTGG